>NC_138963.1:16787500-17345000 GCF_055761805.1 Camellia sinensis | reverse complement strand
GGAAGATGAATTATTATCTTTTTTGCAGCTTTTACTAGTTACAAATCAAGTGAAGGAATTAAACAAGAGACATGGGAATTTAGTTGATCTTTAAATGATTCAGATTTATGAGCTTAAGTAGAATTCAACCTTCTCTCCTCTCCCTTATAATCTTTTCCCTCCTGCATTTGCAGTGGAGCGGTTGACATTCGAAGAGTTTTTTAATCACCCTTTTCTGTCTCTGAGGCAATCAGATGAATTTTTGAGGTAAATGAGTCGCATAGTTTAGTTTTCCTGATACCAATATGGAACAGTTCTCGCTCTTTACTCAAAATTACAAAACTCATTTTGTTATGCAGGAATAGTTCACCAAGAACCATAGATGGTTTTTCCTTGTCTGAAAGCAATCCTGTGAGGAATGCAGAAGAAAGTTCCCAAGAAGATTGTTTGCCTTTCATTCTTGATGATGATTCCAGTGGACCTGATGGGAGTCCATCCTTTGTTAGGAGGCCCTCAATGAAGTCTACATATGGATTTTCTCTTGATACAAAAGTTGATAGGAAGGAAGTGTTTAACACTTCAAACAACATGGATCGTACTTCCAAGAATAGTATTGTTACACATACTGGTTTTAGAATTGGTAGTCGTAGATCTTCAGACGGAAATCTGAAAGAATCTTTGAAGTCCACAGACCAAAGACCAATGAACACACACCCAAGAGGTAAACTTCATTCCATAATGTTCCACATGTTATTTCCATATTCTTTTGTCTAGATCCATAAACTGTCTTGCTAAATCATATCCCTTCTATGGATTCTACAGTTGTGGATTCATTAGAGTTGGTTTATCAGGATTATGTTATTGTCTCTGGACCCCCAATGGATGTGTCATCGTCTTTGGTAAGTGCTTCCAAGCCAAGCCATTTGCCACGCAAGTTAGAGAATCCACAAGAAGAATCTGCAAATTTTAACACTACGCCCAGTGCCCCGATGCCAATCATTGGTGCGGTTGGCAGTAGATTGGGTCGTGTTGGAAGCTTGGACAGTCATAGTTCTACTCCTTCGGGGACTTCACATGGATCCATGGATATAGGAGATGCCTTAGAGCAGCCATCATTGCACTGCATGACCAGGATTAAGTCATTGCAGTGGGCTGCCTCTGCTATCACAGAATTAGTAAATAAAAAGGTAATTCCGATCAATTCCCACTCGTGCAATCAAACAGCTTTCATTGTAGTGTATGTGGAGTGACCAGAACAATCATACATAAATCTCTATTCCCCCACCCCAATTCTCAAACTCTCTCACAGTTATTCACACAATTAAAAGATGTATTGCTGGCAACAGAACAAGTACAATCCAATTGAAATACTTCTCTTATTTAGGATTATAATCTATTGCTCCTGCGATGTCCAATTATTCATTCTATGCCTAAGAACTTTTCTTATCTAGGACTAGTTCTTGTTTGTTTCCTTTTATATATGATGGGCATCTGTTGAATACTACATATCAAGTCACTATCATCAATCAACAGTATACTAATACAAACTTGAAAGACTGAGGCCGATTTTGGGAAGTCAACATTTTAGCCAAAAAGCCACTACACAAAAGTCAACTCTTCTCTCTACTTTTGGTGCCAGAGTCTCACTAAATATTTTATCATCTTATGTGTTGCTGGTACCTTGAACATTCAAACAACTACTTTGTTTTCTGTTCTCTGTAGAAGATTGAGCCAGGTAGGCAACTAGAAGCATTTTCGATTCAGCTTGTAATTCTTGCAATATGGAAGCAAGCTCTTCACATTTGCCATACCCAAGCTGCGTCAGCTATTGAAGGAAGCCCATCACGAGAGATGGCCAGATTGAGGGAGAGCACTATCCAGGAGCATGGGAGTCCTGATATTGCCAACACTCAAGGACCTCAGGATATTTGCTCTCAGATTGAGAGGGAATTTCTTCTTGAAGTTGGGAATGCTGAGGAACTTGCCAAGGTTATTGCGCCTGGTATGGCTTTTAAGTCTTGATGTTACCAACTGGTTGAAAGGCATCCTTGCTTTTTTGTTCATTTGTCCTTATCGATACTATGATGGTGATATAGAAATCAGTGCATGTGTACTTGTATCCTTTTGAATCATACTGTATATATATATATATATTTTTTTTGTTGTAGTCATCTTTTTTAACTCATTTAAGAGCTTTGACAAGCTTGTTTTTTTTTTTTCCGTGTATTGTAAACTAATATTTCTTATAAACTTCAGTCATGCAAAATTAAAGCACGGAATAACACTAGAAGATAAAAGTAATTTTATTTATGTGGGAGCTACTTTCTTTTGCTTCTGGTTGAGTTGAAGTGTTACATCCCAAACATAAAGGGGCTCTTTGTTTGATCCTTTATAACAGCATATTTTGTATCCTTTTTGTAATTTTTATGTAGATACTTATACTAGTTATTTTTGTGATGATAATAGGAAATACAGAGATGCCAGATGCTATGGAGACAATCTATCAATCTGCTCTTGCTTTGGGCAGGCGTGGTGCTGTAAGGAATTTTACATCTTGGACATACAATGGAAAATTCTTTTTGTTTGTTTGTTTCTTTTTAGTGTTTTTGCCTCCAATCTTTTGTTGTTGCTGCCGACAGAACGCATATAAAATACATAGTTTAATATGTATAAATGTTACTTTGAATGAACCAGCAACACCATTGAGAACTGATGTCTTTGGCAGGTAGATGAGTACATGGGTGATACGGAAAATGCAGCCGTTTATTATTCAAAAGCAGTGCGGTTGTTAGTCTTCCTTCTCGTCGAAGCACCTTCACTCATTCTCAATCCTCCCTTCTGTCTCACTGAATCAGACCGCTATAGACTCCGAAATTACATTGATGTCCTTAATAATAGGCAAAGTCATTCAAGGTCTCAAAGGATGGCTCTTCTTAAGTCTGACGGTCAACAATGCCCACCTTAATTCATGATTTCAACTTGTAATACCACAATCCTGATGTTAGAGCCCTGCTTCACTGTGTATAATAATTTGTTTGTACAGCTATTCTTTTGATTGACTCTGGGGTGTAGATGATGATGTTAGTATATGTTAAACATTCTCATTTCTGTAATTTACAGATGGGTAAAAATGTTCATTTTTTATTTTTTATTTTCTCCTCACATTCCAGTGTGCTTTCTTTTGAGGTTTTGTTGCGGTGGATATATCACAAAAAAATACATCTTAATACAAAGTTGAGTTGTTGAACCTGGCTTCTAAATTTAAATTTTTATTTCTTTAAATTTAAAAATCTTTGAACTCTCAAATTCTCATATGAGCTGGTTGGGGTACTGCCTAGAATTTTTTTTTTTAATTTTAATTATTGTGATTGAGTGTGATCTTATCCACCGAATCATGCATTTACTCAATCAATGGCTGCGATTTCATTGATTGGATAGTTGTCTTGTCGATGGCTATATTCCGTGATGTTGACTGTGCTCTTGAATTATGCCTCATCATCACATCATCGACGCCATATGGGCACCAGAGCACATCACATCACTACCACCTAAGCATCCACATTTAGTGTAAATTTGATATTTTAGGAAGTTGGTAAAAAGTTGACTTTTTGATTTTTTTAATGATTTTTTTAGTGAAAAATTGGGTTGTGTTTGAATAAAAGGCCGACTTTTTTAATTAAAAAAGTTAAAAAGTTGATTTTTTTACTGGTGTTTTCAAAAGAGCTTGGATCATCAAAACACTACAGTAGGGTTTGGTTTATTTTTAGAACTTAATTTTGTTTTTAAATCATAAATTATATGAAATATATTAATCAAATATATTTTTAAATTACTTTTAAAATTTCTCTTTTGTCTTTTTTTTGGTTATTATTAATTAATTAATTTTTCTTTCTCATCTTTCTTTTCTTTTTTCACATTCTCTCACAACAATCAATCAAAAAAAAAAAAAAAAAAATACTAAACATCTCAAAATTATTTTTAAAATTCAAAACCGAACAAATTTTATATTTTCAAAAAATGATTAAAAAACTCCACATTCAAATCATAATCCTAAAACTAAACCAAACGAACCTTCCATAACGCATACGCATATACCCGCATGTGCATACAATAACATTCTTATTTACAATCTCATATTCAAATGAACATTTGATCTGATTTTCCATTAAATTTTTCACAACTCATATCTCTGATGTAAGAAAAACTTTAAAGAAGTTTGATATGAAAATAAAAATATTTTGATCAAAAAATTATCTCATTTGTTTTGAAAATTTCCAATGGGAGTAAAAGATCACAACCCAACCCACCAACAATCTGAAAGGACCTTTGATTTTTCTTTGAGGTTTTTATGTGAGGCGGCTTCAAATTTTCATTGGGTTATGTCGTTGGCCAATGATTAAAACAAACTTCCAATTTTTTTTTGATAGTGACATGATCACAAGCATGGTCCCATTATGGATTATCATAAAAGCAAGACACGCTTTGTTGACTTCTATCTTGTAATTATATGCTCAACATTAAGCAAAGTCTTCCCAATCCACCAAACTTCTCATTTAGAATTGTCACAAAGCAAGACACCCTTTGTTGACTTCTATCTATGACTCAATTTGGTAACAAGTTAAAAAAAAAAAGAAGTTAATTTTTGATTTTTTAATTTTTTTAATAAAAAAAATTAATTTTTTTATTCAAAAGAAATCAGTTTTTTGTCAAAAAAATCACTAAAAAAAATTAAAAAGTCAAAAAATAAACTTTTTACCAACTTTTCAAAACACTCTTATATGCTCAACGAGTCTTCCCAATCCACCAAACTTTCTCGTTTATCCTAAAAAATCATGTAAGAGACATAGGTTTGTTTGGTACATATTCTTTTTTAATTTTTTAATTTTTTTATATCTTATTAATTAACAGAAATTATATCAAACACCTAAACACAATTACTTAAAATTTAAAAATAAACTGAAAATAGATTCTATAAATTATACTTAAAATTTAAAAATAGTCTGTAAATAGGTTCGATAAATTGCACCAAATAACTAATCAAATGGAATAGGGTCTATATGGTGATTTGTGTGGAGAATTTTAACTTGACTTTACAGCTTGAAAAACCTATTACAAATGTGTAAGGTATATGGAGTCAGAGAAAAAGTGTCAAATGGATGACTTTTGTGCCGAAGCCACTTGTGTGGTCACATGAACTAATTTCAGAGATCGTTTTTATAATTTGGGCTATTCATTTTTTTTAAAATATAAAAAATATATTATACTTTTATAATATCGAATTAATTGAATATCGTTAATCTTTTCATACATTTATATTTTTTTTTAATTTTATAACTCTAGTGACATTTGCCATTTATTTTTTAGATACAAATATAATTTAATAAAATGGTTAACAATATCCGATTAACTTGATATTTTGTAAGTATATTTTACTTGATATATTTTAAAAAGTAAACAGTTCTAATTATCAAAATGAATCTTGAAATGAGTCATATAACTGCAGAACAGAGACGTTTATAAGGCAACAGTCACCATATTTCTGTCAATAATAGGAGTCCAAATAAAGCCATCTTAATCTTCAAAACATTCGCACCCAAACGATATCCAGTTTTCCTAGAATAACAAACATACGTTGCTTGTCTTGGACCTTGGTAGACCACTTCTCCCATTCTTCGAGAATAAATAATAGATACATACATTAGAAAAATATCTACAATAATTAAATTAAATATTAGAGTAAATTACACTACCCTTTTTGGAGATTTTAAAAAATAAAATATAATTATACTGATATTTTTTTTTAGTAAAGTTAAAGAGACCATTACCAAAAAAAAAATAAAATAAAAAGATAAAAATAATACAGATGATATGAAAACACAAATATACACCGGTAAAATATATGTTTTAATGTAAAATAGATGATAACATTATTTTTTCATTTATATTACTAACAAATTTATAATGAAAATGGAATTAAATGTTTTATGAATTAAAACTTTAAGAAACTTAATATAATTATGTCAAACTTGTGAAATTTAATATATTTTTTTCAAACTTCAAGAGTGTAATTTATCCTAATAATTAGTATAAATATTTTTTGTGATTTAATTATATAATTTCTTTTAAGTTGAAAGTTAATTAAAACACGAGAGCTAAAAATACTCTAATTTTTAAAACACTTTTAACATAGATTCTCAAACAAAAAATAATAACTTACAAGCAGCTGAATGTTCTGTACCATCTACAAATCTCTGTATATTCTTCTGTATGAAAACTGTAAAAATCTTTAAGTACAATAATCTTAAAATGTAATACAATAATTATGAGTATTTTAAGATAGGATATGATGGAATTTACACTAAGTTTAAATCATGAGGTGAGGTGAGAAAAAAAAATAATTGTAATTTCTCACTTAGGCTAGAAAACAAAAGAAATATTTATGATTTTTCATCATTATATTTGGATTAATAAAAGAAAAAAAAATATGATTCCTCACTAAATCTCATCACTTTTGGTGAGAAACGAAATGTAAATTTGGTGAGAATGCTTTTTTCACTATCTCTCATCATTTGTTACTATTTCTCACTTGATTAACCATCTAAACAAGTAAGGAAGTTTTCTATTCTCACAATTTTTATTTTTATTTTTATAATTTTTTTTGGTCCTTACCAAAATTATCGGTCAATTAATTAATGAACTCGTGCGAAGCCTGAAAGAAAAGAACCATTAAGCGAGTTGACAATGACATAATGGAGGTATATCAATCTGTTAAAACTTCCACATCAAATCTTGTTAATGTACACCTCCTACACCACTAAAACCTACCACTACCACTACACACCTCCACTACTCCTCACCCACTCCACCTACCACCTCCACTTTACCTACTACCACCACTCACTCTACACCTACTACTCCCAAAACCTCTCTATATATAGGACTTGTAATATACAGATAAAAATATCAATATACACAACAATCTTGTAATACATCAATCAATAATAATATAGATACATTATTCTCTGTATTTCTCTCTTTACACATTAGAATTTACATGGTATCAGAGCTAGGTTAACAACCTAATCATTCTGCTTCACCGGCGGGCGGCAGTCTCGCCTTGGCCGCCCGCCGGACCTCTACACATACCTTCACTCCGCTGCCACAAATTCCATCGCAGGTCCGTCTATGTTGTAGCTTTATCTGCATTGTCGTCGCCGGCGTTGGAGGTCAATTTCCGACCACACCTCCTGTGGTGTCCGCTCCGCCGGTTTCAGCTCCACCACCGGCCACTCCACCATCGGCGACCGGCGACCGGCAACCAAGCAGAGCCGATTCATGGGTATGGTTGATTTCCACAGTATGTCGCCACTTATCAACTTTTCTCTCTCTCTCTTCCCACATGTCGCCACTCGCGGCAGCCACCACCGTCGACCTCGGCCCCGACGCCGCCTTGTAAAGTGCCTCCGTACCGCCGCCGGAGCTCGGGGCCGCGCAACAGCCGCAGCGCTACCCGCTCGACAAACGCGGTCTTTATCGTCAGTTTGGTCCGCCGGCGACCCAGACCTCCGGCCAACCGCAACCACCACCAGTGCAAGACATCAATAACAACAACCGCAACCCAAGCTCCACCGGCAAACCCAAGCTCCGCCGCCGCAACCAATAATTACAGTCATCTGCTGCTGAGGCAACGGGCCATTGATATCAGAAACAGAACCCATGTTCTCTCTGACTCTTTCATGCAAACAAACTCTTCGCTTCTCTCTCTCCTCTCCTCTCTTCTCTCTCCTCTATTTTTTTTTTTTTTTTTTTTTTTTTTCACCTCTGCGAGCTCACCGTCGCCATCTCACCGCGCCATCCCCTCATCGTAGTCAAACCGTCGTCGAATGATGCCGAGGTCACCGCTGTGGGATCCGACCCTACGTCTCTCTCGCGCCGTGAGATCTGATTCACTTTGCTACTACCCCCGCACACAGAGCTCTTTTGAGATGGGTTTGTTTTGGGTGTTGTGCTCATTCAAGATTTCATGATTATAAAGCTCAGTTGGTGACCCCTTTCCCACCCATGTTTCCATTACCCACATACCCACCACACTTTTTTTAATATTTCCACCTTTTCCTCTTGTTTTTATTTTTATTTATTTTTTATTTTTTATTCATCACTTATTTATTTTTTATTTTTTATTCATCACCCACCTAGGCGTGTCTCTTAGGGGTGCTTTTTTGAGCCTTACATACCCACCACACTTTTTTTTTAATATTTCCACCTTTTCCTCTTGTTTTTATTTTTATTTATTTTTTATTTTTTATTCATCACCCACCTAGGGGTGTCTCTTAGGGGTGCTTTTTTGAGCCTTACACACCTGCACCAGCACATTAGCTTTTGCATAATCAAGTACCGGCATCACTCCATTTTCCAGTTCAAAAAAAAAAAAAAAAAAAAAAAAAAAAAAAACTACATTCATTCCAGTTGATTTTTCTGCATTACCACACCTACCATTCGAGTTTGCACCACACACTTGCTTTATTCATATCAGGGATTCACCCCACTCACCATTCTACATCAAAACAAAAAAAAAAAAAAAAAAAAAAAAAAAAAAAAAAAAAAAAAAAAAAACAAAACAAAAATTAAACCCAAACAAACAAACACAAACAAACCAACCACACCCACAGTGGGATTTTTCTTCTCTACTCTGCTGCAGGTCTCTTTTTTTTGCCTCCGTCCTGGCCGGCCCTTGCCGGTATTGCCTCCGTGTTTCCCACTCCACTGGGCATGATCAGTACTCCCTGCTCCTCCACTGCAGCATATGGCGGCCCTCCAAATCGGAACATCACGGTGGCCTTCCGCTTCAGCTCCTTGTTTTCTGCCCTTAGCACGCTTATCTCTGCTCGCGCATCCTTATACATGCGTTGGAGCAGAGCCAGCTGGGAGTTTAATTGCTGCACCTCATTTGTCCTACTCTGCAGCCGGTGCGACAAGTTTGTGACCGCCGTCATGGACTCCACACATGCCTTCAAAGTATACTGATTGGCCTCAATATCAGTTTGTACCGCCATTTTTTGCTCCACACACCGCATCGGAAAGTTCAGCGGAGCAAACCCAGCGGTGTTTGGTTGAGGTTCACTGGCCACCGCACCAGTTCTCTCTCCTGTGGACTCGTTGAGATCGGGAAAGAGAGTGAGCAGCCCACGGGACGACGAAGCCATTTTCTGGGCAACAGCAACAGAGTGTTACAGCCTATCTCTCTCAGCAAAACGACCTCTCTTTCTCAGCAAAATGAAGAAGTTTTCAGAGGTTTCTCTCAGTTTTTCTGTCTCAGTTTCTGCCTCCTCCGCTTCGGTTTATAACGACCATGACACAGAGACAGCCACGCGCATCGCGCGCCTTTTGACACCGACAACCTGGCACGCCTTTTCATGGCACACCTTTTCATGACTCGGGCACGTCTTTTGATGACACGCCTTTTGATGACACGCCTTTTGAGGGTGCGGGCACACCTTTTGAGGGCACGACTTTTGAGGGCTCGATATATATCTACATGTATATTTTTTTGGGCAGCCTATCTACACACTCATACAGTGTCTTATACACCAGTCAGCTTTATCAATCCCTTTGTTTCAACCTCAAATAGGTTTCTATCTTCACACCTATTTGAGTTTGAGGGGGGGTTATACACAGTATCATGTTCAAGTCACCCCATGGCGCACTCCCTAAGTCGCCCCCTTGGTGCACCACCACAAGCTTCTACAATGGTCCGACATGACCCCGTAAACTGTCTTTTACAACGGTCCGACATGACCCCGTAAACTGTCCTCCTTCAACGGTCCGACATGACCCCGTAAACTGTCCTGCTACATCGGTCCGACATGACCCCGTAAACTGTCTTCTACAACGGTCCGACATGACCCCGTAAACTGTCCTGCTACATCGGTCCGACATGACCCCGTAAACTGTCTTCTACAACGGTCCGACATGACCCCGTAAACTGTCCTGCTACAACGGTCCGACATGACCCCGTAAACTGTCTGCTACAACGGTCTGGCACGACCATACCGTGTCTCCTATCCTGTTTTATTTTATTTATCAGTTTATTTTTTCTGTTTTGTAACTCTCTCCAAACTCAAGTTGGTTTGTGTCTAACCTCCTTGAGTTTGAGGGGGGCTGTTAATGTACACCTCCTACACCACTAAAACCTACCACTACCACTACACACCTTCACTACTCCTCACCCACTCCACCTACCACCTCCACTTTACCTACTACCACCACTCACTCTACACCTACTACTCCCAAAACCTCTCTATATATAGGACTTGTAATATACAAATAAAAATATCAATATACACAACAATCTTGTAATACATCAATCAATAATAATATAGATACATTATTCTCTGTATTTCTCTCTTTACACATTAGAATTTACATCCACAAACAAGTTTCTATAAGAACCAACAAAAATCTGCAGACAAAAAAGCTCTTGACATGGTTGAGAAATTTAGCTGAGTTTAATCCATATGTACATATTGCTCAACCAAAACCAAGTTCTTCAGCCATGAAAAACCCAACTGGTTCTATCATTTTCTTGTTTCTCACAGTCTCTTTCTTGATTCCACACACAAATTCAAAGACTTTGAACCATTTGAAAAGAGGGTCTTCTCTGTCTGTTGAGGGTGATTCAGATGTCATTACCTCACCAGACAATTCATTCACTTGTGGGTTCTATAGCGTTGGTACCAATGCCTTTGGTTTTGGAATTTGGTTCACACAATCATCCAAAACAGTTGTTTGGATGGCTAACCGAGACAAACCCGTCAACGGCCTCGGCTCCAGCCTCTCTCTCCGGCGAGATGGAGCCATGGTTCTGACCGATGTCGATGGCTCGATGGCTTGGCAGACCAATACCAGCTCTACTGATGTTGATAGAGCAGAGCTTCTTGAGACAGGCAACCTTGTTTTGAAGAACTCAAGTGGTAACATTCTCTGGCAAAGCTTTGATTTTCCTACTGATACTCTTTTGCCTTTTCAAACATTTACCAAGAGCATGAAATTGATATCTGGGTTGAGAAATGGAAGTTTTGCTTCTGGGTATTTCAGTTTGTATTTTGATAATGATAATGTGTTGAGATTGATCTATGATGGGCCCGAGATATCGAGCTTGTATTGGCCTAATCCTGATTTGAATGTCTACCAAAATGGAAGAACAAACTATAACAGTAGTAGAATTGCTGTTTTGGATGATATGGGTGTGTTTTTGTCAAGTGATAGGTTGCAATTTAGTGCTTCTGATATGGGTTTTGGGGTCAAAAGGAGGCTTACTATGGATTATGATGGCAATTTGAGGCTTTATAGCTTCAATAATTTGACAGGAGTGTGGCTAGTTTCATGGGAGGCTCTTACACAACCTTGCAATGTGCATGGTTTATGTGGTAGGAATGGTGTTTGTGTTTATGCCCCAGAGCCAAAGTGTTCATGCCCTCCTGGTTATGAAGTCAGTGATCCAAGTGATTGGAATCAAGGTTGCAAGCCTAAGTTCAATTTGTCTTGTTCAAATTCTCGGCGGATGAAATTTGTGGAGCTTCCGTATACAGATTATTATGGGTTTGATCTTAATTATAGCCCATCAATTTCAATTCAAGGTTGCAGGAAACTCTGCTTGGACGATTGCCATTGCGAAGCATTTAGCTATAGGCTGACTGGGCAGGGGGTATGTTACACAAAAAGTGCCCTTTTCAACGGCTACCAGTCTCCAAGTTTCCCCGGCAAGATTTACTTAAAACTGCCCATGAATGTGGAAGCATCAGGAGAATCAGAACAAACAATATATAATAGCTCCAAACTCGTATGTAGATCCACTGATGCTGAAGTTGTAGTGGGTTTTACTTCCATGTATGACATGGCTGGCAAGAGGGCCAAATGGGTTTATTTGTACACCTTTGCTTCAGCCATTGGTGCGATCGAAATCCTCATTCTTGTAACAGGTTGGGTTTTTTTCAGGAGACATGATTTGCCAGCCACACTTGAAGATGGGTATCGTGTGATATCGAGTCAGTTCAGAAGATTTAGCTACGCCGAACTCAAGAAAGCAACAAAGAAATTCAAGGAAGAGCTGGGAAGAGGTGGCTCGGGGGCTGTTTATAAAGGTGTTTTGGCTGATGAAAGGTTGGTGGCGGTGAAGAGATTGGGAGACGCATTTCAAGGGGAAGAAGAGTTTTGGGCAGAAGTGAGCACAATAGGAAAAATCAACCACATGAATCTAGTGAGAATGTGGGGATTCTGTTCAGAAAAAAGGCACAGACTCTTGGTCTATGAGTATGTAGTAAACAGTTCACTTGACAAGCACTTGTTCTCTAACAACTTTCTTGGTTGGAAAGAGAGGTTTAAAGTTGCAATAGGGACAGCCAAGGCTTTGGCCTACCTTCACCATGAGTGCCTAGAATGGGTTATCCATTGCGATGTAAAGCCTGAAAATATACTTCTGGATGGTGACTTTGAACCAAAAGTTGCGGATTTTGGGCTGGCAAAGCTGTCTCAGAGAGGCGGTCCTGACTCGGAATTTTCTCGTATTCGAGGAACAAAAGGGTATTTGGCTCCTGAGTGGGCTATGAACCTACCCATCACTGCAAAAGTGGATGTGTACAGCTATGGAGTGGTGATTTTAGAGATGGTTAGGGGAATTAGACTTTCAAATTGGGTGGTGGTGGATGGTGAGGAGGCGGAAGCAGAGCTCACAAGGTTTGTGAGGATAGTGAAGAGGAAAAATCAATGTGGAGAAGAGTCCTGGCTAGAGGAGATAGTGGATCCAAGATTGGGAGGGCAGTTTAGCAGGAACCAAGCAGCAACACTGGTTGAAATCGGTGTTTCCTGCATTGAGGAAGATAGGAACAAGCGACCAACAATGGCTTCGGTACTTCAAATTCTAGTAGAGTGTGAAGACGATGAATCAAAAGACTACACTTGATGCCCGACACACGGACACAACAACTGATGAAGTTAACTTGGCCCAATTTTATCCTTTAGACTTTCAAATTTGTGCCTATGCTACTTTTGTTTTTTTTTGTTTTGTTTTTCTGTTGTTGTTGTTGTTGTTGTTGTTGTTGTTGTGATAATATAATTTTGATGCCACTTTTTTGGGGCATACTTTAGAACGTTATAGAATTCTAACTCAAAATTTTAATTTTTGGGTAAATTTTAATTTTTTTTTTCTTTACTATTTTGTTTTCTATTTGGATTTTTGAATAGGATTATAAATAGAGCTGAGTCTCTATTAAAAAATTCAATTTTTAATAAGAATTACCTATTTCATATTTTCTTCACGTGAATGAATTTAGGATTTTTTCATCCATCAAAAAGATATCTACTCGTTTTTGCTATTATTGTTACATCAATAGTCCACACGAACAGTTGATATGTAAATATATTTAGTTTTGAGTCTAAATTTTAAGTTTTTTTATTATTTTAAATTTCGTACACAATTCAACCAAGGAGGTTGAGTTTCATGTGTTTGAAAATAAATATAAAAATAAAAATAAAAATGTTTTACATTTGATTTTGAAAATGGAAAATGTTGTTTCCAAAGTTTCCAATGAGCTAGTTTGTTTTTTACCCCTTCACAAAAAGATAAATTACAAATACACCTCATGAAATTTGCTTAAATTACAAATTACTTCATATGATTTTAGAAATTATATTATGTCTTTTAAGATTTTTAATTTCATAACAAATAGGTCTTTTATTAATAAATCATCAAGTTAATTAACAGTTTTTAATAATATTAAAATTTTATTCCAATTAATAAGTCAAATAATTTTATTATTGTATAGGTAAACAGTTAGGAATTTCACTTTTTAAATTAATTCTGTTAAATAAAAAATTCTGACAGAAGATATTAATAATTTTTTAAACCACATAAAACAATTCGTATTTTAAACAAATCTCAAAGGGGTGTATTTGTAATTTAGCCTTTACAAAATAGGTTGGCTTTTGCTAAACTACAATAACAATCATATCTAAGGTTAATTTTATTCACAAACCACAAATTCTTTTAATACACATCATTTTCTTAGTTCACACCATACTCAATTTAGATTATTTCATTTTCTCTCAATACATACCATCATTTTTCAAATAATACCAAATTACTCCTATCTTCTTCAACAAAACCCTAACACTATGTTTGGATTGAGTGATTTGGAGAGAAAAGAAAAGAAATGGAGTGATATGTATTTCTCTTATTTGTTTGGATAACCTAAGTAGAGAGAAATGGGAAGAAATGGAGAGAAACTCATTTCTCTTATGAGCCTCATTTTCAATCTTCCCAAAAGTGGAGAGATTGTGAGAGAAAAGAAACCACTATTTTCATAATACTTATTTTGTCCCTATAAAAATAAAAGAAATAAAATGATTGAAAATATAAAAGGTTATTTTGGTAATATAACATAAAATAATTTCTTTTCTTTTCTCTTAATGAAACCTAACCAAACAAGAATGAGAGAAATCACAATCATTTCTTTTCTTTTATTTCTTTCTTATCCAAACAAAAATGAGAAAAATCACAATCATTTCTTTTCTTTTCTTTTCTCTTATTACTTAAGTAATCATTTCATTTCTTTTCTTTCCTAGGTTCCCAAACATAGTGTAACTGTAAGTACTTCCACCACTGACTGCCAGCAACTAATGGCCACCCCTTACTCTCTTGTCATCCACCTCTCCATGGCCTCTCTCCTCATGCCAACCTCATTGAGCCTCTTTAGCACTCGTTACCGTAGCCACCACCCACCAACCCTTCTCTCTAACTCCGTCGTACATCGTTCTCTACCCTTTTGCATCCCTCTCTTCGTTCGTTCAAACCCTAGATCTAAAAACCCAAACCCTAGATATCTCTCTCTCAACTCACCATTGAGTTGCAAGGGTAGCTGAGTAAAAGGAAAAGAGAGAGAGAGACGTGAAGAAGAAAGAGATGGAGAGACGCGAATAAGAAGAAAGAAGATAAGCCATGACAAGGATTGGTGAGGCGGCAGTCAGTGAGGTCGGGAGCTGAGAATGCAGCAGTCAGCAAAGTTGGCGACTGGAGAGACGGCGTGCCATAGTCGGTGATGGTACCTCTATGCTTGAAAAAGTTAGGGTTTATTTTGTCTAAAAAAGTAATTTAACTCAAGGATAAAATTATAATAAAAAAAATTGAAAGATGGTGGGTATCGAATAAATCAGTGGTGTGTAAATAAAATCACTCCATATCTAAATGTAATTTTAACGTTTAATGCATGTTAGGCCCGTAAGAGGTACTGTTGGGCCCATGGGGGCCTACTATGAGTCCTGTTTCGATAATCTGAATCGTTGAATGTATAGAACTCGTTAAGTATTATATACCTGTAAAAAATTACGTTGATCGGATATCGATAGTTACGTGATCAAATCAGTTTTGTATAATAAAAAAAAATAAATGGTGAAAAAATAAACGGTTGACAGAAATCTGATCAGATGAGATAGTTATCGATATCCAATCAACGTGATTGTTTATAGCATATAATACTCGATGAATTCTACACATTGAACGGTTCGAATTATCGAAGCGAGACTCGTAATGAACTCCTACGGATCCAATAGTACCCTCCAGATCATGGACTGAAGGAAATCCAAGCCTTAGTAAAAACTCTACCCTAGAGAGGGTAATTTCATACCTATTTCCAATTCCCCAAGACCATCTCCAACGCTTCATCAAATCTGGCATCAAATTTGAAAATTGGTGAAAAAGTAACTTTTTGGTGCTCCAACGGTTTCACCAAATCAATATCAAATCGAGAATTCACCAAACCTTTCACCAAAATGAGAACACGCTCCAGGTTTCACCAAATCACTGTTTGTTACCGTTGAGGGAGACAAACCGGTCGACTAGCCGGTTGACCAACCGGTCTACCATAAAACGGTTCAGACAGTTCAAATAAATAGGTTTAAACAGTTTTTAAAAAAAAAAATTTTTTTTTGCCTTACCGGTTGACCCAGAAAAAGTTCAGACAGTTCAAAAAGAAGGTTCAAACAATTCACAAAAAAAAAAAATTTTTTTGCCTTCACCGGCCGGTCGACCAACCGGTTGTCCCGGCGCAGATTTGATGAAAATGAACCATTGGAGCATTCAGTATCAGATTGAGAAAGAAGTCATTTTTTTACTCAAATTTAATGAAAATTTTGATGAATCGTTGGAGATGCTCTAATCAAGATAAAGTCAGAGGACTTTATAAGTGACAACGGTACCTAGACTGTAAGGTCTATTCCTATGAATGCAGGAATTACACAACCATGAAAAGGTACTATTATAACTATCGCATATTGCCATATTGTAGACTACATGTAGTAGAAGTAAGAAAAGATACGGATAATCTTATTGTAATTTATTTACCAATTAACAATATTATATAAGATATTATCATTATTAATTGTTGAAGGGTATCAAAACTTTAACGTTGTATTTGGTTAGAAGACTTGAGAAATAATTTAAAAAATAAAAAGAAAAAAAATAGGAAAAATGTGAACACATTTGATTGATGTACTAAATGGGAATAAAAGGTAAGAAACATTTATGTGTTTCATTTGAATTTTAAATATTATTTCAAAATAAGGACTGGAGTTATAGTTGAGGAACATCTAAATTCTGTATATATGTTAGTGTGACGTTTTTCAACATATATAATTTTTTTTAATAATTTTAATAAGTAATACATATAGATTTTTTTTTTTTTGGATAAGTAAGTCATATTATAACCAAAAAAGAAAAATATACAATGAAGTTCAACACACAGTTTTTGATGGGAGCACAAAAATAAACAAAATAAACTACTCCATCAAAAAACAAACTGAGCTTATAGAAAACAAGCACAACATTCCTAACAAAATAAGGATTCAAAATTTCCTTCTAGCATTCTTCAAGTCATGAAGTTTCGCTTTAAGTTTTCTTTTGTTATCCTCTTTTGAAGTCTCCCCATAACTAGGATCACTTGAAGATGGACTCCCTCTATTTCTCAACTTTTGACTTGAATCTCCATTTCCTAACTCGTCCATATCACACGATTCAAGGACATCAAAGGCATTAGATGTTGAGGGGATAGAAGACTGCGTCTCTCTCTCTTTGTTGATCAATGGCGTTGAACCTTGCCCACCATCTCTCCCATTTTTCTTCACCACTTCCCATTTAGTCGAAATTTGTGTTTTAGTGTCCTTGACTCTCCACTCATGTTTGAAGGAGGGAGGGTTCAAAGACTTTGGCTTTTGAGGGCACAAATTAGTGGTATGGCCAAAAGTCTTACAACCATCACACCTTTGGGGCTTCCATGGTACCTCAACTAGAATCTCATATGGGTCACCATAACCAAGATTTATTTTGAAAGACTTAGGGATCTCTTTATTTGCTGGCACTTCAATACAAATTCTAGCAAACGTAAGTCTGCTTCTCTTGAAAGTTGGCTCATCCAAATAAAGAGGAGTTCCCAAGATGCTAGCTATGTAACCCAAACCCTCTTCACTCCAAAGTTCCAAAAGAACATTGTACAACTTCACCCACAATGGCACACTTGAAAATTCACACTTTGTTAGTTTTAGTCCAGGTTGCCATTTTTTAATAACAATCAATCTAGCCCCAACATAATAGGGGCTATCTTCCAAGATTGTGTTCATAGCCTCTTCACTTTTTACTTTAAAAATAAAAAAACCATTGTCAATGGAGACAACGTCCTCAAGCAAATTTCCCCAAAGTTTCTCCGCCCAAGTTTTCACATAATGGAAAGAGAATCTTTTATCAATGAAGTATCCAACCAAAGCATTTTCCCAGTGAGAAAAGCCTTTTTTGAGATCTCAATAGGGACATTGTAAATGCCATCTACTTGGTTCTCAATCTTATGGGCACTTATTTTATACTTCAATTTTGACACCTTGTTAATCTCTTCTTTAATTAAAGAGCTCCCAACTTGTAGAGGTTTACCTGATGTAGCAAGTGTATCCAGACCTTCACTACCATCTTCCATATGTAGATCAACAGAATCCTCATTTCGACAAGCTCGCACGGGCTTATCACTCTCTCGTTGCTTAGAACCCATTACTTCTTTCCTTTGATCAGCACTAAGTGAGCCAAATTTATTTGACAACATCATTTCGTTTGCCACCAATGGGGACACAGTGGTCAATTTTGGCCACTGCTCAACATCAGTTAGCACTCTAGTTGGTGTGTTCCATGCATTAGGTGTTTGATGCTGCTTTGGTGATTGCTCAGGTGAGGCTTGCATTTCCACAGTCCAGCGAAACTGTGTTGTACCAAGATCACAATCACACTCAATTGAGCTATCCTCCGAATCTACGTCCCTCAATCCCCTTTTGTTTACATTTGAGGGCCCTTGCCACGGTCCCACAAAATCTCCAAGTGAAAGAGATTTGGGGGGGCCTCGAATGCGTGTAGACCGGTGGGGAAGTACATTAGGCATATCATCAGTAGATAGTTGATCCACCTGATTTACAAGCTCCTTCAAAGATACCTTAGTCGAAGATTTGCTTTTTGATTTACTCTTGGCTAGTTTGCTCTTGGCTAGTTTGCCCTTCTTCAATGATATCTTACTACCCTCTCTGTCCCTCTCATTGTCCTTCTCTTTCTCTTTCTCTATCTCCTTAATCATCTTATGACAGCACAGTGACAAGGTTTCACTGGGGCATTTTGTCGAACAGGTAAAGGGCACTTCTGTGTTGTTCCTCTCTCTGTGATGCACTTCTGTGTTGTTCCTCTTCTATGTACGTTTGGGGACAGACGAGCATGAATATATATATATATATATATATGGGTTGTTATTCAATCATAGAGGACGGTCGTCTTCGTCGGCACCATCGACGGCAGCGAGCAAGATGAAAAAATCCTTCGGGTTGAAGAAGAGGAGTCCAAACTCGGCTACGGGTCAGAACAACCAGGTGATTTTTTTTTTTTTTTTTCTTTTAAAAATGTTATAGTATACAACACAAATGTATAATCTAATTTAGGGAGCCCTTACTACTTGGAATACCCGTTTGTCTCATACACAGGGATTGTAGTAGTAAAGGATTAAGATTCTCACACTTATTTCACACATTGTTTAACTGTAAAAAATAATTATATATTATTATATCATTCTAATCAAATTCAAGGAGTCTTTGTTACGGCTTAAATGACTTACTTATGATTTATTTTAATTTGAGGATTTGTGTTAGACCATATAGTGTAACTTTTGCTTACAATTTGTTAGACATAAATAATTTAAATAAGTTGAGAAAAGTTGATCTAAAAGTTAAAGAGTGCTTTAATTTTTGTTTTTTAATTATCAACTTTTAATTTATAATAAGTTTCACCAAGACTATATTTCACTCATTTATCTTATCTACTAATTTGTTTTCAAAATTTCATCATATATCAAATTCTTGATTTTATTAAGAATAATTCTAAGTACTCACCCTTAAATTTTCTGAATTTATCCCGAATAGAATTGTTTAGATGTGATTGAATTTGTGTAGTGTAAAATCTATGTATAAAATAAATTCCAACAACAAAATGATAATTTTAAATAAGTTTTAAATAATTAAATTTAAATTTATAATATTACTATTGATTAATACCAATTCCAATGATATAACTTCTCTTCACAATCTTATCAAAAATTCCATTAATGTCTCATCCATTAAACAGCAAAAAAAAGTCTAAATCCCATTTAAAATTTGGCAATCAAATGTGTCTTGTTGGATCATAATTAGACACTTCAATGTAACGGCTTTATTCATTCCCGCCCCCATTTCACCTTAAGAGTTGTTTGGGATGTTCTAAATAAGTATACTTTTTGTCTTTTTAGACTAAAAAGTTGAGAGAAAAAATATGAATATTTGAGTTAACTTTTTGACTTTTTATGAAAAAATGTATAATAAAAAATTGTAAAAATTGGTTTGTAGAGGAAAATTAGGATTGAGAGTTGTGCAGCCGTAATTGTTGACTTTTGATAAATAGTGTTAACTTTTTAACTTTTTAAATAACTTTTTGACTTTTTTTAAGTATCTCAAACTTAGCCTTATTGTACAAACAGAGTCCTACAAACTCAGATGTGGCCTGTTGTCTGACATTTATTTTAGTATTTTTTCGTACTAAATAGCTAAATTTATAACATCTTCCAAAAATTCTTCCACTTGAGGCAAAAAGTTCATGGTACAAACATTAAAATTTTCTTTTGGCAGATCTCTTCAACCTACTAGAGGCGTTGCAGAAACCTTGTGTGGTTCACCACTTTACATGGCTCAAATAATGCAACTTCAGAGTTATGATCCAAAGGTGACATTCACTTTTTCCTGATACAATCACTTTGGACATTTTTCTTATACCTTCTCCTGTTATAGCAAGGATCTCTAGAGTGATTACTGGCAAGTCACATCAATTTTTCTGATGTGACTTGCCAGTAAATCTCAACCACACAATGTAGTAGTCTAAGGAAACTTTAGGAAAATTTCACTCTAGAGGATCCTTGGTGCTCCTGTTAACCTTGAACTGAAAACGCAGGCAGATCTCTGGAGTGTTGGTGCCATTCTGTTTCAGCTTGTGACAGGAAATACCCCCTTTACCGGAAACAATCAAATTCAGGTGTAGTAATCTTTATTATGAGCGCATCTGAGTAGTTTCATGTAGTGCTCAGGTTATTTTCATAGTTTGGTTAGTGATGTATAATGTCTCTGGGATTTCTAAGAATTTTTTGACGTAGGCTATATCAGTAAGTTTTCATCTTTTTTTTACCCTTGACCTACATATTTTCGTCTCATGTGTTGAGCAGTTGCTCCAGAACATCATGAAATCAACTGAATTGCAATTTCCTCCAATAAAAAGGATTTGAGTTCTGACTGTTTAGATTTGTGTCAGAAATTGCTACCCCGTAATCCAGGTATTTGAATTCTACATATCTTGATTTTGGCTGCATATAAGATTACAATGGCTAGGACAGTTACACCAAACGGGCCATTGTGTCTCTGATAACTGTTCACTCAACTAGATTTATAAAATTGCTGGTAATTAGATAATGTTGGACAACATATATCTGCCTTGATATTTGAAAGCTTTTATTTGAGCTGCCTACCCGGTAACCACACTTGCCAGTTATGAGGAATGCAAGTGTTCAGCTTCAAAATGGTGGCCAAAATGTGCATGATAATGCTCTTGTTAGCCTTTTCCAATATGCATCAGATAACAGTGATGACATTGTGTAAAATTCTTTCGGGAAGATGAATTATTATCTTTTTTGCAGCTTTTACTAGTTACAAATCAAGTGAAGGAATTAAATAAGAGACATGAGAATTTAGTTTATCTTTAAATGATTCAGATTTATGAGCTTAAGTAGAATTCAACCTTCTCTCCTCTCCCTTATAATCTTTTCCCTCCTGCATTTGCAGTGGAGCAGTTGACATTCGAAGAGTTTTTTAATCACCCTTTTCTGTCTCTGAGGCAATCAGATGAGGTAAATGAGTCGCAGAATATGGAACAGTTCTCACTCTTTACTCAAAATTACAAAACTCATTTTGTTATGCAGGAATAGTTCACCAAGAACCATAGATGGTTTTTCCTTTCTAAAAGCAATCCTGTGAGGAGTGCAGAAGAAAGTTCCCAAGAAGATTGTTTGCCTTTCATTCTTGATGATGATTCCAGTGGACCTGATGGGAGTTCATCCTTTGTTAGGAGGCCCTCAATGAAGTCTACATATGGATTTTCTCTTGATACAAAAGTTGATAGGAAGGAAGTGTTTAACACTTCAAACAACATGGATCGTACTTCCAAGAATAGTATTGTTACACATACTGGTTTTAGAATTGGTAGTCATAGATCTTCAAGTCCACAGACCAAAGACCAATGAACACACACCCAAGAGGTAAACTTCATTTCATAATGTTCCACATGTTATTTCCATATTCTTTTGCCTAGATCCATAAACTGTCTAGCTAAATCATATCCCTTCTATGAATTTTACAGTAGCGGATTCATTAGAGTTGGTTTATCAGGATTATGTTATTGTCTCTGGACCCCCAACGGATGTGTCATCGTCTTTGGTAAGTGCTTCCAAGCCAAGCCATTTGCCACGCAAGTTAGAGAATCCACAAGAAGAATCTGCATATTTTAACACCACGCCCAGTGCCCCGATGCCAATCATTGGTGCGGTTGGCAGTAGATTGGGTCGTGTTGGAAGCTTGGACAGTCATAGTTCTACTCCTTCGGGGACTTCACATGGATCCATGGATATAGGAGATGCCCTGGAGCAGCCATCATTGCACTGCATGACCAGGATTAAGTCATTGCAGTGGGCTGCCTCTGCTATCACAGAATTAGTAAATAAAAAGGTAATTCCGATCAATTCCCACTCGTGCAATCAAACAGCTTTCATTGTAGTGTATGTGAAGTGACCAGAACAATCATACATAATTCTCTATTACCCCACCCCAATTCTCAAACTCTCTCACAGTTATTCCCACAATTAAAAGATGTATTGCTGGCAGCAGAACAAGTACAATCCAATTGAAATACTTCTCTTATTTAGGATTATAATCTATTGCACCTGCGATGTCCAATTATTCATTCTATGCCTAAGAACTTTTCTTATCTAGGACTAGTTCTTGTTTGTTTCCTTTTATCTATGATGGGCATCTGTTGAATACTACATATCAAGTCACTATCATCAATCAACAGTATACTAATACAAACTTAAAAGACTGAGGCCTATTTTGGGAAGTCAACATTTTAGCCAAAAAGCCACTACACAAAAGTCAACTCTTCTCTCTGCTTTTGGTGCCAGAGTCTCACTAAATATTTTATCATCTTATGTGTTGCTGGTACCTTGAACATTCAAACAACTACTTTGTTTTCTGTTCTCTGTAGAAGATTGAGCCGGGTAGGCAACTAGAAGCATTTTCGATTCAGCTTGTAATTCTTGCAATATGGAAGCAAGCTCTTCACATTTGCCATACCCAAGCTGCGTCAGCTATTGAAGGAAGCCCATCACGAGAGATGGCCAGATTGAGGGAGAGCACTATCCAGGAGCATGGGAGTCCTGATATTGCCAACACTCAAGGACCTCAGGATATTTGCTCTCAGATTGAGAGGGAATTTCTCCTTGAAGTTGGGAATGCTGAGGAACTTGCCAAGGTTATTGCGCCTGGTATGGCTTTTAAGTCTTGATGTTACCAACTGGTCGAAAGGCATCCTTGCTTTTTTGTTCATTTGTCCTTATCGATACTATGATGGTGATATAGAAATCAGTGCATGTGTACTTGTAGGGAAAGTCTATAGTACATTTTGTTTAAAAAATGTATGGTACATAGAAAATCAATGGTTCAGATTGAGCCACATCATTAAAAGTGACCTGGTAAGCAGGTCACTTTTTATAGTTATGAGCCAAAATCATATTTGTTCATAACTAGAATCAAATTAATCATAACTTAGTTATGAGCTCTCATCACATATCTCATAACCACATCTCATAACCAGCACCATTTTGTTGATAACCAATATCATATATTTCATAACTACAATCACATATCTCATAACTACATCTCATAACCAATATCCTTTAGCTCATAATCACACCACTTTGATCATAACCAATATCACATATCTCATAACTACTACCCATATAAATCATAACCACATCTTATAACCAATCCCCCTTTGACTCATAACCAACATTACATATCTCATAATTAACACCATTTTGCTCATAACCACATCACTTTGATCATAACCAATATCACATATCTTATAACTAATAATCACATATCTCATAACCAAACACTCTTTTGACTCATAACTACACCACTTTGCTCATAACCAAAATCACATATCTCATAAACAACAATCATATATCGCATAACCATTACCTACATATCTCATAACCAACACTCTTTGGCTCATAACTAACATCACATATCTCATAACACCCTTTGGCTCATAGTCACACCACTTTGATCATAATTAACATCACATATCTCATAACCACATCTCATAACCAGCACCATTTTGTTGATAACCAATATCATATATTTCATAACTACAATCACATATCTCATAACTACATCTCATAACCAATATCCTTTAGCTCATAATCACACCACTTTGATCATAACCAATATCACATATCTCATAACATTAATCACATATCTCATAACTACTACCCATATAACTCATAACCGCATCTTATAACCAATCCCCTTTTGACTCATAACCAACATTACATATCTCATAATTAACACCCTTTTGCTCATAACCACATCACTTTGATCATAACCAATATCACATATCTTATAACTAATAATCGCATATCTCATAACCAAACACTCTTTTGACTCGTAACTACACCACTTTGCTCATAACCAAAATCACATATCTCATAAATAACAATAATATATCTCATAACCATTACCCACATATCTCATAACCAACACTCTTTGGCTCATAACTAACATTACATATATCATAACCGCTAATCACATATCTCATAACACCCTTTGGCTCATAGTCACACCACTTTGATCATAATTAACATCACATATCTCATAACCATTAGTCATATATCTCATAATCAATACTCTTTGACTCATAACCATACCACTTTACTTATAACCACTAATCACATATCTCATAACCAACATTCATTGGCTCATAACCACACCACTTTACTCATAACCACTAATCACATATCTCATAACCACACCACACTACAAGAAAAATGGGCTTATAAGGCGGAACTTTTTGCGACGTCACATTTGCCGTCGCAAAAAATGACTTTTTGCCACAGCACAACTTGCCATCTCAAAAAATGTGACTTTTTGAGACGGCACAACTTGCCGTCGATAAAAAATGTGACTTTTTGTGACGACACAACTTGTCGTCGCAAAAAATGTGACTTTTGGAGACGTCAGAACTTACCGTCTAAAAAAAATGTGACTTTTTGAGACGGCACAACTTGCCGTCGCCAAAAAATGTGACTTTTTGAGACGACACAACTTGGCGTCGCAAAAAAATAGAGCATTTGCGATGATAGAAATTGCTGTCGCAAAAAAAAAAGAGTATTTGCGACGGTACCAGCTGTAGTCGAAAAAAAAAAGAAAAAGTTTTGTGCGATTGTAATACGTATCGTTGCAAAAAAAAAGTTTAAAAATATATATATATATATTGTGGCTTTGAGACGGCTTCATATATATATAGTCATAAAATGGTTTAAATAAATGCAACGGTATTTTTCTGTTACAAAAAAAAAAATAAAATAAATAAAAACGACGTCGTCTTACTCTTTTGAACATTTCTCCTTTCACCAATTTTTTCATCTTTCTATCTCTCTCTCTCTGTCTCTCTTCTCTTTCTCTTTCTCTTTCTCACTCATAACTCTTCTCTGTCTGTCTGTCTGTCTATCTGTCTCTCTCTTTCTCTATGTGTCTCTGTCTTTGTCTCTCTTATTTCCCTTTCTCTCACTCATCACTCTTCTTTGTCTGTCTGTCTGTCTCTTTCTTTCTCTCTATGTCTCTGTCTCTCTTCTCTTTCTCTCTCACTCATCATTCATCACTCTTCTCTGTCTGTCTGTCTCTCTCTCTTTCTCTCTGTGTCTCTCGTCCATCTTTCTTCTCTTTATCTCTCTTATCTCTCTTCTCTCTCTGTCTCTCTTCTTTTTATCTCTCTCGCTCTCTCGCTCATCTCTCTCTGTCTCTCTCTCTCGTTTATCTCTTTTCGCTCTTTCTCTCTCTCTCTCTCTCTTTGTCTATATCTTTTTATCCATTTTTTTTATCTTCCTTCATTTCTCTCTTCTCTTTCTCTCTCTCACTCATCACTCTTCTCTGTCTTTCTGTCTATCTGTCTCTCTCTGTGTCTCTCACTCATCTATCTCTTCTCTCATCTCTTTTCTCATCTCTTTTCTCTCTCTGTCTCTTTCGCTCATCTCTCTTCTCTTTATCTCTCTCGCTCATCTCTCTTCTCTCTATCTTTCTCTCTGTCTCTCTCGTTCATCTCTTTTCTCTTTACGTCTCTCTCGCTCATCTCTCTTCTCTCTATCTCTCTCGTTCATCTCTCTTCTCTCTATGTCTCTTTTTTGTCTCTCACTCTCTATCTCTTTTTCTTTCTCTCTCTCTCTCTCTCTCCCACTGTGTTTGCGTTGTTCACTCTCTCACTCCCGTTTTCTCTGTTTGCGTTGTTCTCTCTCTCTCCCACTGTGTTTACGTTTTTTTTTCTCTCTCTCTCCCTCTCTCTTGCTCATCACTCTGTCTGTCTCTCTCCTCTCTCTCCTCTATCTGTCTCTCACTCATTTATCTCTCTCACCACCCATCTCCTCTACCACCTTCACCACTACTACAAACGCTATTCCACCACCACCACTACTTCCATTGTCGCCACTTCACCTCTATGACTACCATTACTACTGCCATCGCCACCACTTCATTACCACCACTACCACTACTGCCACTACTACTACCATTACCTCTCTTTCACCCCTGTCACTCCATTTACACTACCACTACCACAACTTCACTACTAATCTCTTTCACCATCACCATCACCATCATCTCTTATCCACCATCTTCACCACTATTGCTGCTCCCTTTCCTCTACCACAAAAAATTAGTTCATGATTTTTAGTAACAAAAAAAAAAAAAAATAGGCCGCAGAAAAATATTTTTCATTGACTACAAAAAATTAACTTTTATTTTAGTGAAAAATATTTTTCATTAAAATATTACCCCTACTTCTACCAAATAAATAATAATAATATTTTTTTAAAAAAATTTATTAACTACAAAAAAATATATTTTTTAACAAAAAATAAATTTTTTTGATGACGAAACCCCCGCTGCAAAAAAAAAAAAAAAAATTAAACTACATTATTTTATTATTTAAATTTCATTTGTGACTAAAAAAAATATATATATTTTTATTTTTTATTCCCGCCCCCTTTTTTTTTTTCCATTCCCGCTCCTCCCTTCCTTTTTTTTTTTCCATCCCCCCCACCCCCCCCAAAAAAAAAACAAAAAAAATCCCCAATCTCAAACCCAAAAATCCCTAATCTCTTTTTACCCCCCCTCTCTCTCTCTCGATCGATCAACGTCGAGCGGCGGGGGAGCAGCGTTGGAGCAGCAGCAGCAGCGTCGGTCTCCTCAACTTTACGCCTACATTTTTAATTCCTAATAGGCAGTTACAACATGTCCATGCAACTTTTGTGAGGGGATTCTTGAATCCAGTGAGTATTCTAACAATTGTAGTATTCAAAAATTCATTACTCATATGTTTAGTTGCACTGTTTTCACTATAACAAAAGTAACTTATGGTGACGAAAAGTAGTGAAGAAAATAAATTTTGTCACTAAATAAGAACAATTTGTGACGAATTATAAAATTTTGTCACATATAATAAAAAATAAAAATAATAGGTGATGAAATTTATTTGCGTCAATAAATACTTCTTTTTAGGTGAGAAAAAATTAAATTTCGTCATTGAAGGCTTTTCCGCCAAATTTTTTTGGTGGCGCCAAAATTTTGAGACTTTTGGTGAGAAAAAAATTTGTCATTAATTATAAAATTATTAGTGAGGAATATATTTTCGTCACTAATAATTTTACATTTTGTTTTTAAAAAAAAAACTTGATTTTAAATATTTTAAGATTATTTGGTGAGAAATATATTTTCGTTACTAATAATTTTTAATATTTTGAGACCTTTTACTGAGGAAATCATTTTGTCACTAATTTTGGATGGAAAATTTTGACAAATTGAGCAGTAATGAAAAAAAAATACTCTACTAATTTTTTCTCTTTTTTTTTTTTTTGTGTTTATCAGTTTCCTCTCACATCTCTCTCTCTCACTACAACAAATTATAATTTTAACAATTAAAAAATTTCATAAAACACACAAATTTATTTTTTAGCGGGAATACTTTCACATTACCAGTCCAATTTATGAATTATGATTTATTTTTATTTTTTTTCATATTTTTCCATGTCTTTACATAAACCCAAAATTAAAGCACTAAAAAAATTCTGATTTAGCGCCTAAATTGTTTTCAACTCCTTGGTTAGAACTTTGTGCCCTAATAATCTATCCATAGTTCTTTCACAAAGCTGTAGCAGAGAACAACGTGAGCTCATCCTCCACACCGTGAGTTCATCCTGCACCGACATCAAGCTACAGCACCACCGTGAGTTCTAGGTCAGTTTGTTGTCTCTGTTTCTCTTTCTCTACCCCTCTCTCTCTTCTGGTCTCTGGGTTTCTTATTCTCTACCCTCACTCTGTTTTCGGACGTGTTTCTGTAAATGGAATTCATTGTTAAGATGAGATTAAAGTTATTCCATTCGTTAGTTCTAACATCTCCAAAACTTCTCTACTTTAAAGGGTTCCATGAACAACTTGAATGATTTTAATTTGGGAAAAAAAATATAGAAAACAGAATGATTAACATGTTATGTATTTTGATTATGATATTCATATTCTACCCAATATAATCATTGAAGTGAATGAATTGTTGGTGATTCTACACACACACAGAGTAAAGTCTCATGCTTCTGATTATGGGTCTGCTAGGTGTTTGATAAAATGCCACAATGGCTAGTTTTTTCTTTATTGTTTTGTTCGCTTTTTTTTTTTTTTAAAGGAGCAGCAGGATTGGATAATTATAAAATCATATTAATCTTCCCCCCCCTTTCTCTAATCACAAAGTTATTGTAAGGATAATGACTGATAAATGACAATGATGCCCTTGTTTTGCATTTCACATCCTTGGTTCTTGTAATGAATGATAAATGATAATGATGTCCCTGC
This sequence comes from Camellia sinensis, assembly GCF_055761805.1. Taxonomy (NCBI): domain Eukaryota; kingdom Viridiplantae; phylum Streptophyta; class Magnoliopsida; order Ericales; family Theaceae; genus Camellia; species Camellia sinensis. The sequence continues at coordinate 17,316,209 of NC_138963.1, read as the reverse complement.
TAGACATGGTCTAAATTCATGCCAGAATTTCTCATTTGCTAAGTAATAGAAATTCCCTTTCTTTTGTTAGATGTCCTGTATTTTAATGCATTATCTTGCATCTCCCACATGTAAGAAAATTTAAGCAACATTGTAGGTAATTCTGTGATGAGTTTTGTTAATTTGTAGGTTTTGAATTATTTGAAATTATTGGCGCCCTTCTTTTTTCAATTGACAACAATTCACATAACTATTTTAGTAATCCACAGTAATGTTTCTCTTTATATGTACTATTCATTAGGCAAACCTTTCTTTGGTCTCTAATGCACAAGTCAGTAGAAATATTCCTTCGTCAATGCTTGTGCTCATAGAATCCCCGTCTGTTTCAGTCTAGTAAAAAGTGATGGTTTTTACAAACTAGTTATTCCTAGTATCTTCAACCATAAAGCTATTTTCTCCTATGTTGAATGAACCACTAAATACCACTTCATTTTTTGCGTAACTTTGTGGCAGAGAAAAAAATTCAAGATCGTGTTCACTTTGTTAACAAAACCCTTAATGTAGCTCCTTATCTTGTGTCCATTGATGTTCTTGTTTAGAACTCCCAAGTACTTTCGCTGAATTACGGTGTCAGTTCACATTGCAAGCATTACTTTATTTATTCATTTTTCCATTTTTTCTAGGAGTCATAGTTTATAAAAGTAAATTCAGTAAAGGAGTGTCACCTGTATACACTTATCTTTTCTTTCAGTTTGACATTCTACTTCTTCGTTTTAGTAGGATTCATTTACCTTTTAACTAATATCACTCCTTTGCCTTTTTTACTTCAGTCATCTTTATTCATGCTTACTAATAGCATGACAAGTGATCTATGAGTTGACAGTAGAAAGAACTATTTGGGTCATTTAATTCAAATTCTGACCTTCTCGAATTTTTTTCATGATCTTGGAAAATGATGAGAGGTTCATAAAGCTGGTTCATTCATTTTCAAAACAAGAAGTATATAATAATTGACAAGTCAGAAGGAAAAATGTGAAAATGAGAAAATAAAAAATAATAAAAAAAAAACCATGAACATCTTTCCACAACCGAATTCACATTGACCATGTTCGGTTTATTACCTGTAATTCTTTAGGAGACGAAGCTTCTGATAGAATTTGATAAATTCAAGTTTCAACCTTTCTTCAGCTTTTCTTAGCTCCTCTTTATTAAAACTCAAGTCCTTTTCCTTGGAATCCTTCAGAACACCTTTTATAGTTGATATTGGACTTTCAAGTGTATTGTTAATCTTCACATGATCAAGGATTTCTAGAGGGATTAGGATACCTCTTTGCTGGTGTTAGGGAACTTGGGTTTGCATGAGTTCCAAATGAAACTAATTGTTATCATTTAGGAAAAGAAAACAGTAGCTGAAATTAATAGTGGTTTTCTGTACTGTTCTTACTTCACCAAGATTTGATCTTTGTTATTGGTGACTAAGTGAAATTGAAGCTATCTAAATACCTATAGGCTGTAACTATAAGTAGGAGACCTTGTAATAATTGTTTATTACCAAAGATAAAGAAAAAGTCAATGCTGTTTTGCATTTGTGGCTCAATCTTATTGGTATTCAACACAGATTTTGCTGATAGTAAACAATTATTTCTGGAAAATACTATTCTCACAGCCTTCTTGGTAGCATATACAGCCTTCTAATAAAGAAGGGACAATTTTCTCATTTGAGAAAGCAACCAAAGAAGCTGTGGTAATAAAGCATCACATCTTTTTTCCTTCACTTGTACTGGTGGTGAGGAAAGTCTTATATGATATATGAATTATCTTCTACTTACATTCTCCATGAAAACAAATTTCTATCACTCCAGTTAACTTTCCCATTGAGGTTGTCCATACATTGCCGAGGGTCAAGTTTTCAGAGGAGAGCAATCAATACATACCAAAGAGACATTAAGATTTCTACCCATAACACAGTATTAAAGATTTGAATCGACAAACATAATTTTCCGTCCATGTATGATTCAGATTTTTGCTTTCAGATTAACATGTCAACCTTAACTAAATTCTGCACAAGAAAATCAAAAGACATTAAAAATCCATTAGTCAGTGTTGGTGGCTAGGAAGGATGAATTGGGTACAAGGTACAGACTTTTAACTTCTGGCATTACTTGCACAAAGTGGGGGTCCTTAGACTTGAACCCACATTCTTAGGCTTGACATTCCAATATGAATCATTTTATCCAATATGAATCATGCACAATGAATGTTCATCATGTTCTAAAAGCCCAAATAATCCTCAAAAACTTACCAGAAATTCCATCTGAATGAGGCACTGTGGCTAGTGGAAATTTAAAGCTATCTGCCTCCTCACTCATCAGAGAACAGCCATGATCAATTTGTCTTGTGGATTGATTTAAATTGACATGGGTACCACTTCCTCCCACTTGCCAACAGTGGCCAAGTTTGAATATATTTGAAGCACATGAACACCAGGTTTAGAGTTGTGTGAGTCAGAATTCGATGGGTATAAATCACTTATTTATAAGAATAGATCTTAACTTATACAAGGAGGATAAGTCAAAAAAATTCTGTGAAGTTTGATTAATTAAAAAGTTATAAAGTTATAAGTTTGATTAATTATTTGCTATAAGTTGGACAGTGTATAAAGTTATACTTGCGGGTGTGTTTTAGAGCAATCCAAATACCTAAAAATAACCCAAGTCAATTAAGAAAAATACCAAAGAACCCAAATGAATTGCCTTAATGAGTCTTCATATATTTATTCATATTTTTTTTATTTGTTACGATTTCATTCTTCTTTTAGAATCTCTGCTATAAATGGGGTGCAAAATTGACTCCATCAAAGGTGGCTAATAAAGTGAAGCACTATGACAAGATAAGTGGAAGAAGTCGAGGGTTTGGCTTCGTGACGAGGAGGTTGTTTTTTTGTCTTTTTTTTTTTTATAAATAATCTTTAGCATGATGTTCACATTTTGATTTGGGTTTAATTTGATTTGATTGTAGAAGTAAGCAAAGCAGGGCCTCTGGTTGAGTATGAGCGTAGAATTGCCACGAGTGATCTTGTGGATGGGGATAGTAGTCAGGTAATATTGCAATCAATTCACTCTTCATGTTTGATTATAAGTTTCAAAGGAAAAGCTAGTAGTTTGTATGTCTTTTCCGAATTGTCTCCAACCTAGAAGGTTAAGTTTGTCATATTCGATCGGAATTTTAGGTGAAGTAGCTATGTATCAGTTAGTTATCATGAGCATACCACTAACTTTTGGTGTACCATTATGGATTTATAATTTATAAACATTAATTTGTCAATTGTTCTGGATTTATATATAGGAGTCTTTAATACAATTAAAAAAAAAAACAATAGTTAAACATTTTATCAATTTATACAATATATTCTTTAAGAAAATTAAAAAAAAAAATCAATGTTAAATAGTTTCTTCTAGAATGTATGCTAAATTTCGTTTCTTCTTGTTTGTGATATGTAATTTTAAATTTTTGAATGAGGCAAGTTGAAGTGAATGTATGTGGATGCATGTGGCTGTTATTACCAAAAATATAAGGAAAATGTTTTGTGCCTTGACTAGCAGGAAAAAAGGTACCACAACCAAAAACTAGGGTTTGTGTTTCTGTTTGATTGCTAAGAAAAAAAAATTTTGAAATTTGTGTTAGGGTTTTGGTTTTGGCTTGAATTTGTAGAACATGTTTTTCAGATTCCTCAATTATTGATTATTAGGGTTATGATTGTTTGTTAGGGTTTGGGCATTGTGGGTTTTGCCTTGAATTTCTATAATGGCCTTGATTATGGACTTCATTATACTTGATTTTGAATTTGATTTTGAATTTCTTGAATGGACTTCTACGGGTTGAATGGAATTTGATTCAGAACAGGTTTCTATAATGATTTTTGTTCATTGGTTCCACTATACAGATTCTGAATATGTTCAAAAGCTGTTCTAAATCAGATTCTGAATCTATCCATTTATTAGAACAGATTTTTGTTCATTCGGAACAGGTTTCTATAATGGAACAGGTTTTGAACAGATTCGGAATAGGTTATGGACTTCTATGGGTTCTGGACTTGTTCATAGTTAAATAACGAAATGTTGAATTTCTTGAATTTCTATAATGGTCTTGATTTTGGACTTGATTATACTTGATTTAGAATTTGATTTTGAATTTCTTGTTGAATTTGGGCATTATGGGATAGCAGTTAAGGTCTTGATTATGCTGATTTTTGTTTTTTATTTACTGTTCTTGTCAAAATAACCAGTTTAGCTAAGCACAAGTTCAATGTTGTCTTGAGTTAAAATCTATGGCTTAATCTAATATGTTTACTAATGTATGTATATGTATATATATATATTTATCTTGTATTGTAGCAAATGTTTTGGCCCTTGAACCCTAATCTCATTCTCAGCCCAGATATTCATCTAAAAGCTCATCTCTAAGTTATTAATTCATAGTAGCTATGTTTACTAATGTATGTATATATATATTTATCTTCTATTTTGTATGCAGATTACAAAATGGCTTCTTCCTCTAGTAACAATAGCTACTTAAGATTGATACCAAGATTTTGTGATTGTGGGAGAACAGCTGCCATACACATTGTGCTTTCCAATCAGAATGGAAATAAAGGCCGTGTGTACTTTGTTTGTCCATCAAAATATGTAAGTACTATGGAAATTTGTTTGCAAATTTATTAGCCTGATTTGATTAACTGATTGTCATGCATTGTAGATTAGTAAGGAACACTGCAATTACTTCAAGTTTGTAGATGATGATGACTACGACATGATCTCCAATGTTGCACCTCGTACATCTATAAGAAGCGAAGAATTTAACGATCCAAGCACAAGGGTTTATGAGATGGATAATGAATTTCAGGAGCATGGTAGAAGGCTTCGAAAGATGGAGAAGAAATTGAATGTCGTGCTTTATGTCATTGTATTTTGTATTGTTTTATATTTTATAATGTAAACTACTGAGTTCATAGCTTTTGGGGAATTTGATGGATATACTTATGGATTGAATGGACTTGATGTATGTCCTTATGGATTGAATGAACTTTATAACTTCAATGGACTTCTATTTTCAATTACTGTTGATAGGTTGAAATTATTGTTGAATTTGTTGTTGAATTATGATGTCAGACATATATGGATTGAATTATGAATTTCTTATATGGATTGAATGGACTTGTTGAATTATGATGTCAGACATGTTGAATTTATACCAGACATGTTGATTGAATGGACTTGAATGGACTTTTTGGATTATGGATTATGGATTGAATGGACATGTTGAATTTATGGATTATGATGGACATGATGATTATGAATGGAGATGTTGAATTGAATGGATTATGGATTATGATGTCAGACATGTTGAATTTATACCAGACATGTATTATTATGGATTGAATGGACTTGTTGGACTTGTTGACTTTATACCAGACATGTTGAATTTCTTGAATTTCTATAATGGACATGTTGAATTATGAAATAATTATTCACCATTGCAATTGAATGGTCATCCTATAAGGAGACTAAAGAAACTTTTACTTTAGTAAATCAAACATGGCATTAAAGAAATCTACTTATTTGTGCATAGATAACATAGCACAACTGATAGTTCCTACACTTGGCTTCTTTTAAGGTTTTGTTTCAGGTGTTATTATTAGAGCTTGTTGGCTGCTTTCTAACATTACTTTTTTAAGGAAAAGTGGTGTGGTGACAAGGTTTGGCAGTAAAGTGGAAAGGTGGGGAGGTTCATGAGTGTTATGTTTGTCATATCCTGTAAAAGAATTTATTAGAAAAAAGGCAGGAGAATCACCATGTTAGTACCCAAACTGTCATTTTTTCCCCAAGAATGTCCATATTATTAATTGATCTAATAAATAACTGCTAATAATTGTTGAATTCAACTCACCATCATCTTCATTCATGAAATCATTAAAACATTTAAACAGAAAACAGAAGGATATAGGTACTTGAAACCCAAAATAAAATTTATTTCTTAAGCTTCAGCTTCGATGGACAACACTGCAAAACTCAATTCCATTAAATTTATTTCTATAACCTCTGTTCAACAATCATCATATTGACCTCAATTTAACTCTTACCATGCTACTTAGACATTCATAATCTATGCTACTTACAGCCAAATGTTACTAATAATATGTAATCTCTTACCATGCTACTTAGACATTCATAATCTATAACAACTCCAAAAAATTACATATTATCCAGCAAAAGATTACATATATCCAGCAACAGATTACATATTATTGCCAAATGCTTCATTTTGGACTGCTCAATGCTGCTTCAATAGTGCATAGCCATGCTGCTTCATTCTGGACTGCATCATTCTTAAATTCTGGACTGCATCATTCTGAGCTTCAATTCTGGAGTGTTTTATTCTGGACTGCATCATTCTGAACTTCATTCTGCTGAACCTGTCATTCTGCTTTAAACAATCAACCTGTGATTCTGCTTCTGAACCTGTCATTCTACACAAATTGACTGAATCTGAAATTCAGATTAACCTCTTCAGAATCTGAATCTGAAAATCAGATTAACCTGTTCACAATATGAAATTCAAAAATCTGAAATTAACCTGTTCAGAATCTGTTCAAAATCTGAAATTAACCTCTTCAGAACCTGTTCAAAACCACATTAACCTGTTCAGAACCTATTCAAAACCTGTTCAAAACCAGATTAACATGTTCATAATCTGAAATACAAAATCTGAAATTAACCTGTTCAGAATCTGTTCAAAATCTGAAATTAACCTCTTCAGAACCTGTTCAAAACCTGTTCAAAACCACATTAACCTGTTCAGAACCTGTTCAAAACCTATTCAAAACCAGATTAACATGTTCAGAATCTGAAATACAAAATCTGAAATTAACCTGTTCAGAATCTGTTCAAAATCTGAAATTAACCTCTTCAGAACCTGTTCAAAACCTATTCAAAACCAAATATAATCTGTTCTGAATCTGTTCAAAACCTATTCAGAATCAAATATAACCTGTTCTGAATCTGTTCAAAACCTATTCGCCATTCCTGATTCACTGAAAGATGAGCTTCCAATTTTGTCCACCATTTGCAATGCGCTCTCTTGTGTCCCATCCATACACGGAAAATAATAGGATTGACCTTGCGGCACCTAAAAATACCATAATAACAAAATATCATTAATAAGTTCAAACATAATGTAATGAACACCATACAAAAAATTGTACTGGACCATGAAACACATACCCGCTCGTACGTATCGTCTTCCATCCCATCCGTACAACCGAAATTCAACTTATGAGGTTCACATTGACCCATCTTGCGACCCTATAATAACACACATTGGTGAAAAAGTTTGACAAAAATAAATTCAAGTCTTTTACATACAAGCAGAAAATGAAATTTATACCTGGACTAAAAATTTATACTTTCCATAAACCTCTTGCTTGCTTGGTGATTATCAGCACGTTGGCATCTAAGATGGGGAAACCATGCCATTAAAAGAAGCTTTAAACTGATAAAACCTCCTTCAAACCTTCTCTTTTAGAGTCACATTGATGATTCCTATTGGAGATTTAGGTTGATAATGTTCATCTGTATCCGCCTCTTTAATTTCCTGGTAAGCACATTGCAGGACATACGTTCAAACATCAATAAAGAATATGATTTAATGACTTGAAAACTAAAAGCATGGCATATCTTTTAGTTATTGGCTTTTCGCTTGCAAAGACGTGTAGTGTTTTCCATGAATTAGATTCAATAATTAACCATTAGGTGTTAGCTTGAATAGTCCAAATTTCAGCTGTATTGTTACTTGTACCAATGGGATATTCGAAAGCTTAAATGCAGTGACCAGTATTATCTCTAAAGATGCCACCAATGCTTGCTCGACCAGGGTTACCTTGACAAGCACCATTCGTGTCGAGTTTGTTAACCGAGAGTGTGTACTTTAAAAGTGTTCATCAGAATAGAGAGTGCAAACTTAGCAGCATACGATATCTTGTGAAGGTGTAAAGGTTGATTTTCAAGAAGCATTTTATTCCTAGTTGTCCACATTTGCCAAGAGTAAGAAAAGTTTAAGTGAAGCATGATTGGTAAAGTTTAGATTTAGCCGAAATGATAGTGCCATTAGGGAAATAATTGGATTTAAACATCAAAGCCCATAAAGATTCAGAATGTCTCAATAAGTGCCATCCCAACTTCATCATGTAGGGCTGGTTAAGCATCATTAGGTTTTAATGCCTAATCCTCCATAATTAATAGGGCGACAAACCGTGGACCAAGCTGATGTACTTCGTCGATAATATCCCAAAATGTTGATTTAGAAACTAGTGACCAGTTTCTAGCAATTGATAAATTGAATACATGCATGAGCCACTGCCAGAGAGAGACAGAGAGAGAGAGAGAGATTATGCACAATTTATGTATTAATTAAAAACTTAAATCAAGTATAGTTATGCACAATTTATATATTAATTGCAAACTTCAGTCAATGAATCGAATGTACAAATATTTGTTTGACTAGAAGGGATTAGAAAAGCTTAATAGAAACCTGTCCAATTAGGGAATATAATACATGGGATTTGGAAGCTTGAGCGAGCGGATGGAAACTGATGAACCCAAAAGATCGCTCCATTGGTCTCCAGAGCCCAAAATCCAGTATCCCTCTTCCACCATCTCATTCCTCTTCTTCGACTTGTATATTGTCGCTAGCTTCCCATGGTCCTCAGTTGCTCTGCACGGTTTAAGACACTTGAAATTTAGTAAAAATATGCAACAAAGGAGACCATCTCTAATTTAATATTAAAAATAAAAACCATATTTAAATTGGAGGTTTAATTCCCCATCAAAGAAGGCCCATAAAATTTTATTTATTTATTTATTTTTTTTGTTGATAAATCAGAAGGCTCATCATGTTCACCCTTCCATCATTGAAAATTAATCTGTGGCCCAAAAAACACATTAGACAAGATCATAAGGAAATTGAATTCATCCTATGAGAGGGACAAGTTAGTCACTCTTTAAAAAAATTGGCAAAAGTTGCCTTTTAGCATTGAGTAAAATTGAAATAACTTTCTTTATAAAACTAATGCTATTAAAGCAGATGAATATATTCTATAGACCATCACATCAATGTAACATTTGAGGTACAAATTTCATAATATGAGTAGTGACAATTAACTAGCTCCTAATATCAAATCTTCTAGGAAAAAATTATTACTGTTTGATCACACAAGGTAGGACTGTAAAGGAATTGGCTATAGGCTAGCTTTAGTTGAGCCGAATTCAATTGAAAAAGAAACAAATCAGATTGGAATTTAATTTACATCATTAATTTGGCCGTTAATTCAACAATTGCTGCCACATTCATGAGTCTAGATTTGGTTTGCAATATATTTTCAACAGGACTTGACAGAATTATCAAGTCACAAGAACCAAAGAACGAAAACAAGGATGTTTGTGTGTAAGAAAAAAAAAAAAAAAATCAAGTATGCATTTTCCTATTTGTACAGTGCATGCATGCACAAGCAGCGATAGATGCATAACTAGATTGAGGTTTTATTCACTGAATTAAAAAAATATCCAATTTGATTCTTTTGTCAATGGACATATTACATCACATATGCCACTGGAAGGAAATACTGCCATGTTCCTCAATTTCTAGTTATTTATCAGAATATCTAATATGTATCATAAAATACATATCAAAAGTGTATATGATATACACTATTTGAAATGTATATGTCATAACATGAAAATAAAGATGTGTATTATAGCATAACCCTTCCCTTTGTTTTGTGTTATCATTAGAAACACTACAAGAAATTTGAGTTTTAGTGGTGTTTTTTAAAATGTCGCTAAAAGCCTGAAAAACACTGTAAAATATTACAACAATGTTTAAAATTTTTGTCGTTGATATGACCGCCGCAATAGCTTTACAACGTTTGAAAACCGTCATTAAAATTATTAGACGGTGTTTTTTAAAATGCCGCAAAATCTTTTACATCCGCTTCCATTTCCATCACAAACTAACACATGACGTCATTTAGTGGCGTTCTAAATGACGTTTTTTGAAAAAACGCCACTTTTTTTTCTCCTTGATTATGAAATATGAGAAAAATTACAATCAATATTTTGTCCAAAGCGTAGCATTTCAGAAGATATGCACTGAAAGATTCAACACAATTATGAGGCCCCGTTTGCCAAGATTCTAAAATATAGTACAAGCCAAAGAATTTAACTAAAGAAGGCAGCTTGATGTAATAACAAACAAATCTAAGCCAAATAAGTGCAAAAAAATATTTAAACTAAATAAGTCCAAAAAAACAACAAAAATTTAATGCATTTTTCACAATTTTAGTAAAGGATTATAAGCAAATGTCTTTCTTTGCCTCAAAGAACTCGCCTTCTGCCTTCTTTTTCTTCTTCTCGACTTGCTTTGCAAAATACTTGTCATCAAACTTTTCAACATTGTCCAGTTCCAAAAAAAAAAAAAAAAAACTTTTCAACATTGATGCCAGAGATGTCCACCTTGGTCGAAGTATCAATCAAATAAGATTGATTTACATGTCTAAGAGGAACACCATTAAGCTTGAAAGGTCCCGTAGAAGCAATGGAGAAAATGAGACAGTAATTCAAAAGCTACTCAACAATATCTTACCAAACCAAGTGAAAAAAACACGCCTAATGGAAATCGTAGGGCTGCCCTTGGGAGTGCACAATTCCACAATGGTATTCTTTACCAAATGAGCTCGTACTACCAACAAAATCAAGCAATGGTAATGCTATCTATCAAGACCAGATTAAGAATTGCAATCCTTCCAAATCATATATTGCATAAGTCATGAACAAGTAAATTTTCCAAGGACCAACCACAGATCTCATGAGAATATGGCAATCAATACAGCCAAGTCATGTCAAACTAATATTTATGCAACAAAGCAACAGTAATCATACTCTATGATTCCACATACACAATTTTATGTGACTAAGCAACACCACTCATAGGATATCCAACATCAAACTATGCAGCATCACATAAACTAACAGGTATTTGCCATCATCAAACCCAAGAACATAAGAGAGAATAAAAATAAAATAAAAACTCACCTTGCAAAAATTAAAAATTAAAAGATACAAATTTAGTACCTTAGGTAGTGATGACGCAGCTCTTGCTTGGAGAAGACATTTTTTAATCTAAAAGTACTATGCATTTACCAACTTGCCAAGTTTAGAACAAAAGAAAAAAAATGCAAGCCCTCAAATATTCAATTCCCTATAGGTCTTAAAAAAATTCAGAATTCAAACATAAGAACCCAAAACAAACATTTGAACAAGTGGAATCAGCTATGGCAAAATCAAAAGATGGTAGGCACACTACAACATATAAAAGTTTTAGAGACCAAATGTTTTGGTCTCTAAAAGTGAAAATTTTGTTGTAAAAGACATTTAAAGACCAATTTCCATCTTCATGAGGATAGTTGCTAAAAGGTCGTCCCGAAAAGTAAAAAATAAGGCATTTAGCGACAAAATTTTGAAAATGTCACTAATAAATAGACTTTTAGGGACAAAATGATTTGGTCTCAAAATGATTTATTTTTTGAGACAAAAAATTTGATCCCAAAAGGATAATAATTCATCACTAATGTCCAATTTTTGTTGCTAAAATTATAATGACGACACTTTTCCAACAAAATTATTTGGTCTCTAAAAAATAATTTTGTCCCTAAATTTTGGTTTCTAAAACCTTAATTTTTTGTAGTGACAACAACCTGAGAGAAGAAATCAACAGAAGTATCACAAATTTAAAACTAATGAGAAGGTGCATTATGTTCTTGTATACAGCTTGTTATTGAGGTGGTTGTTTGTAAGCAGCACGTCACCCATTTCTTAGTGCGATGGTTGCATGTAGGACACATGTTAATAGGTATGCAAAACCATGTCACTTGCCATTGAATGTTTGCATGAACATCATGTGTCACTAGCTTGTTATGAAGTGGTTGCATTGTATGTCTACCACTAGTCCACTTCTTGTTATTTTGTAGTTTTTCTATTCCAAAGTACTTCATAAGGAAGTAACTTCCTTGGCTACTTATATATAGGGTTGTAATTACTCTTTTTAAGGATGTCTTTGAAGAACTGAAACTTAAGATTTTGAGATTTTATTTTAGCCTTACTTTGTTATTTCTTGTGGCTTGGTTTTGAGATCCACAGCTCGTGGAATTTGACCCTTACTTGCTAGATTTTGCATAAATCAATCATAAAATTTGATTTTACAAAGTTTGAGAAAACTGCCCCCCACCCCCCAAAAGAGGAGTTTTTTCCAAGTTTGACCTTAGTCAAAGAAGTCAAAACACGCAGCACCAAAAGGGCCATACTTTTGGAGATCATAACTCAGAAATGTGGTTCTAAAAAATCCTTTTCCATCCCCAACTTAGTTTCTTGGTAACTATGATTGAGACCACCACCATTTATATAAACATGTTTATTGTAATAACTCAACTAACCAATTGTCAAATAAGCCTAGAAATAAAAGTCTACATAGATATTTTATATTTATTATATACATACCCCATGTATTCTAAGGATCTTTTTTTCTGTCAAAAAACTACAAAAATAACATCTTTCTCCAAGAAAGACAATCCTGATATTGCATCCTTTGCCAGCAGTGGTAACCATAATGATCACATCTTATCCTCAAGAGTTCAAGAATGCCTCCAGCAAAAAACAAAAACAAAAACAAAAAAATTTGGCGGCATTGGATCAAATATACATTCACAATCCACATTACAAACTTCAACACTTTGAATGATACTGCAGTTCAAGAAAAAAGCAAATATCACAATCACAAAGTTAAAAAGCTACATAAAAATATTGTTGTACTAAATGCCCATTATTAGCAAATATGGTGCTATTAACTTTATTTTATTGGCTGCAAATACGATGCTATTGTTAACAGGCAACAATCTTGTCAGATTTGCTTTTCCTATTTCTAATTAGATAACCAATCAATGTTTCAAATTAGGTTTCAAATTAGATTTCAAATATAATTCTAAAAAGCTCATCTTTGAGAAAAAAAACTAACGTCGATCATTTTTTATTTTTTACTTTTTTAAAAAGGTAAGGAAACAACAACTGCCATGTCATTTGAACTGCTCGTAGGTAGTAATTCAAAGCTGGGACAATGGAGTACATACACTAGTATGATCCCTAAAACAATGGAGTACCTACTACACTACAATGCAGTCAAAAGAAGTCATGACAATAACCAATTAGTGATCCCCAAGACAAAGGTAGCCTTTCTATAGTCACTGCAAAGTCCCTTTCTCTAGTAATAACATGCATTGCAGTAATCAGCTACTTGGTCATATCATGGCAAACAATATGCTGCCAAGACCAGCCATGATATTGCTCCCATTATTTGCACAACTACCGCGCACCTAAATAGTAAATACAGAGTCTCTAACAAGGTAGCCCACTTAAAAGAGTATTTTCTGAACTGATTACAACCATGTCAATTAAAATTCTAAACTAATTCTCTGCAGATTATTGCTCCTATCAAATAAATTAATCGTTACAAACAACTCTGCACTCAGTTCTGATACAAATTCAAGAAGACGTACATTCAATATAAAAATTTCAAGTTCTAAACTTTACTTTAACAACGAGATTCTTATTTTATTTTTTATTTTTAGTCTCTGCATTCAAAGAAAAAGCAAGAATTAATTTAAAATAGTATCGATTATCATATATGAATGATAAACCTGCATTTGATATTTTAGAACTTAATTACAACTGGGATCTACCATTTACGTGGAATTTTCCCACAAAGAACTTCAATGTAGGTAAAGTTTTTAAAAGAATTGATATTCTACATGATTTATCTCTACTAATTACTTCATGCTATAATTTCTTTTAATAATTTATATGCATGGTTATAGATGAAGAAAACTAGGTTTGCTCTGAGTTCTAACTGGATCAGAAAAACATTGTGCCAAAGTTTCAACTTGAATCAATCCATGTTTTCTTTTTTCTTCCTCCCCCTTACTCTTCATTTTCCATTCTAATTCAAATAAAATCAAACTGATGAGCTTTCTCTATGAATCTTATCCAATATAATAGAGCAATCAATCACCAATCTAACAATTGCAAAGCAATCAGACAATAAAATTACTTACAAAAACTCTCTGTATAACATATCAAATCCAACTGTTGATCAGATCAAGAGGACAACAATTCAAATATAACTTTCGATTACAGCACCACAGGAAAATGTACACTAAACGAGCTTCAAAATCTGAATATAAACTAGTTTACAACTCAAATGAAATCTAACAAATTTTTTTTTTGCAACCACCATATATATATATATATATATATTTTTCATTTATTAGCAAATGAAATCTAAGAAAAAAATATATGAAAGACAATACATGAATTTTTTTAATTTTTTGAAATATGTACCTGAGATAAAGAGCAAGATAGGTCTGATTTGATTCAAACTCGATTTCGGATTTGCGATTTGCAAACTCAAGATGGGAGCTAATAGTGAGAGAGATTGAGTTCGAGTTTGATTAGCCTCGAGATCGATGAAGAACAGAGATCGTTGCGATTGATGAAGAACAACTAGAACAAACCCATGGTGGAGACGTCCAGAGAGTGAGAGCTTGTGAAGAAGATGTCGACATGGCTGAAGCCCGGATCGCCGACGAGGCTGGTGGTCCTTGGAAGCTTCAGCTATGGCGGAAGAGAAAAGGGAGGAGAAGAGCCAACAAGAGGGCCAAACACACTGATTCAATTTTGTTTCCCCTTCTAACCGGTGTATCCGGTTGCCTATTTGAGAGTTCAATTATTTAAGTAATTTAGTTATGATCTGGTTATGAGATAATATGATATAAATAAGTAACTGAATATAACTAAGTTATGACTTAATATGGTAGTAATTATGACTAATATGATATTGGTTATGACATAAAATCATATAAGTTCATAACTAAATGTATGGTACATCTAAATGTACCATAGCATCACCCGTACTTGTATCCTTTTGAATCATACTGTATATATATATATATATTTTTTTTTGTTGTAGTCATCTTTTTTAACTCATTTAAGAGCTTTGACAAGCTTGTTTTTTTTTTTTCCGTGTATTGTAAACTAATATTTCTTATAAACTTCAGTCATGCAAAATTAAAGCACGGAATAACACTAGAAGATAAAAGTAATTTTATTTATGTGGGAGCTACTTTCTTTTGCTTCTGGTTAAGTTGAAGTGTTACATCCCAAACATAAAGGGGCTCTTTGTTTGATCCTTTATAACAGCATATTTTGTATCCTTTTTGTAATTTTTATGTAGATACTTATACTAGTTATTTTTGTGATGATAATAGGAAATACAGAGATGCCAGATGCTATGGAGACAATCTATCAATCTGCTCTTGCTTTGGGCAGGCGTGGTGCTGTAAGGAATTTTACATCTTGGACATACAATGGAAAATTCTTTTTGTTTGTTTGTTTCTTTTTAGTGTTTTTGCCTCCAATCTTTTGTTGTTGCTGCCGACAGAACGCATATAAAATACATAGTTTAATATGTATAAATGTTACTTTGAATGAACCAGCAACACCATTGAGAACTGATGTCTTTGGCAGGTAGATGAGTACATGGGTGATACGGAAAATGCAGCCGTTTATTATTCAAAAGCAGTGCGATTGTTAGTCTTCCTTCTCGTCGAAGCACCTTCACTCATTCTCAATCCTCCCTTCTGTCTCACTGAATCAGACCGCTATAGACTCCGAAATTACATTGATGTCCTTAATAATAGGCAAAGTCATTCAAGGTCTCAAAGGATGGCTCTTCTTAAGTCTGACGGTCAACAATGCCCACCTTAATTTATGATTTCAACTTGTAATACCACAATCCTGATGTTAGAGCCCTGCTTCACTGTGTATAATAATTTGTTTGTGTGTGGGTGATTTTCCGACCACACTGCCCGCTTAGTAACCAGCTGGAGAGCACTGGCAGAATAGATGGCACCTGACTGACCTGCAACAGAAATATAAGAATCCCGCGGTGGTTTCGACCACCCGGGGGCACTCCGACGATCAAGTCAGTATATCTCTCAAAGATAAATCAGGTACTAAACTCACAAGCTTGAGTATCAAAAGCATACCTTAGACCCATGGGGGTGCCTCTCTTTTATAGCCAACACAATCCTAGTCCCAATAAGAGTCTGGTCCTAATGGACTTAGGATTACTGCTAATCTGGGACTCCCAGTGGGATTAGGATAAACTCTCTAAGAGTCTCATCTTTACCCAAACTGAAGTCTTCTCCCAATCTAGGACTCTTGTCCATATCCAAGTTGAGTTCCCTTTTCATTCTAGGACTCTTGTCCTTTATCCACTTATCTCGGATTCCGATATTTTTGGAGATAACCTCGGCCCTGCCGAGATCACCTCGGCGTCACGACCAGGACACGTGGCACCTCGGCTGACACGTCGGCATCACCTTGCCACATGTTGGTACTCAGAAAATAGATTCCCACAACTGCCCCCTAGGTTCTATTACCTCGGCATTCTGAGGTGATGGAACCTATATTGTTCATTCACTTGTGCCCCTCTGTCCGAGATCAAACTCGCTGACCTCAAAGTTCCCTGGACTTTACTGTCCACTAGTGTCAAGAATCAAGTTTCATGTTTTCCAAGCTGCTTGAAATCGCACCTCCTAGCCGAGATTCTGGTTCTATTAATTCGTAAACTCCAAGAGTTTTGCAACTGCTCCACTCACATTCTCTGGTGAGTTCCCGATTTCCAGTCACCTATTTGACTCCGGCGATTTTCATATCGGCGTTCATTTCACTTGGTAGGTTTATAAACTCTTTACTTGCTATTAAGCTTCAATCTTTCTGTTGCTAGCATCGTGTCTGGGTCATTACTTTCTTGTTCTTCATATACTTACTTAGTGCCTGTGCACTTGACTTTATTCTTGAACTTTGTCGTCTTCTTGACTATTTTCCTCTTTTTTTATTTAATCCTCTGGCTTCTTCTCTTTCTAGCTCTTTTGCTTAAATCCGTCATTTGTTCCAAGCTTTCAAGCTTCTGCAACTGTCTTTGTTTCTCTCCTCCGGTGAAGCTTTACGTCATTCTGCCATTGTCGTCAGACTTTGGCGATTCTCATTCCGGCTTCCCTCTTTCTGGTAAGCCATTGTTCCTCCTAGTTTTATTTCTTATTACTTTCCAAGAAGCTCCGCTTCATTGTTAATCACCATTGCTTGTTTTACCCGTTATTTCCAAATCATCTTCTTGAATACACACTGTTCATACATCTGTTGATTTCTACCACTGTTCTTGGCTTGACATACTTGTGTAATCTTTTTGTCTTGATTTCTTGATAGCTTTATCATCATTCTTGATTACGAATTACATTCATGTTTTTGTTTTTTGTGTCTTTTTCCAGATTCTTGCTTTCAATCTTTGCCTTCAAACTCCGAGGTGCCAATCGCCGAGAAGAGCCTTGATCAAACTCTTCAGGAGATCGAGGCTGAGCTCGAGGCCGAGAAGGCTGCTGAGAAGTCTTCCCAACTGTCTTCTATATCCTGCCATTGATGCCGAGTAGTTTTGTTTTCAATTCTCTTTCTTCTTTCTTCGGCTAAACCTGGGCCGAGAAGAAAGAAGCACTCTTTGTCGCCCTCCTGGACGAGGATTTTCTTCAGTGTCTCTTCACTCTTTTCGGCTGGCTCATTGCCGACATCATCTAGGACCTCCATGTCCTCGTCTTCAATCTCTGCCTTCCCTGGTTCCCGAATGTTGCAGGTTGTTTTCATTGCTGCCATGGAGTAATTCTTTGCCTGCAGTTGGTCTCTTCTAACTTCTTCAATCCCACGTTCTGTGGGGAACCGCAATAGTTGATGCAACGTTGAGGGAACTGCCCCCATTATATGCAACCATGGCCTTCCCAAGATGATGTTGTAAGGTGAAGGCGTGTCAAACATGACGAATTCTGTTTTGATCTTCTTCTAACTGCACTTGCATGATTCTATACTTAGAATATTTTGTATGCCTTTCATACTTTGCCTCCTTTGTGCAATCTTCTCGGAGTTACATACCTCGGGTATAATAGCTATAAAACTTTTACTTCGGCAAGATACTGACCTGCAAACTTTTCATAAATTCTAACAAGTGTGAAACATATACTACTCAATGTTAATTTTGCAAACATTTCTCAAGTTATAACAAGTGCTAAACAATGATCTACTTGTAAATTGCTATAAATTTCAACAAGTGTTTTAAACAATATACTTAGCTTTTATTTCAACCTGTAAATTGCTGCAAATTTCAACAGATGATCATATGTCGGCTTAACGTTATCTTGTAAATTGCTACAAATTTCAACAAGTGTTAAGCATCCTCTTTGGTTTAACCAACCTGTAGATTGCTACAAGTGTTTAGCAATAACCTTGGCTTTGCTTCAACTCGTAAATTGCTACAAATTTTAACAAGTGAAGATAAGGAACCAACTTAACTCCAACTTGTAAATTGCTACAAATTTCAACAAGTAAAGATAAGGAATCAGCTTAACTCCAACTTGTAAATTGCTACAAATTTCAACTAGTGAAGATAAGGAACCAGCTTAACTCCAACTTGAAAATTGCTACAAATTTCAACAAGTGAATTAAGGAATAATCTCGGCTTAACTTCGACTTGTAAATTGCTACAAATTTCAACAAGTGAAGATAAGGAATCAGCTTAATTCCAACTTGTAAATTGCTACAGATTTCAACAAGTGAAGATAAGGAATCATCTCAGTTTAACTTAAGTTAAACATCATCTTCGGCTTAACTTTGGTTAAGCATCATCTCGGTTTAACTTCGGTTAAACATCATCTTCAGCTTAACTTCGGTTAAGCATCATCTCGGTTTAACTTCGGTTAAACATCATCTTCGGCTTAACTTCGGTTAAGCATTATCTCGGCTTAACTTCTGTTAAGCATCATCTCGGCTTAACTTCGGTTAAGCATCATCTTCGGCTTAACTTCGGTTAAGCATCATCTCGGTTTAACTTCGGTTATTATCTAGGCTTAACTTCGGTTAAGCATTATTTCGGCTTAACTTCGGTTAAGCATCATCTCGGTTTAACTTCGGCTAAACATCATCTTCGGCTTAACTTCGGTTAAGCATCATCTCGGTTTAACTTCGGTTAAACATCATCTTCGGCTTAACTTCGATTATGCATTATCTCGGCTTAACTTCGGTTAAGCATCATCTTCGTTTAACCAATTTGTAAATTGTCCACAAATTTCAACAAGTGGTAAACGCATTCTTCTTCTCTACGCCCCCAGTGTGAACTTAAAATCCACTTGGGTTCTCATCATACATGTAGCTTCGACCTTGTCGCCGAGGTTGTCAGCCTTGGTTTCTCTATTGATCTTACTTGGTTCCAACCTGAGTTTGATTTTCGGCCTCGCATCGGCGAGCCGCTTCTCTTTTCTTGTTCCGATGCCTTTGTTCCTGGCATGTCTTCCTCGGCCCTAGCATACTTCTCAATTCTGGCCAACTTTAGTCTGATCTTGTGTGTTTCCTTTTTATCTTCTAGGATCTGAGATCTGCTCATTGTGCTCTTCTCTTCTCGGACTCAGGTCCTGAGATCTTATCTTCTGGAATCTTAGATCTACTCACTCAGGTTGAGCTCTTCTTTTCTCGGACCTACTCATCTAGGCCGAGATCATGTCTTCTGGGATCTGGGATCCGGGATTTGCTCACTCAAGTTGAGCTCTTCTATACTTGAATGTTATCTTCTTGGGAGCGCTCATGCCCCCTGTCTTTGCATCCATTCTGGAAGGGTCTTCGTTCCTCTGCAGGTATCTATCCTTCCATACCTGGAGGTCATCTTCGTTGCTTCGATTGGTTGTCTTTCGTGCGTCACCTTCCTGGTCGGCTTCTTTCACTCCGTGACTCTAGTCATGAGTGTCTGTGTTGCTATTGTCCCCTTCAACGTCGAGATCGATAGGTCTCCCACTCCCAGCAGGAGCGTTGTCTCTAATCTGATCCTTTTGTCCGTCATTAGCCATCTATTCTTCTTTCTTTCCCACAGACGGCGCCAAATTGTGTGGGTGATTTTCCGACCACACTGCCCGCTTAGTAACCAGCTGGAGAGCACTGGCAGAATAGATGGCACCTGACTGACCTGCAACAAAAATATAAAAATCCCGCGGTGGTTTCGACCACCCGGGGGCACTCCGACGATCAAGTCAGTATATCTTTCAAAGATAAATCAAGTACTAAACTCACAAGCTTGAGTATCAAAAGCATACCTTAGACCCATGGGGTGCCTCTCTTTTATAGCCAACACAATCCTAGTCCCAATAGGAGCCTGGTCCTAATGGACTTAGGATTACTGCTAATCTGGGACTCCTAGTGGGATTAGGATAAACTCTCTAAATCTTTACCCAAACTGAAGTCTTCTCGCAATCTAGGACTCTTGTCCATATCCAAGTTGAGTTCCCTTTTCATTCTAGGACTCTTGTCCTTTATCCACTTATCTCGGATTCCGATATCTTCGGAAATAACCTCGGCCCTGCTGAGATCACCTCGGCGTCACGACCAGGACACGTGGCACCTCGGCTGACACGTCGGCATCACCTTACCACATGTTGGTACTCAGAAAATATATCCCCACAGTTTGTACAGCTATTCTTTTGATTGACTCTGGGGTGTAGATGATGATGTTAGTATATATGTTAACCATTCTCATTTCTGTAATTTACAGATGGGTAAAAATGTGCATTTTTTTTTAATTTCCTCCTCACATTACAGTGTGCTTTCTTTTGAGGTTTTGTTGCAGTGGATATATAACGAAAAAATACATCTTAATAAAAAGTTGAGTTGTTGAACCTGGCTTTTAAATTTAAATATTTATTTATTTTATAAGATATATATGTAGCCTACTCCTAAAAGAGCTAAAAAATCTTTGAACTCTAAAATTCTCATATGAGCTGGTTGGGGGTACTGCCTAGATTTTTTTATTTTTTTTTTATTTTTTTATTTTTTTAGTTATTGTGATTGAGTGTGATCTTATCCATCCAATCATGCATTTACTCGATCAATGGCTATGATTTCATTGATTGGATAGTCGTTTGTCGACGGCTATATCCCGTGACGCTGACTGTGCTCTTGTATCATGCCTCATCATCACATCGTCGACGCCATGTGAGCACCAGAGCACATCACATCACTGCACCTAAGCACATCACTGCCACCTAAGCATCCACATTGAGTGTAAATTGGATCATCAAAACACTACGGTAGGGTTTGGTTTATTTTTAAAACTTAATTTTGTTTTTAAATCATAAAGTATATGAAAGATATTAATCAAATATATTTTTAAATTACTTATAAAATTTCTCTTTTGTCTTTTTTTTGGTTATTATTAATTAATTAATTAATTAATTTTTCTTTCTCATCTTTCTTTTCTTTTCTCACATTCTCTCACATCAATCAATCAAAAAATAAAAAATAAAAAAATTCTAAACATCTCAAAATTATTTTCAAAATTCAGAACCAAACAAATTTTCTATTTTCAAAAAATGATTTGAAAACTCCACGCTCAAACATAACTTCACATTCAAATCATAATTCTAAAAATAAACCAAACGAACCTTACATAACTCATACGCATATACCCACATGTGCATACAATAGCGTTCTTATTTACAATTTCATATTCAAATGAATATTTGATCTGATTTTTCATTAAAATTTTCACACCTCATATAAGAAAAACTTTAAAGAAAAAATAAAAATATTTTGATCAAAAAATTATCTCATTTGTTTTGGAAATTTCGACTGGGAGCAAAAGATCACAACCCACCAACAATCTGAAAGGACCTTTGATTTTTCTTTGAGGTTTTTATGTGAGGCGGCTTCAAATTTTCATTGGGTTATGTCGTTGGTCTATGATTAAAACAAACTTTCAATTTTTTTTGATGGTGACATTATCACAAGCATGGTCCCATTATGGATTATCATAAAAGCAAGACACCCTGTGTTGACTTCTATCTTGTAATTGAATGCTCAACATTAAGCAAGTCTTCCCAATCCACCAAACTTCTCATTTAGGATTATCACAAAGCAAGACACCCTTTGTTGACTTCTATCTATTATATGCTGAACGAGTCTTCCCAATCCACCAAACTTTCTCGTTTATCCTAAAAAATCATGCAAGAGATATAGGTTTGTTTGGTACATATTTTTTTTTAATTTTTTTTTATATCTTATTAATTAACAGAAATTATATCAAACACCTAAACACAAATACTTAAAATTTAAAAATTAACTATAAATAGATTTTATAAATTATACTTAAAATTTAAAAATAGTCTGTAAATAGGTTCTATAAATTGCACCAAATAACTAATCAAATGGAATAGGGTCTATATGGTGATTTGTGTGGAGAATTTTAACTTGACTTTCATATCTTGAAAAACATATTACAAATGTGTAAGGTATTTGGAGTCAGAGAAGAAGTGTCAAATGGATGACTTTTTTGCCCGAAGCCACTGTTGTGTGGTCACATGAACTAATTTCAGAGATGCTTTTAATAATTTGAGTCATTCATTTTTTAAAATATAAAGAGTAGATTATACTTTCATAATATCAAATTAATTGTGTATCGTTATAATCTTTTCATACACTCACATTTTTATTCAATTTTATAACTCTAATGACATTTGCCTTCTATTTTTTAGATATAGATGTAATTCGATGAAATAATTAACAATATCCGATCAACTTTATATTTTACAAGTATGATTTACTTGACGTACTCCAAAAAATAAAAAATTCGAATCATCACAATAAGTCTCGAAATGAGTCTATATAACTGTGCAATAGAGACGTCTGTAAGGCAACAGTCATCACATTTCCGTCAACAGTTAGGAGTCCAAGTAAAGCCATCTTAGGCCTCATTTGGAGACTGACTATTTTAGCCAAAAAGCTAAAAAGTCAACTAAAACTAGTCACATCACCTCTCTACTTTTCTGCACATCTTTTCGTAAAAAGTCAAAAAATTACTAAAATAACCTGTTCCCAAACGAAGCCTTAATCTTCAAAACATTCACTAGTTTTCCTAGAATAACAAACACACGTTGCTTGTCTTGGACCTTGGTAGACCACTTCTCCCATTCTTCGAGAAGAAATAATAGATACACATTAGAAAAAGGGTATGGCTACTGTCCAGTCTGGGATCGGATTGGACTGTGTTGTTGGGTCTGTGGAGGCCCACCACGGGTCCCGTTTTAATAATCCGAACCGTTAATGTGTACAAATCGTCGAGTACTATATAATTATAAAAAATCACGTTGATCGGATATCGATAGCTATGTGATCAAAACAGTTTTTTGTCAACCATTAATTTGTTCACCGTCTAATTTTTTTAATACGAAACTGATTTAATCATATAGCTATCGATATCCGATCAATGTGATTTTTAAGAGGCATATAGTACTTGACGAGTTCTACATATTCACAGTTCAGATTATCAAAACGGGACCCGTGGTGGGCCTCCATGGGCCCAACAGCACGGTCCAGTTTGATCCCTGACTGGATAGAAGCCATACCTTCAATGTGTAAAAATCGTCGAGTACTATATGCCTGTAAAAAATCACGTTGATCGGATATCGATGGCTATGAGATCAAAACAGTTTTTTGTCAACCGTTAATTTGTTCACTGTCCAATTTTTTTAATACGAAACTGATTTGATCATATAGCTATCGATATCCGATCAACGTGATTTTTAACAGACATATAATACTCGACGAGTTCTACACATCTAACGGTTCAAATTATCAAAACGGGACCTGTGGTGGGTCCTCACGGGCCCAACAGCACGGTCCAGTTCGATCCCGGACTGTTTTGATCACATAGTTATCGATATCCGATCAACGTGATTTTTAACAGGCATATAATACTCGATGAGTTCTACATATTCAACGGTTCAGATTATCAAAACGGGACCCGTGGTGGATCCCCACGGGCCCAACAGCACGGTCCAGTCTGGACCTTAGAAAAATATCTACAATAATCAAATTAAATATTAGAGTAAATCACACTATCCTTTTTTGAGATTTAAAAAAATAGAATATAATTATACTGATATTCTTTTTAATAAAGTTAAAGAGACCATTACCGAAAAAAATAATAATTAAAGAGATAAAAATAATATAGATGATATGAAAAAACAAATATACACCAGCAAAATATATGTTTTAATGTAAGATAGATGATAACATTATTTTTTCATTCATATTACTAACAAATTTATAATGAAAATAGAATTAAATGTTATATAAATTAAAACTTTAAGGAATTTAATATAATTATGTCAAACTTGTGAAATTTTATATATTTTTTTCAAACTTCAAGAGTGTAATTTATCCTAATAATTAGTATAATTTTTTTTTATCTGATTTAATTATATAATTTCTTTTAAGTTGAAAGTTAATTAAAACATGAGAGCTAAAAATACTTTAATTTTTAAAACACTTTTAACGTATATTCTCAAACAAAAAATAATAACTTACAAGCAGCTGAATAATCTGTACCATCTACAAATCTCTGTATATTCTTCTGCATGAAAACTTTCATTGAATAATGTAAAAATCTTTAAGTACAATAATCTTAAAATATGATACAATAATTATGAGTATTTTAAGATAGGATATGATGGAATTTATTTAAATCATGAGGTGAGGTGAAAAAAAAAAATAATTGTAATTTCTCACTTAGGCTAAAAAATAAAAGAAATATTTATAATTTTTTATTATTATATTTAGATGAATAAAAAAAAGAAAAAATGTGATTTCTCACTACACCTCATCACTTTTGGTACAAAATATAGGTCTGATGAGAATACTTTTTCACTATCTCTTATCATTTGTTACTATTTCTCACTTAATTAACCAACTACACAAGTAACCAAGTTTGCCATTCCCACAATTTTTTTTTTTTTTTTTTTAATGTTTTTTTTTTTGTTCTTACCAAAATTATCGGTCAATTAATTAGTGAACTCGTGCGAAACCTGAAAGAAAAGAACTATTAAGCGTGTTGACAATGACAGAGGTATATCAATCTGTTAAAACTTCTACATCAAATCCACAAACAAGTTTCTATAAGAAGCAAAAAAAATCTGCAGACAAAAAAGCTCTTAACATGGTTGAGAAATTTAGCTGCGTTTAATCCATATGTACATATTGCTCAACCAAAGCCAAGTTCTTCAACCATGAAAAACCCAACTGGTTCAATCATTTTCTTGTTTCTCACAATCTCTTTCTTGATTCCACACACAAATTCAAAGACTTTGAACCATTTGAAAAGAGGGTCTTCTCTGTCTGTTGAGGGTGGTTCAGATGTCATTACCTCACCAGACAATTCGTTCACTTGTGGGTTCTATAGCGTTGGTACCAATGCCTTTGGTTTTGGAATTTGGTTCACACAATCATCCAAAACAGTTGTTTGGATGGCTAACCGAGACAAACCCGTCAACGGCCTCGGCTCCAGCCTCTCTCTCCGGCGAGATGGAGCTATGGTCCTGACCGATGTCGATGGCTTGATGGCTTGGCAGACCAATACCAGCTCTACTGATGTTGATAGAGCAGAGCTTCTTGAGACAGGCAACCTTGTTTTGAAGAACTCAAATGGTAACATTCTCTGGCAAAGCTTTGATTTTCCTACTGATACTCTTTTGCCTTTTCAAACATTTACCAAGAACATGAAATTGATATCTGGGTTGAGAAATGGAAGTTTTGCTTCTGGGTATTTCAGTTTGTATTTTGATAATGATAATGTGTTGAGATTGATCTATGATGGGCCCGAGACATCGAGCTTGTATTGGCCTAATCCTGATTTGAATCTCTACCAACTTGGAAGAACAAACTATAACAGTAGTAGAATTGCTGTTTTGGATGATATGGGTGTGTTTTTGTCAAGTGATAGGTTGCAATTTAGTGCTTCTGATATGGGTTTTGGGGTCAAAAGGAGGCTTACTATGGATTATGATGGCAATTTGAGGCTTTATAGCTTTAATAATTTGACAGGACTGTGGGTAGTTTCATGGGAGGCTCTTACACAACCTTGTAATGTGCATGGTTTATGTGGTAGGAATGGTGTTTGTGTTTATGCCCCGGAGCCAAAGTGTTCATGCCCTCCTGGTTATGAAGTCAGTGATCCAAGTGATTGGAATCAAGGTTGCAAGCCTAAGTTCAATTTGTCTTGTTCAAATTCTCAGCAGATGAAATTTGTGGAGCTTCCATTTACAGATTATTATGGGTTTGATCTTAATTATAGCCCATCAATTTCAATTCGAGATTGCAGGAAACTCTGCTTGGACGATTGCCATTGCGAAGCGTTTAGCTATAGGCTGAACGGGCAGGGGGTATGTCTCACAAAAAGTGCCCTTTTCAGCGGCTACCAGTCTCCAAGTTTCCGTGGCAAGATTTACTTGAAACTGCCCATGAATGTGGAAGCATCGGGAGAATCAGAACAAACAATATATAATAGCTCCAAACTCGTATGTAGATCCACTGATGCTGAAGTTGTAGTGAGTTTTACATCGGTCAAATGGGTTTATTTGTACGCCTTTGCTTCAGCCATTGGTGCGATCGAAATCCTCATTGTTGTAACGGGTTGGGTTTTTTTCATGAGACATGATTTGCCAGACACACTTGAAGATGGGTATCGCATGATATCGAGTCGATTCAGAAGATTTAGCTATGCCGAACTCAAGAAAGCAACAAAGAAATTCAAGGAAGAGCTGGGAAGAGGTGGCTCGGGGGCTGTTTATAAAGGTGTTTTGGCTGATGAAAGGTTGGTGGCGGTGAAGAGATTGGGAGATGCATTTCAAGGGGAAAAAGAGTTTTGGGCAGAAGTGAGCACGATAGGGAAAATCAACCACATGAATCTAGTGAGAATGTGGGGATTCTGTTCAGAAAAAAGGCACAGACTCTTGGTCTATGAGTATGTAGTAAACAGTTCACTTGACAAGCACTTGTTCTCTAACAACTTTCTTGGTTGGAAAGAGAGGTTTAAAGTTGCAATAGGGACAGCCAAGGCTTTGGCCTACCTTCACGATGAGTGTCTAGAATGGGTTATCCATTGCGATGTAAAGCCTGAAAATATACTTCTGGACGGTGACTTTGAACCAAAAGTTGCGGATTTTGGGCTGGCAAAGCTGTCTCAGAGAGGCGGTAGTGACTCAGAATTTTCTTGTATTCGAGGAACGAAAGGGTATTTGGCTCCTGAGTGGGCTATGAACCTACCCATCACTGCAAAAGTGGATGTGTACAGCTATGGAGTGGTGATTTTAGAGATGGTTAGGGGAATTAGACTTTCAAATTGGGTGGTGGTGGATGGTGAGGAGGCGGAAGCAGAGCTTACAAGGTTTGTGAGGATAGTGACGAGGAAAAATCAATGTGGAGAGGAGTCCTGGCTAGCGGAGATAGTGGATCCAAGATTGGGAGGGCAGTTTAGCAGGAACCAAGCGGCAACACTGGTTGAAATCGGTGTTTCCTGCATTGAGGAAGATAGAAACAAGCGACCAACAATGGCTTCGGTACTTCAAATTCTAGTAGAGTGTCAAGACGATGAATCAAAAGACTACATTTGATGCCGGACACACGGACACAACAACTGATGAAGTCAACTTTGGCCAAATTTCATCCTTTAGACTTTCAAATTTGTGCCTATGCTACTTTTGTTTTTTTTGTTTTTCCTTTGTTGCTGTTGTTGCTGTGATAATCTGATTTTGATGCCGCTTTTTTGGGGCATACTTTAGAACGTTATAGAATTCTAACTCAAAATATATTTTTGGGTAAATTTTAATTTTTTTCTTTATTATTTCGTTTTCTATTTGGATTTGGAATAGGATTATTCAATTATAAATAGGGCTGGTTGTAAGTCTCTATTAAAAAATTCAATTTTTAATAAGAATTACCTATTTCTTATTTTCTCCATGTAAATGAATTTAGGATTTTCTCATTTGTCAAAAAGATATCTAGTCGCTTTTGCTATTATTGTTACATCAATAGTCCAATTAAATAGTTGATATGTAAATATATTCGGTTTTGAGTCTATGTTTTAAGTTTTTTATTATTTTAAATTTTGTACACAATTCAACCAAAGAGGTTGAGTTTCATGTGTTTGAAAATAAATATAAAAATAAAAATGTTTTACATTTGATTTTGAAAATGAAAAATGTTGTTTCCAAAGTTTCCAATGAGCTAGTTTGTTTTTTACCCTTTTACAAAATAGGTTGGCTTTAGCTAAACCACAATAACAATCATATCTAACGGTAATTCTATTTGTACACCATAAATTCTTTTAATTCATATTATTTTCTTAGTTCACACCACACTCAATTTAGATTCTTTCATTCTCTCTCAATACACACCATCATTTTTCAAATAATACCAAAGTACTCCTATCTTCTCTAACAAAACCCTAACCCTAAATACTTCCACCACCGACCGCTAGCAACCAATGGCCATCCCTTAATATCTGGTCGTCCACTCCTCCATGGCCTTTCTCCCCCCATGCCAACCTCATTGACCCTCTCTAGTCCTCGTTACCTCAGCCACCACCTACTAACCCTTTTTCCCAACTCTGTCACACTTCCCTCAACTCCGTCGTACCTCGTCCTCCACCCTCCCGCATCCCTATCTTCCTCTTTTTCTTCTTCTTCTTCGTTCGTTCGTTCAAACCATAGATCTAGAAACCCAAACCCTAGATATCTCTCTCTCAACTCACCACCGAGTTGCAGCGGTAGCTAAGGAGAAGGAGAAGGAGAAGAGAGAGATAGAGAGACACGAAGAAAAAGAAAGAAGATGAGCCATGATGAGGATTAGTGAGGCGGAAGTCAGCGAAGTCGGTAGCTGAGAAGGTGGCGGACAACAAAGTCAAGGGTTGGAGAGATGGTGTCGCTGGAGTAAGAGGTAGGCAATAAGTACGGTAGCTGGTGATGGTGCCACTATGCTTGAAAAAGTTAGAGTTTATTTTGCGTAAAAAAGTAATTTAACTCAGGGATAAAATTGTAATTAAAAAAAATTAAAAGATGGTGAGTATTGAGTAAATCAGTGATGTGTAAATAAAATCGTCCCATATCTATATGTAATTTTAACATTCAATGCATCTTAGTAAAAATTCTACCCTGGAGAGGGTAATGTCATACCTAATTTCCAATTCCTTAATCAATATAAAGTAGAGGACTCTATAAATGACAATGGTACCTAGACTATAAGGTCTATTCCTATGACTGCAGGAATTACACAACCATGAAAAGGTACTATTATAACTATCACATATTTAGGCTTTGTTTGGGCAACCATGGTGCCATATTGTAGATTATATTGTAATTTATTTATCAATTAATAATATTGTATAAGATATTATCATCATTAATTGTTGAACGGCATCAAAACTTTACACTACAAGAAAATGCATGTTTGGCGACTAAAATTGGCGACACACCACATTCATCGACTAAATATCAGCTTCAGTCGGCATTGATTGAAACCTTTTAGCTACTAAAGTATTTTAGTCGCTATATAGTATCATTGGCGCCCAAATTTCCCTTTACTCGCTGTTTGTTACTAGTTTAGGCTACCAATATTTCATTTTGTCGCCGTATGGTTTAATTTGGCAACTAAACAGTTTTGTCGCCTAAAAAAGGGCATTTTTGTGATTACTTTTTGACGACCAAACCTAGGTTAGTCGTTGTATATTCAGTATTGCCGACGAATTTTTGAATTTAGTAGCCAAAAAGGCATCTTTAGGCGACCAATTTTTTGTCGCCAAACATGCATTTTGGCGACAAATTGTCGTTTAGTCGCGAAATGTTTGAATTTTTTTTTAGAGGGAAAATAAGTAATTTTCGTGCCCAGTACATATATATTACACACAGAGTCTTTTGTTCTCTTTTGTCTCACTCTCACACACCGACATCAACATACCAAACCCGTCCATACCAAACCCGTCGCTCACCACCGGCGATCATCACCATCGCAAGCCATCGGCGCTCGCCACCAGCACCACTGCAAATCGGCGATCATCACCATCGCAGGTATGTTTCTGTTGTCTCTCTCCCTCTCTGTCGATCTGGTTCTATCTGGTTGTCGATGTCTCTTCCATCCCCTTCTCTTACGATTAATTTTAGGGTTGACATGTTTTTGTCCTTTCATTTTCTATTTATTTCGTACACAAATTTTTAGGGCTTTTTCTGACTTCCTGAATGGGTGTGGTTGACATTGCGGATTGTCCATTTGGATTTGGATTCTTTTTATATCGTTTAAATGTGCCTCTGTTTTGGAGAAATGTTCCAAATCGGTTCGAAAATGTTCGAAATGTGCCTCTGTTTTTTGAACACACTTGTTGATTTGGGATGCTTTTCCTGATTTAGTCTTATCATTATAAATGTGCCTCTGTTTTTTGTATCGAAAATGTTCCAAATGTTTCGATGGTGTGACTCAAATTCGAATTAAGTAAAAGAATTTGTTTTTTTAAAAAAATCACAAATCGGTTCGATTCAATCCTAGTTCTTGACAGTTAGGTCTATGATTTTATAGTTATGATTTTTATTTGAAATTTAGTTCCATTTATATATATATATATATATTTGTTATTTGTCATACACTTAAGTATCTTCTCAATATCACTTATATATTCATAAGTTTTTAACCATTTTCTCTTGCAAATAAGTCCTTAACCCTCTTCTCTTACAAGTGTGTTCTTATATAATGATAAGACTAATTTTAAAAAATTATTCAAATAATTATTATCTATAAAATGATTATATATTGTCTGATATTTGAGAATGTTGTCATTATATTGTGCATGATGACTTGTTTATAGAAATCGTAGTTCCAAATTGAAATGAATCCCATTTTCATAGTTTAGTTGAAAACTTTCAATATTTTCAAGATTCAGTTTGATTCCAAATTTCATAAAACCATAGCTAATAATTCGATGTTAGTTTACTTCAAAACCAAACCAAATTCAACCTTGCTCTCCCCTAACTCGAATCGTAACCACCAAATCAATTGAGAATAAGCCTGATGATCATAGTATGAGATCATCTATCCCAATTCCTATACACCAAAACACTTCAAAATAAGCCCCTGACCACTTTATTCAAGAGATGAAAGGCAAGTGATATACTTCAGCTCCGCATCTACATTGGGTTAGGTAGTTGTCGTTTGAAACACCTCAATTCAATATATATTTTTTGGACCTTAAAGAATTACAAGTTTAAAATTATAAACTATCTGCATTCTCCTTTTAAAACAATTAGACACATCCAAATTGGTTTGTTTTTGTAGTCTATACTCTTCATGACCCTTAGATTATTGTCTGACTTAAAACTCAGATATTTCAGTACTTCTCTCTACACATTTCAAGAAGAGTAAGACAAAGATAGTTCAAAAAATATAGAACTACCTTTGATGACCGCAACGGAGAAACATATACATTATGAACACATACCCCATTACGGCGTGTTGATGACCAATCAAGAAACACACTACGAAAAACTTGAGGTTTACACTGTCGTTCATTTCTATAGTTGAAAATAATTTCTTTAAAAGTCAGCCTTAGTTCAGAAATCTGTGGCCAGCACATAAGAAATTAGGATTACAAAGTGTGATTAATCAATATCCTAAATACTCTCACATTTTTGTACTGCAAACCTTTGGAACTCCATAGAAACAATAGACGATAATCTGGTCAATATGACGATTACAGAACATGGTCGTCCTTTCACTCATAATTTGTTGAAAACAGATGAAAAATAATCTCTCGGATCTCCCGGGATAGTTGTACCCTTTCAACCATACCGTTGATTCTGGAAGCACCTAACTTCACAATCTAAGTTGCACAAGAAGTTACACTATCTTACTGTAGAATGGGGACAATAATAGAATGGCAATGGCCAATGTAAGGCACAAAACCATATTCTAACTACATTTCATTTGTCTAGGCCCTCAATAGGCTTGGGCCATCTCTAGTTCTTGAGTGCTCCTGTGATATTGTTTAATGTCAAAATTAGAGTGCAAAATGCTAAACTCTAGTTGTTGAGATATTGTTTAATATCAAAGTCAAAGTGAAAATGTTTTGAAAATATGTGAGAAAGAGTTTTCAAAGTTAAAGACAAAGTGTTTCTGAGATTGATGAAATATGTTGTTTTTTCTCTTTTTGTAATTTTTTTGTGGCAATCTAAATTGAGAATATGAGCTATGCAATAATAAATAAACCCATTTTATAATGAGAAGAGAGTGACAGTGGCCATTGTTGGTGTTCCTATCTAAATGTATCAAGGGTTCAAGCCATCTTTTTGCAAGATACACCTCAAATGTACTTGACATTAGTGCATTATTGTTTCTTTAAAGAAAAATCTTGACGGTTCAGATTAAAGTTGTGTACATTTGGTTTGTCTGAAAGGGATAAAAGGTTACATTTTACAAGCTTCCAGAGAAAAGGAGCCACAGAGCATTTTAGCTTTTATGTTAAAAGGCATAGATGCTGTCTCTCTTTACTTGGTATATAGCCAACACCAAGGGAAGAATGGCCACTTAATTGAATGTTTTGTAATATTCATCTATAGAATAAATTTGGACAACATGTTTCAATTTTTGAATAGAATTTTGTATATATTTTCTAAGTTGGTATTATTACTGCACTAAAAATGATTCAAAAAACATAAAATGTGCAACATGTGACCCCATCTCTCTGCTTTTATGTCCATTCTATTACCTAAAACATAAAAGTTACTTGGTGAATGTTCATGTCATACATATTTTCAGGTTCAAATAATCCCTTTATGTAATTGCTAAGTTTTTAATTTTTTTCAATATTCTTTTTCGTTAGATGATAGTTGCAAGGATCTCCATTTCTACATGCGCATCATCTGTGTTTTGAACTTCTAGTTTATGTACTTAGAATAATGATATATAAACAATGTTTTTATAAAATAAAAAAAATATTTATAATGATGTAACTTCTTGTAATTATTTTATTTTCAATCAAAATATCCATAATTATTTTCATAATTTTATACTTGTCATTCATAGATTATTGTCGATCTAGTTTGTATATAATTTTTTCGTTTATAAGTTGTTTTTCATATAAATATATCTATATTTATGATTTAAAGCTTGATTTGGTAAGAATAGAATAAAGATACAAATACTAATCCAAGAAGCTAGAGTGAGAAGAAAATTTGAAAAAGATTAATAATTTCTTATGATCATCCATGAGACCGATCTGTTATTACTATTTTCTTCACTTCAAAAAGCAATGCTAATCGAGCCCCTAAACTTACTTAAGCTCTCTTCCATTACAGAGTATTTTTCCAATTTGCTATCGATTCCCATGTAATTTGAACCTTCTAATTTTAATTTCTTCTACACTTTGTATGAACTGTTAGAGCAAATTGAGAATCAAATTCTTACTCAGTTCAGTTTTTCCAGTTGGACACCTGTGTTGTTTGGCTGCTTTTCCCACAATCTGTGCAGATTTGCACATCTGCTCTGTCTCTGTTTGTTGAGTTTGACAGTTTGCCGCTGTTTTTGTCCACTTTGGTTGCTTCATGCTTCACTGATATGCTTAGGTGCTAGGTCCCTTATATAGAATGTAAGTTCTTTATATTGTTACTACATACTAGCCATAATGGAAATTATGAACCATATACTATCTCAATGGTAAATCACAAGTTATAGTAAATCATTTGTTCTTAAGACTAATTGCTTCATGCTTGTTTAATCTATGATAATTGCGTTTGCAGGGTTACAAACTTCCATTTCTTTTAAGTTGCCCACCAAGTACTAAATATGTTTTTGCAAACATCACATTTGTTCCCAAGTATGAATTTTCTAATGAATTGGTTTAAGTGTGAGGATCTATTGACATCATATGCAAATAGTGAGAGAGTGGTTTTCCCTTAGATATTAGTATAATAATAATTATTGTTATTACTATTATGTAAAATTCTGTGTGGTGCTCTAGTCAACAAGCCTTCAAAGGATAGCTCAGAAAACCAAAACTGTACATAAAGCTGAAAATGCAGCCTTCATGTCAAGAACCTGTGGTCTGTGAATGGTGTTGCATAATTATGTGTGGTGCTCTAATACAGTTCAGAACATCACATGCACACAAACTCTCACGGCTGCAGCTATTACTCTCAAATATATACCTCACCATACAAAGAAATATGTAACTCACTACACTCAACCCTCAGGGGAAAGACCCCAAACACTCAACCCTCATCTCACCACACTCACAGAAGCCTATTTTTGAACTCACAACACTTAACACACATCCAACAGATCTGCCAGTAACCTGCAGAAACTATACCTGCACAAAAAACATTAGAAAACCATATTGGAGCTCACACCACTCAACCCATTGAAATAATTGCCACCTTATTTGATTTAGTAGTTCGCCGCTATTTCTACCTCGGCATTTATTGATTTCGTAATTGTCTACTGTTCTAGTGAGTTCTAGGATATGTTTGAGAGTTGGGAAGGTCCAGAGTTGTCGTCCAGTCCAGCAATTGTATTTATGTGTTTCTTTAGAATGAAGTTACATAATATATAAAGAAGATTTGTTTCTTTACTTGGGCTGCTGATATATAAACTGGAAATTTTTTTTTTTTCGTTTTTCCTTATTATGTCTCAGTTTGTTAGTTACCATTGATCGTATCTGACTAGTTCCATTTCTTCCAATGTAGGGAAGTTTCCTACCCTTGTCACTCATCAAGAACCTGTCGAGCCTAAAGTTAATGAGACTAAAACGACAATCAAATTCCAACTGAAGAAGGTTCTCTACATGGGAGTTGCTGTTTTCCAACTGTGCAATTGAGTGTTAATTTTCTGGTTTCATTGTTGAAGAAGAACTGGCAAAATGTGAGTTTAGTCTCTTTACAAAACTAAAAGAAGTAAGTTGCCATGAATTCATGATTAATTTTATTCAGCTGTTACTAGGGGCTGTGCAGCAAATCTGGCACTGCTGTTACTTTTCTATGATCCTTTTTTCATAGGCAATTACAAACAAAAAAACCAAAACATGACATAGTAATACAATTTTACTTCTCCGTTGACTCTATTATGCAGAGTTCCTAGGTGATTTGTGCATGCCATTTGATGTATATCCTATAGGGTAAACACTGTTGAGTGTATAATGTTCTTTCCCTCTAGGTGGCTCAGTTTTGGGTCAATAAATTTTTTCTTATCAGAAAATAGTAGTCAAAAGTTCTGAAACATTATGGCTGAACAGCAAACTGTTACTGTTTATTGGAAGCTTCAGGCAGTGATGCTGTGAAGCTATGCGATTCGTAGAACAAGCTGTGGGAAAATTGTAATTGGTCTCTGACCACAATGCACAGGAGTTTTACTGAAGTAACTCTATGATTTGCTACAGAAAGACAGTGATGCTGTGAAAGAGGCACTTGATTAGCTGAGTGAAGTTGGTTTGGCAAACAAATGGAGTTCTCAACCATATGTATCACGTCGTATGGTCAGTGTCCATAACAAGTTTTACCCGGACAGCTTCCTCGGGTAACTTGACATAATATCCTTTCTCTCCGATTGAGTTGATATTATTTTGTTCCTTGAGATTTCCACTAATATGAAATTATAAGATAGTAAAAAATAAATATTTATTAACTTATGTAATTGATTAGTTAATAAAATTATTTTTAAACAATAAGCAAATATACAAAAAAAAAAAAAAATGACATGTATAGCTATGGAAACCTAATAAAAATAATTACAAATCTATTTTTAAAAATTTTAGAATAAAAAAATTTTAATTTTAATTTAATAAATGGGTTTGCGTAGGAAGGAAATTGCTAGATTAATTGATATGGGATTGTTCATTATTGGCTATATTATATTAGAACTTTATGTAAATAGGAAACTATTAATAATAAATCATATATATAGTATTTCATATTTTAAAAAAACCACGTCATATGGGTATCACATGTTTAAGGGTAAACACTACTTTTGAGACCATATCAATGATTTGAAGGTATAAAATACATCTTAAACAAAGGAGAAATTGCTATGCTGATAATTTTTGTAATGCCAGCAGTGAGTCATGATTTGCAAATCAAATGGTGCCTTTCTGGTTGAGTAACCACGTCTTATGGTGCTCTTGAGCATTTTTTAGTTGGCGGAGTTAGGGTGGTGTTTTGTCGACTGAACAGCGCTAGTGATATTTGATGATTACGTTGTTGTTAATAATAATTCCAAAATTTAGTAATGTGTATCACCATCATGTTCTCTTAGTTTACCATTGCTTAACGAGCATTTTATTATTGAGTAGACAGTGTTGTGTCATTATTGCAGCAATTACACTACTAATTTATGCGATATTTATTACTCATGTACGTTTGTTACGTAATGTAGGTACAATGGTTCCGGGAGTCATGACAGGCCGACGGAAGAGAGCAACAAGTGGCAACGTTCTATCAACATCTAAAGCATGTCCACAAGAGATTGGCACCCCGATGACGTTCTCTGATGAGACGCAACCACCAGATGATACACAAACTGTGGTGGAGGAGACGCAGCCAGGTGGAGTGGGTAAGAGCATACTATTTAGTTGTTTAAAAAAAATTTGATTTTTTTTTTTGGGGGTGCATAAGTCATCAAGTAAGGCAATGAAAACCCCATAAAGGCAAATGAAAACAAAGGAAAAAAAAACTAAACATTAATATACACATAACAAGGACACTTACACAACAAATAAAATATTAGGTACACATCAAATATAATTTTGACTATGTTCCCCTTTTGTACTAGGGCAAACGAGGTCAACTCGTGTTCGAGGACCTACATTAGGCAAAGGCGTGTAGAAAAAAATTGCTAGGAAAAAAGGGGAGAAATTACACGTCTACGTCAATCGGGTGTTGAACGCAATCACAAGAGGGAATACAACCCCAGCGACGAATGAGTTGGGCCTTCAAATTAGACGGTTGTGCCCTCTTCAGAGCGTGAAGTCATGGATAAAAATTGATCAAAGTACCAAAGATGCGGTCATCCAAGCGGTGCTAGTATGAGATTCATCTTGCCATAATGTCTTTATTATGTAATTTGTAATTGGTTAAATTAATTGTTCTACTAATTCTGTATCTATGATTGTAGGACAGGTTTGTTATCGGCAATAATTTTGATAACGATGAACAAGCTCAATAGATCCTCGATAGGAAGACATATTTGCTATACAAGGATTGGAGGTACAATCTAAAGCAAGAGTTCCTCGAACTTGAGGAAAAGGGTGTTGATGACCCCTATAGTCATCCACCTAGTGGAGTGAGCTTGGAGGACTGGAAATATTTGATTGATGTTGCTTGGAAAGACGAATCTCACTTGGTAACAAATTAATTAGAAAACCTATTATTGAAATTAATTTATGTGTTAATATGTAAAACTTCTTCACTAATAGATGTAGAACTTTTTCACTAAAACTTAATAAGGCATGTTCTTTTTTTTTTTTTTTTTTTTTTTTTTTAATATTTTTGTAGAAACGGTCTACGGCTGGTAAAGCAAATAGGGGTATTCTTCTCCATAGTGCATCTTTATGCACACCAAACCTCGACCACCATTTAATCAAGAAGCATGTGTTAATCAACAAGCATAGTGCATTTTTCTCTTTCATTCTCCTTATCTTCAAACCCCCTTGTTCCTATATATGACTCACAACGCCCAATCCTCACCTTGTTGGCTACACTTGCAAATTGAGTTGATAAAGAGTTCATACCTTAATTCATTGAGAAAAAGGCAAACATAGTCTAATTCAACTGACGCATTAACCAAATGATGTAATTCAGCTGAAAACGTCATGAACTTAGCTGAAAAAAGGGCTTCGAGGGCCGAAAATTGAGAGCTGGCCCCGAAGCACTACGGGGATGGCACGGGAAATTTCCTCATGTCAAATAGGACTTGTGGAGATAGACGAGACGTAATTAGCACGTGTACGTTGGGAGTTGGCGTGAAAAACGCCATAAACTTAGCTGAAAAAAAGGGCTTCGAGGGCCGAAAATTGAGAGCAGCCCCCGACGCATTGCGGGGATGGCACAAGTAGCTTCCTCGTGTCAAATAGGACCTGTGGGGACAGACGAGATGTAATTAGCACGTGTACGTTGGGAGTTAGCGTTAAAAACGCCATATACTTAGCCGAAAAAAGGGCTTCGAGGGCCGAAATTTGAGAGCTGCCCCCAAAGCACTACGGGGATGGCACGGGTAGCTTTCTCGTGTCAAATAGGACCTGTGGGGATAGACGGGACGTAATTAGCACGTGTACGTTGGGAGTTAGCGTGAAAAACACCATGAACTTAGTTGAAAAAAGGGCTTCGAGGGCTAAAATTTGAGAGCAGCCCCCAAAGCACTACGAGGATGGCACGGGTAGATTCCTTGTGTCAAATAGGACCTGTGGGGACAGACGGAACGTAATTAGCATGTGTAGGTTGGGAGTTGGCGTGAAAAACGCCATCAACTTAGCCGAAAAAAGGGTTTCGAGGGCCAAAATTTGAGAGCAGCCCCCGAAGCACTGCGGGGATGGCACGAGTAGCTTCCTCATGTCAAATAGAACCTATGGGGACAGACGGGACGTAATTAGCACATGTACGTTGGGAGTTAGCATGAAAAACGCCATAAACTTAGCCGAAAAAAGGGCTTCGAGGGCCGAAATTTGAGAGCAGCCCCCAAACCACTACGGGGATGGCACAGGTAGCTTTCTCATGTCAAATAGGACCTGTGGGAACAGACGGGATGTAATTAGCACGTGTACGTTGGGAGTTAGCGTGAAAAACGCCATAAATTGAGCCGAAAAAAGGGCTTCGAGGGCCGAAATTTGAGAGCAGCCCCCAAAGCACTACGGGGATGGCACAGGTAGCTTCCTCGTGTCAAATAGGACCTGTACGGATAGACGGGACGTAATTAGCACGTGTACGTTGGGAGTTAGCGTGAAAAACACCATAAACTTAGTCGAAAAAAGGGCTTCGAGGGCCGAAATTTGAGAGCAGCCCCCAAAGCACTACGGGGATAGCACGGGTAGCTTCATTGTGTCAAATAGGACCTGTGGAGACAAACGGGACATAATTAGCACGTGTACGTTGGGAGTTAGCGTGAAAAACGCCACAAACTTAGTCGAAAAAAGGGCTTCGAGGGCCGAAATTTGAGAGCAGCCCCCAAAGCACTACGGGGATGGCACAGGTAGCTTCCTCATGTCAAATAAGACCTGTGGGGACAAACGGGACGTAATTAGCACGTGTACGTTGGGAGTTAGCGTGAGAAACGCCATAAACTTAGTCGAAAAAAGGGCTTCGAGGGCCGAAATTTGAGAGCAGCCCCCAAAGCACTACACATTGTTTAACAGTAAAAATAATTATATATTATTAGAAGCGTCTTTGTTACCGCTTAAATGACTAACTTATAATTTGATTTTAATTTGAGAGTTTGTGTTAAATTATTTAGTGTAATTTTTATTTATAATTTATTAGAAAAAAATAGGTTAAATAAATTAAAAAAAGTTGATCTAAAAGTTAAAGAGTGCTTTTAATTTTTATTTTTTAATCATTAATTTTTAACTTATAATAAACTAACATAATTACTTGTGCTATGCACAGGTATAAATAAATAATCAAAAATTAAATTTTAAAATTAAATAATAATCTAAAAAAATTATCTACAATATTTAGCAAAAATGATTTAGAATTAATTAAATTTTATACATTTTTATCACAGTTACATATAAGAGATTTTTTTTTATTTTTTATTTTGATGTCATTAATTGTGTGCTCTAAGTTCTTAATAACAAATATATGTCATAATTTAAAATATAAATATAAATATATTTCGGCTTATGAGTTTCGTAAATTTAATTTATCATATGATATTGGTAAATTATATTTGTTAATATAGTAATTTTTTCATATTTTGTAAAGTCTAAAAATTATAATTTGTCTTATGTTATAAGATTTATGTAAAAATGAATTAGAATTCACTTGTAATATTAAATTTGGGCTTAACATTAGATTTCATTAAAAATTGTCTTGTTCTGTTCCTTATATGAATCATTTGAATTATCTATTTATTAAATTAGTAAATAAATATTTGTAAATATTTTTTTATAACAAAAATACGAAATATGGACTTATTTTATGCGTACTTATTAAAAAATTTGAACTATAGTTTTTTTAAAAAAATTACATATTTATGTTTAAAACAATTAAATGAATAGTTATATATATTTATGTATAAAAAAATTATTTAAGATAAAGCTACCCTAAATTGTAGGTCATATTTTAGTCATAATAAATTTAAATTATATCATAGTTTATTAGTTCGTGACTGATATGAGCTAATTTGGGGGTTCTAATATTGGATTAAATACTAAAAAGTAACCAAAAAATTTTAGTTCAATATAATTTTTTTGCCAATAATTATTGATTTAAACTTAGTCCTTAGAGAATCGTCTAGTTCATGTTCAATCCATGAGTTAGTAGACTTACCTATTTATTTAATTTTTAATTAGTAAATATATATATATATATATATATTTAAAAATTATAACAAAAATAGGGAATATGTACATATTTGTTTGGTATATTCATTAACAATTTCAAAATTAATTAAGAAATTATGTACTTATTCTTAAAAGGATAAATTACATTGGTAATCCCTATATTTTAATTCTTGTATTATTTTTGTCCTTGCAATTTTAATTTGCTCAATTTTGACTCTAAATTTATAACTTTGTCTCAATTTGGTCCAATTGTTATAATTGCTAGTATTTTTTTTATTGAAAATATATACATGAGTAGCATCTGTTATACTTTTATAGACAGAATTATGAACTTGTTCAACTCAAAAAGTTAATCTCAACCAACTCAATAGCTATTTTCTTTCAAAAATCTTAACCGGTATTATCAATTGGACCAAATTAATATAAAATCTAAAATTAGGGATAAAAATCAAACTAATTGAAATTACAGAGACCAAATTGACACAAGAGACAAAATACGGGGACTATTGAATATGTCTAATATTGATTGTATCAATATTAAGATATATTTATATCTGAAAAATTTTAAGATCAGATCAGGCTAGAATCTGAATAAAAAATTAATGGCTTATTAAAAATATTTAATAATTATAAATTCAAATTTGATCAATTTTTCATTGAAATGTTTTCATAGAATTAGGTTGTTTGATAATTTTCATTTATAGTTCCAATTTTTCCTTGTATTTTTTTAAAATATTTTAAAATTATATATAATTATAATTTCTTTTGAAATTTCCTTTTCAATCTCAAATAAATTATAACTTGAATTTGGTTAAAATTTATTTTTGACTTCTCATCTACAAAAATTAACAATAAACATAAATTAATTTTTTGAACATTGTAAAAAGTTAAATAAAGAAATATATTATCAATAACAATAATAACAAAACATATTTTTATTTCTCATATGACGTCTCACCACTGTATTGATAATAGACATTAATAATAAAATTCATTACGATAATACAACAATAATATATCAAGTGATAAGTAACATGTAATTACAATAATTTTTTATAGTTATACAAAAGTATCCAAAATTATATATAAAAAATAATATATGATCCATATTCAATTTTTATATAATAAAATTCACACTTAATCTCAACCACACATTAGTTTTCTAAATCAATTCATCACCCAAACTATCTACTATTCTTTTAATATATACATTTTCAAAATCCATCCAAACAATGCTCTGGCTGAACTCATTATCATCCTTGTTGTTGCCATAGTCACCACCTCCACTAATCATTATACAACTCTGGTCTAGTTTTTTTTTATCTTTGTACATATAAAAAAATAATGTTGTGGAAATAAAAATGTACCATTAGAGTTTTAAAGAGTTAAAAATGAAAAATAAAAAAAATGCGTGATTTTAGGTTTTCTTATTCCATATATGGTGTTAAATTTCTTTTATTTAAATTCATAAATTATGGAACAGTATTCATTATTTAAAATTTTATTTCTTGATGGGCAAGTCAATTAAATGTTTTTATTTTTTGACAAATGAAAATTTTGTTTAAGAAATTGAAAAAATGGCCAAATTATAAAGAACAATATAAGAAGCCTTATTCTATAAAAATAAAAAAAAATAAAAAAATAAAAACTCAAAACTATATTATCAATTCATATATATCAAAAGAAATAATAACAACAATATAAAAAATACATAAACATTCACCAACAAAAAAAAAAAAAAAACTTCAAATCAACTCTGAAAACAAAGATAGTTAACATGTATATATTTATTATCAATTTAGTTGGAAAAAAATACATTGGAAAAAAAAAGTCATACAAAGAAGAAAAAAAAAATACTCATATGAAAATATAAATTTACAAAAAAAAAAAAAAAAAATCACAAACAAACAAACTTGAAATAAGTTTGAACTATTGGCAAAGAGGGAGAATAACCATTGCATCATTACTTTTGGAGAGGAGTTGGCCAGGCTTAAAAAAGATCAAATATTAAGCATTTTAAAGAGAGAATTGTATTGAATTTTTAATTTGATTGGATTTTTAAAATTTTAAAATTATATTATTTTCGGAAAAGGTAAGAGTGGGATGAAGGTAGCTTACCATATTATTTTGAATTTTGAAATTCAAAATCATAGATAATTAGTGTCTTTATTTATTTTTATTTGAATTGTTTTGATTAACATTATTTTTGATTAACTTATTATATTGTTTTCAATTTTTAAAATTCAAAATTGTAGATAATTAGAACTTTTTTGTTTTTAGATTTTTGACTTAAAGAACTAACCAATAGATTTTTGGGTAAACTACCAATAGTTGGACTTAATTCCCATCAAATCCTATTGAAAATATGTCTTAGTAAAATTGTCGCTAAAAATATTTTTTTTGTGACAATTTTTTTATATATATCACTAAAAATTGATAATTAGTGACTTTTTTGTCATAATTTTTATAAATTGTCGCTAAAACTTACAATTAGAGACTTTTTTATGACAAATTTTTTTTATAAGACTTATTAGACAATAAGTCAACTTATTAGAACTTACATGTAAGTACTCCTAGATTTTTTTATTTCTTTAAAAATTAAAAAATTAACAAAATTAGTTTAGGAGTTTGGAGTTTCAACAATCATTATTCTTAAAAAGGAGAAATTATTCAATAATCCTGAAACACCACGTGGTCACACTTCAAGCCAACCACCAATTATTTAGCCCTTGTCGTTCCCCATCCCAACATAAATCGTGAGCCCTTATCTGTCTCTACGAATCAAAATTTTATAGAGTATTATGTGTCCATACTCCGAGAATATTAAATAACTACTCCTTAAAAAGACCATTTTCCTTTTATATATATATATAGATTTTACCAAGACTTCACTCACTTATTCCAATCATTTATCTTCAAACAACATGGATCGTACTTCCAAGAATAGTATTGTTACACATACTGGTTTTAGGATTGGTAGTCGTAGATCTTCAGACGGAAATCTAAAAGAATCTTTCAAGTCCACAGACCAAAGACCAATGAACACACACCCAAGAGGTAAACTTCATTCCATAATGTTCCACAAGTTATTTCCATATTCTTTTGTCTAGATCCTCTGTCTTGCTAAATCATATCCCTTCTATGGATTCTACTGTTGTGGATTCATTAGACTTGGTTTATCAGGATTATGTTATTGTCTCTGGACCCCCTATGGACGTGTCATCGTCTTTGGTAAGTGCTTCCAAGCCAAGCCATTTGCCACGCAAGTTAGAGAATCCACAAGAAGAATCTGCAAATTTTAACACCACGCCCAGTGCCCCGATGCCAATCATTGGTGCGGTTGGCAGTAGATTGGGTCGTGTTGGAAGCTTGGACAGTCATAGTTCTACTCCTTGGGGAACTTCACATGGATCCATGGATATAGGAGATGCCTTAGAGCAGCCATCATTGCATTGCATGACCAGGATTAAGTCATTGCAGTGGGCTGCCTCTGCCATCACGGAATTAGTAAATAAAAAGGTAATTCCGATCAATTCCCACTTGTGCAATCAAACGGCTTTCATTGTAGTGTATGTGAGTGACCAGAACAATCATACATAAATCTCTATTCCCCCACCCCAATTCTCAAACTCACTCACAGTTATTTGTTAGGTATACCTTTTCAGTGGAGTTTGAAATCCAATTAATTTGTTAAAAGAATTTTAATTTGATTTAGTTTAGGTATAATATATTTTAATATATTATATTT
This sequence comes from Camellia sinensis, assembly GCF_055761805.1. NCBI lineage: Eukaryota > Viridiplantae > Streptophyta > Magnoliopsida > Ericales > Theaceae > Camellia > Camellia sinensis. Next base: position 17,271,883 of record NC_138963.1, on the reverse strand, counting down.
AATTTGTGAAGATCCAATCTAATTTGGTTACAGTTAGGATTTTTATAAAACAAACCCTAGAGTTAACAATATAAAAATATTGTTTATGTTCTTCCGTGTGATGTACACTACGGCAGCAGCAAAAAAGATCCTGATTCTTGGAAGTTTCACTTAGTTCAAGGTTTGATTGCTTTTGAAGCATTATTTGTATGCTTTCGGCTGGTGCTTGGAAGTTAATTTGGATTATTATTTTGGGTCTTTTTCAACTTTGATTCTGAAAATTTTTGTTAATTTATTTGGTGAGATCTTTTCTCTTGTTTATTTGGAATTCACCTAAGGGTGGCTTTGTAAGGCCATTCGTGTCTCGTTTGTAATCGTTTGGAAACTATTTGGTTGATAGTGGAAACGGATTTCGATCCCGTGGACGTACCTCACATTGAGAGAACCACGTAAAAATTCTTGTGTTGTTTTTTATTTAATTTTTCCACATTAATTTTTATTCCCATTGATTGATTTACTTATGAGGAATCACATATTTTCCATAACAACTGGTATCAAAGCTTACGGTTTATTTGAGTTTATTTATTTGTGTAAATCAATGGAGGGGAATATAGGTCGCATGTCTAGCTTCAGTGGAAGTAATTGGGTAACTTGGAAAACTAAAATGGAGGACATATTATTTTGTAAAGATTTGTATGGACCCATTGAGGGAGATAGTGACAAACCTGATGATATGAAAAATGATGAATGGAATAGGCTTAATCGAAAAGCTGTTGGTGTTATCTATCAATTGATTGATGACAGTGTGTTTCATCATGTTGCTACTGAAATTTCGGCACATGATTTATGGAAAAAATTAGATAGTCTTTTTGATAGAAAATCAATCACAAATAAAGCCTTTCTGTTTTGTAAGTTGGTTAATTTAAAATATAAAGATGACAGCCCTATTCTGAAATATTTGAATGAAATAAAGAGTATTGTTAACCAACTTGCCTCTATGAAAATTGTTTTTGATGATAAGTTACAGGCTTTGATGCTACTTAGTTCTTTACCCGAAAGTTGGGAGACCTTGGTTGTGACCGTTAGTAATTCGGCACCTGATGGAGTTGTCACAATGGGCCAAGTCACTAGTAGCTTGTTGAATGAAAAAACTAGAAGAAAATCAGCGGGTTCCTCTCATTCAGAAGCATTTGTTGTGAGAGGCCGAAGCAAAACAAGGGGGAGGAGTAAGACTCCTCATGGTCGTGATCAAAGCCGTGACAAATCAAGAGATGGTTCTTTTTCAAAGAAAGACATTGAGTGCTATTATTGCCATGAGAAATGGCACATGAAGCGGGAATGCCGAAAGCTCAAGAATAAGGAGAAAATGTGTGACAAAAGTGTGGATAAGAAGCAAGAAGACACAACGGCAGTTACTATCAATGATCTCATGGTTGTTTGTGAAGATGATTGTATCAATTTTGTGGGCCAAGAGAGTAATTAGGTGATTGATTCCGGTGCTTCTTTTCATGTGACTTCTCGAGTTGATTTCTTCACTACCTACACCGAAGGAGATTATGGTTTTGTTCGAATGGGTAATGGAGGTTTGTCCAAGATTATTGGCATGGGCGATGTTTGCTTGGAAACAAATTTGGGCTGCAAGTTGTTACTTAAAGATGTGAGGCATGTTCCCGACATTCGCCTCAATTTGGTCTCTATAGGAAAGTTAGATGATGAAGGATTCAACAACAAATTTGGTGATGGAATATAGAAGCTCACAAAGGGTTCTTTTAGTGGTGGCTAAGTGTAAGAAGACTCATACACTTTATTCGATGCAAGGAAAAATTTGTAAAGGTATTATCAATGCACTTGAAGATGATACTTCTACTGAATTGTGGCACAAACGGCTTGGCCATATGAGTGAAAAAGGGCTACAAGTTTTGTTCAAGAAAGAGCTTCTACCCGGTTTGAAAGGTACACATCATAAAACTTGTATTCATTGTTTGGCAGGTAAACAACATAGAGTTTCTTTTCATAAAAATGTTGCTTCTAGAAAAGAAAATGTGTTGGAGTTGATTCAATCGAATGTTTGTGGTCCTTTAAAAGTTAGAACACATAGTGGTGCATTTTATTTTGTTACTTTCATTGATGATTATTCAAAGAAAGTTTGGGCTTATCTACTAAAAACTAAAGATCAAGTTCTAGAAGTATTTAAGCATTTTCAGGCCATGGTTGAAAGAGAAACAGGGCAGAAATTGAAGTGCATCCGATCAGATAATGGTGGTGAATACATTGGGCCATTTGATGAGTATTGTCATAGCCAAGGCATTCGGCATCAAAAGATAGTTAAGAAGACTCCTCAATAAAATGGCTTTGCCGAAAGGATGAACCACACCATTGTGGAAAGAACAAGGTGTTTGCTTTCACAAGCTAAATTGCCAAGATCCTTTTGGGGTGAGGCAATGAAGACAGCGGTTGATGTAGTCAATTTGTCTCCTTACTATCCTTTGAATGGTGATGTTCCTGAAAGAGTTTGGACCAGTAAAGATGTATCTTATGAGCACTTGAGAGTGTTTGGTTGCCGAGCCATTGCTCACATTCCAAAAGATGAGAGGTCCAAGCTTGATAGCAAGTCAAGACAATGTATTTTTCTTGGCTATGGGCGTGATGAATTTGGTTATAGATTGTGGGATTCAGTCGACAAGAACGTTATTCGAAGCCGTGATGTTGTCTTTCTTGAAGACCAAACAATTGAAGACTTTGGCAAAGGTAATTAACCGGAGCCAAAAACTAGTGATCTCATTGACATGGATCCATCTCCTTCATCTTCAGCTGATGATAAAAATGGGGGAGATGTGCAGCCACCTATTGAAGATATGGAGGATGATGCTAATCCTAATAAAGTTGAGCCAGAAATTGAGAAAGAGCATCCAACTCCAGAACCGCCATCACAACTTGAGTTGAGGAAATCTACAAGGGACTGACAACCTTCAAGAAAGTATCCTCCCAATGAGTTTGTGTCGATTTCTGATCAAGGGGAGCCAAAGAGTTACCAAGAAGCAATTGAGCATGCAAAGAAAAGTGATCGGAAAAAGGCCATGGAAGAGGAGATGAATTCCTTACTTGAAAATCACACTTATGATTTAGCGAAGTTGCCTAAAGGGAGGAAAATTTTGAAAAATAAGTGGGTCTTCAAATTGAAGAATGATAGCAAGAATCTGAGGTACAAAGCATGTCTTGTTGTGAAAGGCTTTGCACAAAAGAAAGGCATTGACTTTAACGAGATTTTCTCACCGGTTGTAAAGATGTCTTCGATTCGGGTTGTACTTGGCATGGCTGCAAGTATGAACCTTGAAATTGAGCAACTTAATGTGAAGACCGCATTTCTTCATGGTGATCTTAAAGAAGAAATTCACATGAAGCAACCGGAAGGTTTTGTGGAAAAAGGGAAAGAGAAATTTGTTTGCAAATTGAAGAAAAATTTGTATGGTCTCAAGCAAACCCCGCGGCAATGGTACAAAAAATTTGACTCTTTCATGATGAATAATGGTTTTTCTAAAACCACTTCGGACCATTGTGTGTTTGTGAAAAATTTTCGGAATGGCAAATTTATTATTCTTTTGCTTTATGTTGATGACATGTTAATTGTGGGTCAAGATTCTACCATGATAAACATGTTGAAATTGGAGTTGAGCAAGTCTCTTGCTATGAAAGATTTGGGACCGGCAAATCAAATACTTGGTATGAAAATTGTTCGTGATCGCAGAGAGGGACTGATTTGGTTGTCTCAAGAAAGCTACATTAAGAAGGTTCTTGAGAGATTCAACATGGCTAAAGCAAAGTTGGTTGGTTGTCCACTTGCGGGTCACTTCAAACTTAGTTCGAATCAATGTCCTACAAGTGAGAAAGACAAGGAAGAGATGTTGAAAGTTCCTTACGCTTCAACAGTTGGTTCTTTGATGTACGCTATGGTTTGTACAAGGCCGGATATTGCTCACGCCGTTAGTGTGGTGAGTCGTTTTCTCTCTAATCTGGGTAAAGAACATTGGGCAGTGGTAAAATGGATTCTAAGGTATCTTCAAGGAACTTCGAAGGTGTGTTTGTGTTTTGGGGATGGTAAGCCGATGCTTGATGGGTTCACAGATTCTAACATGGCCGGTGATATTGATTCTAGAAAATCTACTTTGGGGTATTTGATGACTTTTGCAGGGGGTGCTGTGGCATGGCAATCTAAATTACAAAAATGTGTTTCTCTCTCAACTACCGAAGCTGAATTTATTGCCATTACAGAAGCTTGTAAAGAAGAGTTATGGTTGAAGAAATTTTTGCAAGAGTTGGGTTTAAAGCAAGAAAAGTATGTGGTTTATTGTGATAGTCAAAGTGCTATTCACTTGAGTAAAAATTCTACTTTTCATTTGAGATCGAAACACATTGATGTGAGATACCATTGGATTCGTGATGTGTTAGATTCAAAATTTTACAACTCGAAAAGGTTCACACAGATGATAATATTTCAGATATGTTGACAAAGACTTTGTCGAAGGACAAACATTTAAAGTGTCGAACTTTGGCGGGTATGGTCGATATCTCCACCTAAGTCAGTAAGGGGAGAATTGTTGGGTATACGTACTTAGTGGAGTTTGGAATCCAATTGGTTTGTTAAAAGAAATTTAATTTGGTTTGGTTTAGATATAATATATTTTAATATATTATATCTTATTTGTGGAGATCCAATCCAATTTGATTACAGCTAGGGTTTTGATAAAACATACCCTTGAATTAACAATATAAAAATATTGTTTATGTTCTTCCGTGTGATGTACACTATGGCAGCAGCAAAAAAGATCCTGATGCTTGGAAGTTTCACTTGGTTCAAGATTTGATTGCTTTTGAAGCATTATTTGTATGCTTTCGGCTGGTGCTTGGAAGCTAATTTGGATTATTATTTTGGGTCTTCTTCAACCTTGATTCTGAAGATTTTTGTTCATCTATTTGATAAGGTCTTTCCTCTTGTTTATTTGTGATTATTTGAAATTCACCTAAGGGTGGTTTTGTGAGACCATTCGTGTCTCGTTTGTAATCGTTTGGAAACTATTTGGTTGATAGTGGAATCGGATTTTGATCCCGTGGACGTACTTCACATTGAGGGAACCACGTAAAAATTCTTGTGCTGTTTTTTATTTAATTTTTCCGCATTAGTTTTTATTTCCATTGATTGATTTACTTGTGGGGAATCACATATTTTCCCTAACATTATTCACGCAATTAAAAGATGTATTGCTGGCAGCAGAACAAGTACAATCCAATTGAAACACTTCTCTTATTTAGGATTATAATCTATTGCTCCTACGATGCCCAATTATTCATTCTATGCCTAAGAACTTTTCTTATCTAGGACTAGTTCTTGTTTGTTTCCTTTTATATATGACGGGCATCTATTGAATACTACATATCAAGTCACTATCATCAATCAACAGTATAATAATACAAACTTGAAAGACTGAGGCTTATTTTGGAATGTCAACATTTTAGCCAAAAAGCCACTACACAAAAGTCAACTCTTCTCTCTACTTTCGATGCCAGAGTCTCACTTAAATATTTTATCGTCTTATGTGTTGCTGGTACCTTCAACATTCACACAACTACTTTGTTTTCTGTTCTATGTAGAAGATTGAGCCGGGTAGGCAACTAGAAGCATTTTCAATTCAGCTTGTAATTCTTGCAATATCGAAGCAAGCTCTTCACATTTGCCATACCCAAGCTGCGTCAGCTATTGAAGGAAGCCCATCACGAGAGATGGCCAGATTGAGGGAGAGCACTATCCAGGAGCATGGGAGTCCTGATATTGCCAACACTCAAGGACCTCAGGATATTTGCTCTCAGATTGAGAGGGAATTTCTTCTTGAAGTTGGGAATGCTGAGGAACTTGCCAAGGTTATTGCGCCTGGTATGGCTTTTAAGTCTTGATGTTACTAACTGGTTGAAAGGCATCCTTGCTTTTTTGTTCATTTGTCCTTATCGATACTATGATGGTGATATAGAAATCAGTGCATGTGTACTTGTATCCTTTTGAATCATACTGTATATATATATATATATTTTTGTTGTAGTCATCTTTTTTAACTCATTTAAGAGCTTTGACAAGCTTGTTTTTTTTTTTCCGTGTATTGTAAACTAATATTTCTTATAAACTTCAGTCATGCAAAATTAAAGCACAGAATAACACTAGAAGATAAAAGTAATTTTATTTATGTGGGAGCTACTTTCTTTTGCTTCTGGTTAAGTTGAAGTCTTAAAAGGAGCTCTTTGTTTGATCATTTATAACAACATATTTTGTATCCTTTTTGTAATTTTTTTGTAGATACTTATACTAGTTATTTTTGTGATGATAATAGAAAATATAGAGATGCCAGATGCCATAGAGACAATCTATCAATCTGCTCTTGCTTTGGGGAGACGTGGCGCTGTAAGTAATTTTATATCTTGGACTTACAATGGAAAACTCCTTTTGTTTGTTTGTTTGTTTGTTTCTTTTTAGTGCTTTTGCCTTCAATCTTTTGTTGTTTCTATCGACAGAACGCATATAAAATACGTAGTTTAATATGTGTTGTGTATGCTTGGAAAGTTGATTAGTACATGGGTGATATGGAAAATGCAGCCGTTTATTATCCAGAAACAATGCGGTTGTTAGTCTTCCTTCTTGTTGAAGCACCTTCACTCATTCTCAATCCTCCCTTCTGTCTTACTGAATCAGACCACTATAGACTCCAAAATTACATTGATGTCTGTGGGGACATAATTTTTGAGTGACAACACGTGGCCAAGGTGTCACCGAAGTGCCAGCTGGGGTGCCACGTGTCCTGGTCATAACACCGAGGTTATCTCGGCTAGGCCGAAGTTATCTGCGAGAATACCAGAATCCGGGATAAGCAGATAAGGGACAAGAGTCCTAGAATGGAAGAGGACTTCAGTTTGGATAAAGATAAGACTCTTAGAGAGTTTATCCCAATCCTACTGGGAGTCTAAGATTAGCAGTAATCTTAAGTTCATTGAAGCTAGGCTTCTATTGGGACTAGGACTATGTTAGCTATAAAAGGGAGGCACCCCCATGGGTCTAAAGTATGTCTTTTATGCTTTGTCAAGTGAGTTAAGAACTTTTGATTATCTTTGAGAGATATTTTACTAACTTGATCATCGGAGTGCCCCCGAGTGGACGAACCACCGCTGGAATCTCTTCTTTCTATTGCAGATCATTCAGGTGCCATCTATTTCGTTAGTGCTATCTAGTTGAATACTAATTTGGCAGTGTGGTCAGAAATTAACACACACAATTTGGCGTCGTCTCTAGAAAAGAAAGGAGAATAGATGACCAATAACGGACAGAAAAAAAAGGTTGGGAACAACATTCCTACTGGAAGTGGGAAACATGTAAACCTTGACGTCGAAGAAGACAACTGCAACGAAAGGACTCGTGATAAGAATCATGGAGAAAATGACGTCGGCCAGAAGGGCGACGTGCCAAAGAAATCGAACCTAGGCGGGTACTATAACAAAAACGACTTCCAGGTATAGAAAGATAGATACCTACAGAGAGACGGCGAGATGAAAGGAATGGCGGACAAATTGGCGGACCTGTAAACGGTCGTCAATTTCAAGATACAGAACAACGTCATGCAGCCACCGTTTTCGTTACAAGATACGCCGATTCTAGTGACCAAGAAAAATGCCCAGAAAGGGGGACAGAAAACTATTCCTGCAGTGCCTCGGCACGACAGGACTAAAAGACATTCTCACTGGCCTTCATGAGAGGTCGGGCGTGAAAAAAGAATGAGAAGAGAATCCCAGAAGACATGTTGAACCCAAAAAGACTGCACCAAAGAACATCGCGATGTTCAGGGAAAGGAACTCTATTTTGACACGACCAATGGAGGGAAGTCCAAAAGGACCCACAATGACACTGGAAGTAGTGCACCAAAAAGGTTGAAATCTAGAGATAGCCAAACTCCTGGACAGACCAAGGAGGATCTGAGGGATTACCTCCAGAGGAAGCGGCAAGAAGCTGAGGTAACTTCTCCGGTCAAGCCGAGAACATCGTTCTCGGTAGAATTGGAAAAATTAGAAGCCTCGAAGAGGTTCCACATGCCAAGATTCCAGATATACGATGGTAAGTCGGACCCTAACTTTCACGTCGGCTTGTACCTGAACTCGATGGCATTATACACTGCGAATGAGCAGTTGCTCTGCAAAGTGTTCCCTTCGTCCTTCGGGAAAAATACATTGGACTGGTTTCACAAGTTATCGAAAAGAACTGTGAAAACCTGAGAGGGCCTGGCCGAGATGTTTGTAGTCAGGTTTGTGATGAACAAACTATAGTCGTTGAGGGTAGAATCCCTGATGGCTCTAAAAATTGGTGAAGACGAAAGCTTGAGGGCCTATGCCAAAAGGTACTATGAGGTATTCAACCGGATACCAGAATGCAACTAAGAGGTGGCAGTCGTATCATTTAAGAATGGCCTAAAAGATAATTGTCTGCTCCGAAAATCATTGGCAAAAACACTGCCAAAAAGTATAGGGGAATTAATGGCCAGAATAGAGAAGTACGCCAGGGCCGAGGAGGATACGCTGGGAACAAAGGCGCTGAAACCAGAGAAGAAAAATGGCCTGCCAAAGCGAGGTCGAGCTGATGGTGGCTACAACAAACCAGAAATCGGATTAAGGGCTGCTCAAGCAGTCATAACCGTATTTCAAATTCCGGTTTACAAAGTCTTGGAGAAAATCCGCAATCAGCCCTACTACAGAGCACCAGCAAGGATACCAGGCGAGTTTATGAGAAGAAGCCTTGACAAGCACTATGCTTATCATAATGAAGCTGGACATCTGACTCAGGGGTGCAGAGTCCTGAAGACACTTCTGGAAGACCTGGTAAGATAGGGCCATTTAAGGGACGTGGTAGATGAAGCCAGAACAAGGGAAGGACAGACAAGACTGCCCCAGGCACCAATAGTACCACAACCACAGGCAAGCGAACCTCGAGTGATCAATGTGATCCACTCAAAGGTAAATGAGAATGAGATAAGGGCGAAAATCCAAAAGGTAAAACACCTGCAACATGTATATCAGGTCGGGAAAAAGAGACCTAGGGCAGGCGAGAGCCAAGGACCAGTGGTGTCCTTTACTGAGGAAGACCTGGAGATGGTGCAGCATCCACACAACGATGTCTTGGTAATATCCCTCAAGATTGAAGAGTGCCAAATGAAGTGCATCTTAGTCGACTAGGGAAGCTCTTGTGACATCATGTATGTCAGGTGTTACAAGGAGCATGGCCTTTACCAAGATGACTTGGAACAGTCTAACAGCCCAATGGTTGGGTTCAATGGAACGCCGACATGGCCCCTAGAAGCACCAAGCTTAGAGGTGCAGGCTGGCACCAAGAGGGTGAAGACAGAGTTCACCATAATTGACACTCCCTCCCCTTACAATGCAATTCTGGGAAGACCATGGCTGTATGCAATGGGGGCTGTTCCTTCAACATTGCACCAGCTGCCGCGATTCCCAACAGAGCATGTGATAGAGGAGGTTAGAGGGGATCAACTACAGGCAAAGAATTACTCCATGACAGCAATGAAATCTACCTGCAACATTTGGGAAGCAAAACCAACAGGGGTTGACGATGAAGACATGGAAGTCCTGGAGGATGTCGGCAAAGAGCCAGTCGAGAAGAGTGAGAAAGCCCTGAAGAAAGTCCTTGTCCAACAAGAGGACGAAGAACGCTTCTTCATTCTCGGCTTGGGCTTGGTCGAGGAAGAAGAAAAAAAGCTGGAGGCGTTCTTGAGAACAAACATTGAGGTGCTTGCCTGGACGCCTTACGAGATGCCTGGCATTGACCTCGAGGTCACTTGCCACAGACTGAATGTAGACAGGTCAGCCAAACTTATAATCCAACGAGCCAGAAGGCTGACGTTGACGCACGCTGAGGCAGTAGAAGAAGAAGTGGACAGACTTTTGGAGGCCAGAGCCATTCGAGAGGTAAGTTACTCGACATGACTATCAAATACGGTTGTTGTGAAGAAAAAGAATGGGAAGTGGAGGGTCTATTTGGACTTCACTAGCCTGAACAAGGCTTGTCCAAAAGACAGCTTCCCATTATCTAAGATTGACCAACTGGTGGATGCCACTTCAAGGCATGGAAGGATGAGCTTCCTGGATGCTTACATGGGGGTACCATCAGATAGCTATATACCCATCAGATGATAAAAAGACTGCATTCATCACCCTAAAAGGGCTATACTGCTACAGAGTGATGCCTTTTGAATTGAAAAATGTAGGAACAACTTACCAGAGATTAGTAACCAAGATGTTCAGGCATCTAATTGGCAGAACAATAGAAGTTTACATCGACGACATGGTCGTGAAGACCAAGGAACCTGAAGGCCATCTGGCCGACCTAAAGGCAGTTTTTGATATCTTTAAAATATATCGGCTCTGACTCAATGCATCGAAGTGTGCATTTGGAGTTGGGTCTAGTAAGTTCTTAGGATATTTGGTAACCAGAAGGGGCATTGAGGCAAGCCCATATTAGATCAAGGCTATCTTAGAATTGAAGAACCTAATATCGGCAAAACAAGTGTAGATGTTGACTGGAAGGGTTGCAGCCTTGAACAGATTCATAAGTAGAAGTTCTGATAAATGCAAGCCTTTCTTCAACTTAGTAAAGAAAGTCACAGACTTCTTATGGATCGACGAATGCGAAACCACCTTGACCGACTTGAGGAAGTATTTGACCACAGCTCCAGTTCTCTCAAATCCAATACTTAGAGAGGAGCTGTTCTTATACTTGGCAGTTTTAGAACATGCAGTAAGTGCAGTGGTAATCTGAAAAGAAAAGGGAGAACAAATGGCTGTTTACCACGTAAGCAAAACCCTTGCAGATGCAGAGACCAAATATCTACCCTTAGAGAAGTTAACACTGGCTTTAGTAAGGGCTTCCAAGAAACTGAATCATTACTTTCAAGCCCACAAAATTGTACTATTAACTGAACACCCCTTGAAGTCCCTGTTGCAGCAAGGAGATCTGACAGCCAGAATAGTCAGATGGGCAATGGCCTTGGGCCAATATGACTTGGAATTCAGACCTAGAACAGCAATCAAAGGCCAAGTTTTGGTCGACTTCGTGGCCGAGTTCACACTAGGTTCCAGCACACATCGGGCTCCGTTGAGCCAAGGTGTGCGATGTCCAGGTGAGCAAGAAAAACCCAGTAGGGACAACAGAGCAAAGGAACAAAGAGAAACTCAGGCCCTGTAGTATTTACATCGGCGACTCATTCTGGTTGTTTGTGGATAGGAGTTCAAACCGACAAGGAGTAAGGGCAAGAGTAGTACTAGTATCGCCAGATGGCAGATACAGGAACAATCCAATCGTTTGGGGTTTAAGGCCTCAAACAATGAAGTAGAGTATGAAGCACTGATCACAGGACTAAAGCTGGCAGCAGTCATGGAAGCCGACGAGGTAATAGTCTTTTGTGACTCCTAGCTTATAGTTAATCAGGCAACAGGGGAATTTGCAACCCGAGATGAACGGATGTCGGCCTACGCAAAGGAAGTAGGCAGACTAGTAGCCTTATTTCAAAATTGCCGACTACAGCAGGTAAGCTGAGATAATAACAGCCATGCCGATGCTCTGGCCAACCTGGCTAGTGCAATGAAACCTAGTAAGGCAAGAACAATAATAGTTGACTACTTGTTAGGTCCAAGCATAGAACCACTGAGCACAAAGCATGAAGCAATGTGTGTGAAGATAGGACCAAGTTGGATGGATACAATAGTGGCATTCCTTAAAGAAGAAAAATCGCCAGACGACCGTAAAGAAGCACACAAAATCAGACTGAAGTCGGCAAGATTCAGTTTGATAGCAAAAGGCCATCTCTACAGAAGATCCTTTACTGGACCCCTTTTGAGGTGTGTGCATCCTGCACAGGTTGAACACTTTCTGTACGAAATACATGAAGGAGTATGTGGAAGCCACGCCGGGGGCTGGTCACTTGCTCATACGGCCATTACACAGGGGTATTGGTGGCCTTACATGCAGAAAGATGCTGAAACCTATGTCAAGAAGTATGAGAAGTGCCAAAGGTTTGCACCCTTGATACTCCAACCAGCAGCAGACTTGAACCCAGTGTCCAACCCTTGGTCATTTGCCCATTGGGGCATGGATCTTGTTGGAAAATTGCCCCAAGCAACTAGACGAAGGAAGTACTTGCTAGTAGCAACAAATTACTTCACCAAGTGGGTAGAGGCTGAACCCCTCGCCAAGATTTGGGACATTAATGTGAAGAACTTCATATGGAAGAACATCATCATCAGGTTTAGAATCCCAAGAGCAATAATAGCTGACAATGACACACAATTTGACAGTAAGCTAATCAAGAGCTTCTGTGTAAAGTTCAAAATCAAGAATTATTTTTCCACCTCAAGTTTTCCTCAAAGCAATGGACAAATAGAAGCATCCAACAAAGTCATCTTGGATGGGATTAAGAAGAGGCTGCAAGCAGCAAAGGAAAAGTGGGTAGATGAACTGCCAAGTGTACTCTGGGCATATCAGACTACGCTGAGAAGATCAACTGGGGAATCCCCATTTGCTATGGCTTATGGCACAGAAGAAGCATTCCTCTGGAGGTCGGCATCCCAGGGATCAGAACCCAGAGAGTAGAGAATGGAACTAATGATGTATTTATAGCCCGAGATTTGGATCTGCTAGAAAAGAGAAGGGAGAAAGCAACAATTCAGCTGGGGGCATACCAGCAGCAGCTTACCAGGGCTTATAATAAGAAGGTGAACCCACGAGAGTTCCAAGTTGGTGGCCTCGTCTTGAGAAAGGTCGTCGCCAACAAGAAGGATCTTAGAGAGGGCAAGCTTGGCCTGAATTGGGAAGGACCCTATAGAATCATCTCGGTCTTAGGCTATGGGGTATATCGGCTTGAGGACTGTGAAGGCAAAGAATTGCCAAGACTCTAGAATACTTGCAATCTAAAGTTTTTTTGTCACTAGATTTTCTTATTTTCTAAGTTTTCTTATTTTCTTGTTATTAGCAAAAGTAATAAAGTTTTAGCTTGATCTTTAAACTTGTGTAATGTGATTGATCAGATACTTGACGATGTTTTTAAGCGAAACATGTGTAGATATCCCATTTTTTACCGTCCTCTAAACTTGGACGTCACCGTTTGAACACTCGGTGATCATCCATGTTTGTGTTCGTCTTGAGTTCTCGGAGGTTTCGGCTATGCGCCTTACCTCAAGACCTCTCGACTTGTTTGTTTTGTGTTTGATTTTGCACCAAACACTTGTTGCTTTGCTTCTGAGGGTGGGAAATAGCTTGTTGGCCATCCCCACACCTCACCGGCCATGGCCTGAGGCCATCGGCCCTGTTTTCTTGCTACCGGCCAAAAGTGTTGGTCAGTCGGCAATGTTTTTGGTCAGCCGGCCATTGTTTTGATCAATCGGCCACTTTTTCTGGCCGAGACCTTTTCTTGAGGAGGTTTAAACCTTTTGAACCCTTGTTTTGGCTTCTTGAGGAAGTTTGAACCTTTTGAACTCTTGGTTTTAGCTTTTTGAAAAAGTTTGAACCTTTTGAGCCTTTAGTTTTAGCTTCTTGAGGAAGCTTGAACCTTTTGAACCCTTAGTTTTAGCTTCTTGAGGAAGCTTGAAGCTTTTAAACCTTTGTTTTAGCTTCTCCAAGAAGCTTGAACCTTTTTAGCTTCTCCAAGAAGCTTGATCCTTTTGTTTTGGCTTCTTAGAGAAGCTTGAACCCTTTGCTTAGCTTCTTAGAGAAGCTTGAACCCTTTGCCTAGCTTCTTGAGGAAGCTTGACCCCTTTGCTCTAGCTTCCTTAAGAAGCTTGGACCTTTGTTCCTCTATAAAAGAAGAGCTCCTTTTCCATTGTAAGGGTTCCAAAAATTTTGGTAAGGCACAAGAGTTATATCTCTCTCTATCTCCATATTTTGAGCTCTAAAAGTGTTGGTTCTTGACCCCTTTGCACCACACCTCATAGCCACACACCTCCACCACTCATCTAAGGTCCTTGGAGGTCATTTTCAAAGGTTGAAGGTCTGGTTTTTGGGTCTCAAAGCTGCTGGTTTTGCTGAAACTACAAGGGTAACACACTTTACCCTCTTTTGGTCTTTATTTTTCTTCATCTTTTAGCCATACTTAGAAGCATTTTTGAGCTTTGTCATAAACTGAAAAAAGTCTTATTTTGAGCTTTTTTTGAAGTTTCTTTAAGATCACTTTTGTGTTTGGGGTTGTTTACCCCATCTTAGGCCTTGTTTGGCCTCATTTTTGTGCCTTTTTTGTGAGCTTCGGGACCACCTTGTCTTGGCCTTTCCACCACTGAAATCTAGAGGGATTTCAGTGGTGGGGATAGTGCTTTAAGGTCCTAAGAAGGAGAGGGACATCCCCTTTCCTTGTTGTCTTCAATAATGGTCATTTTAGCCTCATGTGTGAGCAACTTTCTTAAGTTCATGTTGGCCATGTCTTAGGTGGTATTTGTGCTTATTTTGCTATGATATAGCACTGTTTTAAGTTGGTTTAGACACACCATGCATGCTTTGCATACTTGTCTTGTAATGCCATGAAATTGCCTTAACATGCTTTGTGCTTTGAGCCTTGTTTTTAGCATGATTTTGGCTTAGCTTTGTGAAACTTTTATGCATGTTTTGATGTTCTTGAGGTCTTATTTTGGTTATTTGGGTCGTCCATGACTTGCTTTGTATAGCTACCATGCAATCTCCCTTGTAGGCCTTGAGTGTTGGCCCCTCTAGCATGCTCTCCTTGCATCATTTCAGTGGTTTGGCACCACTTATCATGTCATTTCAGTCCATATAACATGCTTGAATACTTGCATTTATGGCTCCTTGATGTTTCAAAAGGTTTGTGTTTTATGCTCCATGTTTGGATCTTTGTGCATGCCTTTAGACTTAGGCCATTTAGATGCCATCTAGGTGTATCTTTGGCCTTGTTTTGGTCTACCTTGGGGCTGTTTTGAGTCCCTTTGGCCCTTTGAGGCTTGGTTGGCATGGCCATGGTTTAAGCCCCTAGGTTAGCTTTGAGTCATGGACCTTGCTTGCATGCTTTGATTGCTTTGTTTAGTTGGTTTGGCACCATCCTTAACATGATTTTCAGAGCTTGATATGTATGCCATATGTCCATGTTTATCTTCTTTTAAGTGTTCTTAAAAGTTGTCTCTTTGATGCTTAAGTGTTGGTCCAAAGTTGATGGTTAGTACTAGGGCATATTTCTCCTTTTTACTTACCTGCTTTTGATGGTTAGTACTAGGGCATATTTCAATTAACATCCTTATGCTTGCATGTTTGCATCATTCATTTGTATTGCATGCACCGGGCTCGGCGCATCATACTAACTGCATTGTATTTTCCATTCCAAAGTTGAATACATGCTATCTGTTGCATTTCATATGCCATCTTAGAATAGCCGAGCCTATTTCTAGTTGCATTTTGCATACGTTGCATTAGCCATCTTAACATGAGCTAGGATCATACATTGATTACTAACTAGCTTTTGTTTTGGCTCAGAGTACTAGGTAAGCTTTTATGCTTTAGCATCCTTGCATGTGTGTGAGTGACTGCCATGATAGCATACTTACCATGAGGCTATTTGCTTATGTGATATAACTGTCTGAATGCCTATGGGTGAAGGTTGAGTTATCTGAACTGGAGTAATGCATTGAATACGAGTTTTAAGCCCACTTGAGAGTGGCAAATCACCCTATTTTTCTAAGCCCACTTGAGGGTGGCAAAAATCCGCATTTTAACGTACTTGCGAGTAGCAAACCGTTTTTCAAAATGAATATGCAATGCTTTGTTCCAACTCAGGCGACCTAGTCTATACTTGTATGCTGTGCGCATCACATAGTAATTCTAGGCTAATAAACCGGAATAAGAGCACATGTGTTTTCGAAAACCAGATATCATGTTTAGTAGTGGCCGATCTTTGATCGGGCGAGCGGGGGTGCTCATAGCTGACATTCCCCAATCGTACCCAAGTTTTCGAGCCTTTGGTGATGACGGACAAGTGGCCTTAGGCACGAGTCAGGGTTTCCTAAATTCTCCCAAAATAAAATATTTAGGTGGCGACTCTGTATCTGGAAAAGCAGTCCATGTTTGGCACTTCTTTCTAAAAAATCAGTTTTCCAAAACGATTTGCCAGATTTGGACCTTTGGTGATTTATCAGTCTTGCATTGCACTTTGCAAGATCAGATAAAGAACCGTGACATTTGAGTCCGAACTGTAGTGAGCCCAAATGAACAAAACGGGGGATTTCTCCCGGGACGTTCGGGGACGTCTACAACATGACGAATAACTTAGACTTATTATATGACAGAGTAAAACTTTTACTTGCATATAATAGAGTTGAACTAAGTTAGCGATGTTTCCAAGCGAAACATGACGAATAACTTAGACTTATTATACGGTAGAGAAGACCTTTTACTTGCATATAATAGAGTTGAACTAAGTTAGCAATGTTTCTAAGCGAAACATGACGAATAACTTAGACTTATTATATGGCAGAGTAGAACTTTTATTTGCATATAATAGAGTTTAACTAAGTTGGGATAACCTGGACTAAAGTACATATCAGTCAGATTAACAAAGAGGCCGAGGTTGGTTACCTCGGCCAGTCTTTGTTTGAACATAACCTCTCCAACAAGGTTAAAGCCCCAGGCTTAAATGAGAACCCAAGTGGAACTTAGGTTCACATTAGCGAGCGGAGGGCTGGAAAATGATTCTTGGAAGATTGGTTTAACACTTGTTAAAATTTGAGAAAAATTTACAAGTTGAAGTTAAACCGAGGTCATGTTTAACACTTGTTAAAATTTGAGAAAAATTTACAAGTTGAAGTTAAACCAAGATCATGTTTAACATTTGTTGAAATTTAAGAAAAATTTACAAGTTGAAGTTAAATCGAGATCATGTTTAACACTTGTTGAAATTTAAGAAAAATTTATAAGTTGAAGTTAAATCGAGATCATATTTAACACTTGTTGAAATTTAAGAAAAATTTACAAGTTAAAGTTAAATCGAGGTCATGTTTAACACTTGTTGAAATTTGAGAAAAATTTATAAGTTGAAATTAAACCGAGGTCATAGTTAAACACTTGTTAAAATTTTTTAGAAAAATTTACAAGTGAAGCCAAGGTTATAACAAAAAAAAAACTTGCGTACTTGCCGAGATAAAAGCGTTGGCTTGTTTGACCGAGGTATATCACCCCCGAGAAGATTGCACAGTAAAGGTGTATGAAGAAGAACATACAAGCATCCAAAAGAAAGGAACTTATATTTACATTTGAAAGAAGGCACATCAGCCAGCTAAAAGCTTTACATAATCAAAATACAAGGAATAGAAAAAAGGAGAAAAACATCAAAGCTGAGACTCTTTGGCGTCTCTGGCTGGTTGGGTTTGGAGTTTAGAAGATAGCTGAGAAGACATCTCGACAGCCCTCTCAGCCGCAAGCTCGGCATCGATTTCTTGAAGAGTTTGGTCGAGGCTCTTGTCAGCAATAGGCGCATCCGAGGTTACCTTCTCAAGAGGAGCGTCTTTGGAGACCTCACATTCCTCATCCTGAGTCAAGTCCAAGACTTGCTCATTCAGAGTAGGGGATTTGGCCCCAGTAGCTTCCTTCGTCCTCTTGACCAAACTTTCCTCCTCAGACTCAGAAACATCTTCAGATTGGCTTGGAGTAGGGGGGAATGGCAAGGGGAGGTCACCGGTATTTTTGAGGGGGGAGTCCTTGGGGACACCTATCTTTTTTAGGACAACCATCCAACCAAGGGTGAAACCCTTGTTTCATGCCTACCCCACTTGCTTTTTGTAGTCTTCCTTGACGTCGACCGCCCCCTCAGCGTACGCCTTTTCATCAGCAGCCTTGATCTTGGCCTCTTTGGTGGCCAAGGCAGCTTAAAGCTCTTTTTGGGCCTCGACCATCTTTTTTTCGGCCTTGATCTTTTCAGCTATAAAGACCTTGGCAATAGCCTCGACAGCATCAACCTTTTCCTTGGCTTGATCCTTAGCTTTAATGGCCGCCGCGGCCTGGTTGGATAAAGTTTTCATCTTGGCCTCAGTCTTTTTTATGGTCTTTTGCAAACCAGAGACCTCCCTAATCTTGTCAGCCAACTCCTTCCTCATTTCAAAAGCTTGCATTGAGAAGGAGTAGGCGTACTGGATCGCTTGAAAGAAAATGGGCAGAACAAAAGTTAGTAGAAGTTCTAAAAGTATGAAAGAATAGAGAAAGAAAAATACCAAGTGTAAGAGACTTACTTGAATAGAATGCTGGAGCATCAGAGCGAAGTTTTCGTACTCGCTCATCTCGGCGTTTCGGTTAAGATCGTTTGGAAGGAGCAAAGTCGTAGAAAGGGCGACGCTGATTTCAAGATCATTCGCACTGTCGCCAGCTCTGACCGGCCTGTCATCGATGGTGATCGGAGGGGCCTAGGGGGCATCTGGCTTCATTGGCCTCGAGGTTGTGGCCAACTCAGACCTGGCCATTTTGACCGAGTGGATTGGGATGGTTCAGCCTTGGCGGGCCTCTTCTCGACGGCGGAAGTGGTCTTTTCACTCTCAGCTAATTTTGAAATTGGCAAGATGTCCTCAATATCAATCTAAGTCACCGTTGCCTTTGGCTGAGCCTTCTTCAGTCTTTTTTGTTTCGACTTTGGTTGAGGCTGAGATGGTGCTGGTTGAGCATCAACGGTGGTAGGGATGTCAGCCAAAAGATCCTCTGCGACTGCTTTTTTGTGGCCATCTCAGTGGCGATTACAGTTCGGTGTTATAGACACCCATTTTTTACCATCCTTAAGACTTGGACGTCACCGCTTGAACACTCGGTGATCATCCATGTTTGTGTTCGTCTTGAGTTCCAGGAGGCCTCGGCTACGCGCCTTGCCTCAGAATCTCTCGACTCGATCGTTTTGTGTCTGGTTTTGCACCAAACATTTGTGTTTTTGCTTTGGAGGGCAGGGAATGGCTTTTGGGACATCCCTACACTCCACCGGCCATGGCTTGAGGCCACCGGCTGTGTCTTGTTGCCATCGGCCAAATGTGATGGCCGGCCGGCCAATTTGACTGTCGGTCGACCACTTTGATGGCCGGCCGGCCAATTGTGGTTTTTAACAGATATTTCTGTAGACAGCTGGCAGCTGTCATTCCAGGCCATACCCCAGCCCATGCCTGGACGTGGGACTTCTGAGGGGGCTGCAGATTGATATATCTATATCAATCAAGCTCTCTCAAAGGAGAAAATAGAGAAGAGGAAGAGGAAGGGATATACAACAAAAAAAGGAGCAAAAAATCTCTCTCTCTCTCTCTACATTTTTCTGCCTCTCTCTCTAAGGTTTAGGGCTTGTTTGTGCTCAAAAGTGCATTTTCTTTGCACTTTTGCATATAAACACCTAGGTCTCTACTCCCTTTTTTGAGCTGAGGTCCTTGAAGGTGATTTTTGGGGTGATTTGAACCCTTTTCTGGGTCCAAAGTTGCAGATTTGCTGTTGTGCTACAAGGGTAAGACTTTTGTCCCCTTTTTTTTACCCCTTTTTGCAAAGCTTTTTTAGCCTATCTTGCATCCATTTTTGAGCTTAACATATAACATAGAAAAGTCTTGTTTTTGAGTGCTCTAAATAGTTTGTTAAGGGTGTTTTAAGCTTTGGGGTTGTTTGACCCATCTTATGGCTTGTTTAGCCTTTGTTTTGTGCCATTTCGGTTGAGCTCCGGGACCATTGTGTTTGGGCCTCCTCACCACTGAAATCTTGAGAGATTTCAGAGGTGAGGATGGTGCCTTGAGGTCCTATGAAGGAGAGGGCCCCCTCTCCTTGTTGTCCTTGAAAATGGCTATTTTTGCCTCATGTGTGAGCACCTAGTTTAGGTTCATGTTAACCATGCCTTAACTGTTATTTGGTAGTATTTTGCCATGTATTACCTCTGTTTCATATTGGTTTGGACACACCTTGCATGCTTTGCATACATGTCTTGTAATGCCATCATTTAGCCTTAACATGCATCTAGGCTTTGACCCTTGTTCAAGCATGTTTTAGGCTTAGCTTTGTGAAGCTTTTATGCTTGTTTCAACATGTTGATGTTTTGTTTTTGGTTGCTTTGGTCGACCATGGCATGCTTAGTATAGCCCCTTTGTAGTCTTGGCTTGTGAGCCTTAATTGCATGAAACCATGAGTATGCATTACTTGCATTGTTTCAGTGGTCCGGAACCACTTACCATGTTATTTCAGTCCCTATAACATGCCTACGTGTTTGCATTTGATGCCCCTTCAAGGCGTTAAAAGGTTGCTGCCTTATGCTCCATGAATGTGCCTCTTTGTATGCTTGCATATTTTAACCGCTTAGATGCTATCTAGGTGCATCTTTAGCTTTGTTTAGGTTTGCATTAGACCTGTTTTAAGTCCCCTTAGCCTTGTGAGGCTTGGTTGACTTAACCTTGGTTTAAGCATCCTTGGCTTGCCTTAAGTACTTTGACCATTATTGCATGCTTTGCTTGTTTTGACTACTTGGTTTGGCATCTCTCTTTCATACAATTCCAGAGCTTATGATACATGCCATATGTCCATGATTGTCTTCTTTCAAGTGTGCTTAAAGGTTGCTTATTTGATGCTCAAGTGTTAGCCCATTCGCATGCATGTGTGTGTGTGTGTGTGTTGGCTCTCATTTCCATAGCATTGGCCACTGTTTTAGGCTTGTTTGAGGGCTGCCTAAATTAGTGTAAGTCCCTCCCTTGCAT
Source organism: Camellia sinensis (assembly GCF_055761805.1). Lineage (NCBI taxonomy): Eukaryota > Viridiplantae > Streptophyta > Magnoliopsida > Ericales > Theaceae > Camellia > Camellia sinensis. The sequence goes on along the minus strand of NC_138963.1, from coordinate 17,251,132 downwards.
GTTGATGCATGCTCACCTTGTGTGTTGTCGCATGCTTGTGTGTTATTGCATGTTTAGGTGGCCTAACACGTTGTCATATGCCTTGCCTACTTGCATGCCCATATTACATCTTGTATGCTTGTCATTCCATACCTTGCATGATTGATTCCATAGGTTGTGTGCCTAGCGTCATTACTTGCTTGCATGATCATGTTGCATGCCTAGTTCACACGCCTAGGTTGCATTACATTAGCATGCATGCCTCACCTCTTGATCAAGCTATGATAGAGGTTGAAAGCTCCCTTATATGTTTATGTGCATTGCATCCCATATCAAAATGCATACTTAGTTCCTTGGGTCATCATGCATGGAAATGCGCGATTAATGGTCCGAGAATCGAGAGTCATATCCCTTTGAGTCATAAATATGATAAGGGGTGTGATTGGTGCATGCATTGCTTGAAATGCATTGCCATGCCATGTTTTGCCCTCTGCTGCTGTCAAAAACAGACTTAACAGGAGGATTTGGCCGGCCGGCAGTGTTGAGTTCCGACCGGCAAATAATGGATGGCCGATATCTCAAACAGTGGCCGGTGATCATTTATCATGGCCGGTGACAAATCCCCTTAGCCGGTGGTTCTTCACAGCATCCAGAGAGCACACCTTGGGATTTTGGCAGTCTTCAGAGGAGTATAGCAGGGCAAAGCAGAGGCAACTTGTGCATGGCAGTGGCTTTTCGAGCGGAGCCGAGCGCACATTGCATTGGGCCTTCTTCCCGAGGCCGTTTGCTGATTTCTTTAGATTAGTTAATTTGTTAATTAATTAATCGGCCTGTAATATTTAATTAGCTTGTAGGTTAATTAACTTGTATTATTCTTTCAGTCCCTCCGAGCGAGGGCAAATCTGTAATAAGTGTGGGTGCGTGTGTGCATGTCTTCCAACGCCCACTTCTTTCTCCTTTTTACTTACCTGCTTTTGATGGTTAGTATTAGGACATGTTTACTTTAGCATACCTTACGCTATGCATGCGTGTATCATTCATCAGTATTGCATGCACCAAGCTCGGTGCATCATACTAACTGCATAAGTATTTCAAATCTAACTTGAATGCATGCTACTTGGGCATATTCACATGTCATTTATCGACTAGCCGAGCCTACTCTAGTGACATTCCGTATGCGTTGCATTAGGCATTTAAACATGGACTTGGATCATGCATGATTGCTAATATGTTCTCGTTTTGGCTTGGAGTACTCGGTAAGCATTTATGCTTTAGCATACCGCATGCGTGTGAGTGTTGCCATAACAGCATGATTACCATGAGGCTAGCTGCTTATGTGATATAACTGCTTGAATGCCTGTGGATGGAGGTTGAAATACCTAAATTGGAATAATGCATTAAAACTGTGAGTTTTAAGCCCACTAGATAGTGGCAAAACCATATTTTCTAAAAGCCCACTTGAAGGTGGCAAAACCTACATCTTAGCCTACTTGCGAGTAGCAAACCATCTTCAAAACAAACATGCAATGTTTTGTTCCAATTTAGGCGATTTGGTCTATACTTGTTTGCTGCGTGCATAACATAGTAATTCTAGGCTAATAAAGGGAATAAGAACACATAACGTTTTCAAAAACGGATATCACGGTTAGTAGAGGCCAATCTTCGAATCGGGCGAAAGGGGGTGCTCATAGCTGACCTTCCCCAATCGTACCCAAGCTCCCGAGCCGAGGCAACTTTGGTGATGACGGACACGTGGCCTTTGACCCCGAGTTAGGGTTTCCTAAATTTCTCCATAAAAAATATTTAGGTGGCGACTCTGTATCTGGCAAAGCAGTCCATGTTTGACACTTCTTTTCAAAAATCTGTTTCTCAAAACGATTTGCCGGATTTGGACTCTTTGGTTCAGATTAAGGACCGTGACACAAATTGAGTCCGAACTGTAGTGAGGCCCTCGGGCGCGTCTACATGTGTCTTCGTCGGCGTTGAGATGGAGGGATTAGATATGGAGCCGAAGTTGATGGTAGCTTAGCTGGATCAAAGGTTGATCCCTGATCTGGCCGAGATAATCAAGTTGTCAGAGGTGTAGTGGCGGATAGAGGAGACTTGCTTTTCTTCTTCTTCGGAATGTCAGGAAGAACCGACTTGTAAGTCGGGATGAAGTTGAGCAGTAAGGGGGCTCTCCGCTTGTGAACTGGCAGGTCTAACATCTTTTTCAAGCCTTTGCTCGGGAAAAAAAACTTACGGAAATCCTTTGCCGGCTGGGGAAGAGCTGTAAGGAAAACAAACGTTAGAACGAATAAAAGAACAAAGTATTGAAGACTTTGAAAACAAGTAAGTATAAGCACATGGCTCTTACCATTACCCTCTACAAAAACTGTTCGACTAAGAGGGTAGAGGTGGAGGTCCTCATCTGGAGCGAACTCCCAGTTCCCCGAGACAATGAAGTAATCATCCCCAGTTCCCTTGTTGGAGTCTGGGAGGTCGGCAACAATTTTGTACTTTATGGACCTCGGTTTGAGGTAGTAAATGTAGCCTTTCTCTAACTGAAGGCCACACATGGTGTAGCAGTATTGGATATCGGCTAAAGTTACCCTAGCATTCTCTTGTTTGGCTAAGGTTATTGTTAAAATTTACCATCACCTACCACCAATTTACCATCACCTACCACCACCTACTCCTCACCTACTCCTCACCTACTACACTCACCCTCTCCTATATAATGAGCCACTCACCATTTGTAATATACACAATAACATTATATCAATCAATAATACATAAATTTTTACATGGTATCAGAGCAAGGTTAAGAAATTAATATTTTTCACTTCACCGGCGGGCGGCAACCTCGCCTTGACCGCCCGCCGAACCTCAACCTATTCCGCTTGAATTTTCTACACATACCTTGATCACTCTGCATGTCCTTCCTCCTCCTGCTGCTGAATATTGGTTTGCAACTTTGCTCGGACAGTTCAATTTACACAAGTTCCTATCCTCTGTCAAAAAGAATGGATTGATGCAACCCTCCGAATCTTCATGGCTGAAAAACCTTGGACCTCCGGATTGCCCACCTTTCCAACCTCAGGAAGCTCTCTCTCCGCCAGACCCTCTTCCACGACGCCGGACAACTCCTCGATCAACATCGTTGCCGGTATCGATCCCAACCAAGGCGACATCGCCGGGTACCTCCCGGAGGAGCTCGGACTCCTCACAGATCTCGCATTGTTTCACATCAACTCGAATCGATTCTGCGGCACAGGCCCTCACACGATCAAGAACTTGAAGCTTCTCTTCAAGCTCGATCTCAGCAACAACAGGTGCGCCACCAGCACCACCGGCGTCTTCCAAATCAACATGGGACTTGTCTACAGTTTCCATTTGCAAGACCCAGAGACAGATTCCTCCTGTAAAGGCAATGCGACACTGAGATCATTAATTCCCCCACAAAATATGGACGGTTTTCCAACTTGAATCAACCGTCTTCGGCGATTTCAAGCTCAATGGACATGAAAATGCAGGCTTTGGATCTCTTCACTTCTGGTAGTTTTTCAGGGTGTTTACATCAGGTTTCTCATGATAATCTTGGACTTTACAAAGACAGCCTTTCTTATGGTGTTGGTCATATGCATCAACAATCAAGCCACAACAGGCAGACGGTGGAATCTCTTTTTCCCAGTCTCTCTCACTTTACACCCAGCCTTACCATACTCCACTCATCCTCTCTCAGTGGTCTACCTTTTTATTTTATTATTATTATATCAAATAATCCATACACTCATGTTTCCCACTGATAGTGTCCACTTTTGAACCCATCCCCACTTCTTTCTTTCTTTTTAATCAAATTTCTTTTTATTATTATTATTATTATTATTCTTATTTTTTAAAAAAAAAAAAAAAAAAAAAAAAAACCAAACACCATTGCAAACAATTTACAAATTTGCACACCAACTCATTTTATTCATGTCGGGTCTCACCCCGATCACCATGTTTCCACATACAAAAACACAAAAACAAAAAAAAAACACAAAACAAAAAAAAAATAAAAATAAAATAAAATAAAATACAAACAAACACCCACATTCACAGGTGGGATTTTTCTTCTCTATTCTGCCGCCGGTCTTTTCTTCTTGCCTCCGTCTTGGGCGGCCCTTGCCGGTGTTGCCTCCGTGTTTCCCACTCCACTGGGCATGATCACTACTCCCTGCTCCTCCACTGCAGCATATGGCGGCCCTCCAAATCGGAACATAAAACTGGCCTTCCGCATCAGCTCCTTGTTTTCCGCCTTTAGCACACTTATCTCTGCTCGCGCATCCTTACACATGTGTTGGAGCAGAGCCAGTTGGGCGTTTAACTGCTGCACCTCATTTGTCCTACTCTGCAGCCGGTTCGACAAATTTGTAACCGCAGTCATGGTTTCCACACATGACTTCAAGGTATACTGATTGGCCTCCACATCCGACTGCACCGCCATTTTTTGCTCCACCGACCGCATCGGAAAGTTCAATGGAGCAAACACAGAGGTGTTTGGTTGAGGTTCACTGGCCACCGCACCAGTTCTCTCTCTTGTTGACTCATTGAGGTCGGGAAAGAGAGTGAGCAGCCCACGGGAAGACGAAGCCATTTTCTGGGCAACAGAGTGTTACAGCGTATTACAGAGTTTCTCTCTCAGCAAAGGAAGAATTTTTCAGAGGTTTCTCTCAGTTTTTCTGTCTCAGCTTCTGCCTCAGCCTCAGCCTCCGTCTTGGTTAAATAGCCGAGGCAGCCACGCGTATCGCGCGCCACTTGACGCCAGACGATAAACGGGCGCGCCAGCCAAGGCACTCACGTGCCTCGCCATCATGTCCAGCACACCTTTTTATGACTTGGGCTCGCCTTTTGATGGCACGCCTTTTTATGGATTGGGCACGCCTTTTGATGGCACGCCTTTTGATAGATTGGACACACCTTTTGAGGGTGCGACTTTTTAGGGGTCCGACAAGACTCTGTAAACTGTCCCGACATTGATTCCGGTTAGTTTCTACAAGGGTCCGACAAGACTCTGTAAACTGTCCCGACATTGATTCCGGTTAGCTCCTTCAAGGGTCCGACAAGACTCTGTAAACTGTCCCGGCATTGATTCCGGTTAGCTCCTTCATAGGTCCGACAAGACTCTGTAAACTGTCACAACAACTGTCACAACATTGTCTGCTACAACGGTCCGACATGACCCCATAAACTGTCTTCTACAACGGTCCGACATGACCCCATAAACTGTCTTCTACATCGGTATGACACCACCATACAGTGTCCTCTACAACGTTATGACACCCCCATACAGTGTCCTCTACAACGTTATGACACCCCCATACAGTGTCTCCTATCCTCTTTTATTTTTATGTATTTTCTTGTTTTGTTACTCTCTCCAAACTCAAGTTGGTTAGTTCCTATCCCCCTTGAGTTTGCGGGGGGCTGTTAAAATTTACCATCACCTACCACCAATTTACCATCACCTACCACCACCTACTCTTCACCTACTCCTCACCTACTACACTCACCCTCTCCTATATAATGAGCCACTCACCATTTGTAATATACACAATAACATTATATCAATCAATAATAGTTATTATACCGTTGATAACTCAGTAAGAGTTGATGGCAGGCTGCATTGGGTTCAACATATAGTAATGAAGGATTTCTCGGAAAAGGATGTTGAGTGGGAGCCTAAGTCCACACTCTATGAAAGCTATAACAGGGAAAGGCATAGAATCAATTGTAGGCATGATGGAGTCATCCTCCCCAGCCAACCTCAGATGGACGTCGGCTGGGATGGAAAACTTTTGCCTGAAATATTCCAACATAGTTGGGGTGTCTACCCTATGCTTCCACATATCCATGATATCAGCTTAGGGGGAGAGTATTGGATTTCGTAAGGAAGTGTTTTATAGGGGTCTGAAATACCTCGGCTAAAACCTAAATATATACTATGGTAAGAATTTGTATGGATCTAAGAGGAATTTGTGTCAGTTCTTCCTAAGGTTCGTAAGTTCTATAGACAAATCCCAAACCTAGGTCTAGGTAAACAAGGATTGAATGCAAGAATCTGGAAAAAAAAAAAACATAGAAAAAAGAGACAGGAATGTGATTCAGAGTCAAGAACAGTGATGAATCATCAAGAACACAGTGGTAAAGCTTGTGCAGGTATGTGAATATTCAAGAAAGGATTAGGCAAAAAACAGAATCACAAAGCAAACATGCTCAAACACATGATGGAAATCGAGGTACAGATTAAACGATCAAAAACATGAGCAACTTTGCAAATATGACAGAGTTCGATGTAAATCAAAGACTAAAAACCAGGAGGAATAGTGGCTTACTAGAGAGAGTGAGGCCGGTGTGAGGATCGTCGAAGTCAGATGACGGTTGCAAAAGCGACGGAGCGGTAAAAATCTCGCCGGAGGAGGTGAACGAAGCAAGTTGCAAAGTTCGAACGCTTGAATCAATGGCAGATTTGGGAGATCGAAGAGAGAGAGAGAGCTTGCACGGGAGTGAGGATACAAAGGTGAAACGACGAAGAGAGAGGAATGAAGTTTTGTTGAAACACAAAACGGCAGCAAAAAGGCAATTAATGTGCCTAAAACGACGAGTGTGTTAGACGGCGCACGTGAGAGCAATGCGACTTAGTGGCGCGTGTCAGGTACGACCCAAAGAGAGAAAGATGCATGGCAAGAACGGTTGAGTTTTCATGCGTGACAGCTCATACGCGTGTTGATGCTCTTAGAATTCTTGATTTGACGGAGTAGAACCTCGGCTTGGAGGATGATCTCAGTTGAGAAACTTGAACAAACTTAGTTAATGATTTTAAGGCATTAGTGAAAGCAGACTGTAAGTTTTTGGTCATATTGAGTCGACGTACTATGATCTCGGTAATGAACGAATGGAGTGAGCTTAGCCGACGTGCTAAATTGAATAAACGATATAAGTTCCATCACCTTAGGATGCCGAGATAATAGAACCTAGGGGGCAGTTGTAGGGACATAATTTTTTAGTGACAACACATGGCCGAGGTGTCACCGAAGTGCCAGCTGAGGTGCCACGTGTCCTTGTCATAATGTCGAGGTTATCTCGGCTAGGCTGAGGTTATCTACGAGAATACCGAAATCTGGGATAAGCGGATAAGGGACAAGAGTCCTAGAATGGGAGAGGACTTCAGTTTGGATAAAGATAAGACTCTTAGAGAGTTTATCCCAATCCTACTAGGAGTCCAAGATTAGCAGTAATCCCAAGTCCATTGAAGCTAGGCTTCTATTGGGACTAGGATTGTGTTGGCTATAAAAGGGAGGCACCCCCATGGGTCTAAGGTATCTCTTTTATGCTTTGTCAAGTGAGTTAAGCACTTTTGGTTATCTTTGAGAGATATTTTACTGACTTGATCATCGGAGTGCTCCCAGGTAGACGAACCACTGCCAGAATCTCTTATTTCTGTTGCAGGTCATTCAGGCACCATCTATTCCATCAGTACTCTCCAGTTGAATACTAAGTTGGCAGTGTAGTTAGAAATTAACACACACAATTTCTTTAATAATAGGCAAAGTCATTCAAGGTCTCAAAGGATGGCTCTTCTTAAGTCTGAGGATCAACAATGCCCACCTTAATTCATGGTTTCAACTTGTAATACCACAATCCTGATGTTAGAGCCCTGCTTCACTGTGTATAATAATTTGTTTGTACACCTATTCTTTTGATTGACTGTGGGGTGTATATGATGATGTAAGTATATGTTAATCATTCTCATTTCTGTAATTTACAGATGGGTAAAAATGTTCATTTTTTTTTTTTAATTTTCTCCTCACATTACAGTGTGCTTTCTTTTGAGGTTTTGTTGCAGTGGATATATCACGAAAAAAATACATCTTAATACAAAGTTGAGTTGTTGAACCTGGCATTTAAATTCAAATTTAAATTTTTATTTCTTTATCTATTTTATAAGATATATATGTAGCCTACTCCTAAAAGATCTAAAAAATCTATGAACTCTCAAATTCTCATATGAGCTGGTTGGGGTACTGCTTAGATTTTATTTTATTTTTTAATTTTAATTATTGTGATTGAGTGTGATTTTATCCATCCAATCATGCATTTACTTGACCAATAGCTACGATTTCATTGATTGGATAGTCGTCTTGTCGACGGCTATATCCCGTGATGCTGACTTTACTCTTAGATCATGCCTTATCATCACATCATCGACGCCATGTGAGCATTAGAGCACATCACATCACTACCACCTAAGCATCCACGTTGAGTGTAAATTGGATCATCAAAACACTAGGTAGGTTTGGTTTATTTTTAAAACTTAATTTTTTTTAAATCATAAATTATATGAAAGATATTAATCAAATATATTTTTAAATTACTTTTAAAATTTCTCTTTTGTTTTTTTTTTGTTATTATTAATTAATTATTTATTTATTTTTTCTTTCTCATCTTTCTTTTCTTTTCTCACATTCTCTCACATCAATCAATCAAAAAATCAAAAAATCAAAAAAAATACTAAAACATCTCAAAATTATTTTCAAAATTCAGAATCAAATAAATTTTCTCTTTTGAAAAAATGATTCAGAAACTCCACACTCAAACATAATTTCACATTCAAATCATAATTCTAAAACTAAACCAAACAAACCTTACATAACTCATACGCATATACCCCCATGTGCATACAATAGTATTCTTATTTACAATTTCATATTCAAATGAATATTGACCTGACTTTCCATTAAATTTTTCACAACTCATATCTCTGATGTAAGAAAAACTTTAAAGAAGTTTGATATGAAAATAAAAATGAGCCGTGATTCCGACTCCCAGTACGGAGGCACCCCCAACACCCCGACCTCCATGTGGAGAGCTGGCAACGAAGGAAAAGAAGAAAAAAAAAATAATTTTTAACAAATGGGAGGAAACCCCCAACACCCCCACTGGGATCCAACTCATTTTCGAATAAAAATATCTTGATCAAAACATTATCTCATTTGTTTTGAAAATTTCCAATGGAAGCAAAAGATCACAACCCAACCCACCAACAATATGAAAGGACCTTTGATTTTTCTTTGAGGTTTTTATGTGTGGCGGCTTCAAATTTTCATTGGGTTATGTCGTTGGCCTATGATTAAAACAAACTTTCATTTTTTTTTTTTTTTTTTTGATAGTGACATGATCACAAGCATGGTCCCATTATGGATGATCATCAAAGCAAGAGACCCTTTGTTGACTTCTATCTTGTAATTATATGCTCAACATTAAGCAAGTCTTCCCAATCCACCAAACTTCTCATTTAGGATTATCACAAAGCAAGACACCCATTGTTGACTTCTATCTATTACTCAATTTGGTAACAAGGTAAAAAAAATTAATTTTTTGATTTTTTAATTTTTTTAGTTAAAAAAATTAATTAGTTTTTTTTATCTAAAAGAAGTTAGTTTTTTGTCTAAAAAGTCACTATAAAAATCAAAAAATAAAAAAAAGAGCAATGGTAGAGGGCCCAAATTCTGTGGCTCAAATGTGGCTCAAATGGCCAAAACGACGTCGTTTTGAGTACAAAACAACATCAAAATGGCCAAAACGACGTCGTTTTGGCCATTTGAGCCACATTTGAGCCACAGAATTAGGGCTCCCAAACATTTTTCTAAAAAAAAATAACTTTTTACCAACTTTCCACAACACTCCAATATGCTCAACGAGTCTTCCCAATCCACCAAACTTTCTCGTTTATCCTAAAAAATCATGTAAGAGATATAGGTTTGTTTGGTACATATTTTCTTAAAATTTTTAATTTTTTTAATATCTTATTAATTAACAGAAATTATATCAAACACCTAAACACAAATACTTAAAATTTAAAAATAAACTGTAAATAGATTCTATAAATTATACTTAAAATTTAAAAATAGTCTGTAAATAGATTCTATAAATTGCACCAAATAACTAATCAAATGGAATAGGGTCTGTATGGTGATTTGTGTGGAGAATTTTAACTTGACTTTTAGAGCTTGAAAAAACTATTATAAATGTGTAAGGTATATGGAGTCAGAGAAAAAGTGTCAAATGGATGACTTTTGTGCCCGAAGTCACTGGTGTGTGGTTGCATGAACTAACTTTGGAGATCATTTTAATAATTTGGGTAATTCATTTTTTAAAATATAAATAATATACTTTCGTAATATCAAATTAATTGAATATCATTAATTTTTTCATACACTCACATTTTTATTCAATTTTATAACTCTAATGACATTTGTCATTTATTTTTTAGATTCAAATGTAATTCGATGAAATAGTTAACAATATCCGATTAACTTGATATTTTGCAGATATGTTTCTTCAATTATTTCTTCAAGTATTCGGCTTTCTGTGACTGTCGAATGTTTTCCATACAGGAGTTTTCTATTCTTTCACATTCAAGGTATGAGACGAACCATACTACGAGTGACGAGTCGTGTCACTACCCTAGTTTAGAGTGAACGATTCGTATTACTTGAGATGGTTTGTGCTCGTACATTGAATGTGATGATTTTCTTGTTAAATGCTTTGAACTTGTAGTTGCAAAACACTATTCCGTTCGAACCATAACATAATTAATTTCAATTGGAAACCTATTAACGTGACTAATGATAGACTCTTTGCCCTAGGTTTTTTCCAAAATCAGTAAATCCAATTTTATTTATAATTGATAATTTAATTACTTAGTTTAATTTATTTGTTATTAAATTAGGTTATGAACAATCAATCTTTTCATCAAAATTAATTTAAGAATTTAACAATTAAATTAGTTTAATTTCACAATTGTCTCTGTGGATCGATATTTGGACTTGCCATTATTCTAAAAGAATTTAGTGTAGTTTTGTGTTTAATTTTGATGTGTGTAACAACCAATCAGATAATCATATTGTCACAAAATTAAAGACGGATGCACACAATTTAATAACATAAATGGATGTGTGTGTTATATAGTTTGAATTTTCAGTAAATAAAGTTTTATTTTTATTTTTTATAATTCAATATACAATTTTTATTATTCAGATGTATTTTAAAATTTTGTATTATAATTGTTTTTTTCCCCAATAATTAATAACAATTTTTTTAATAGATAGAATTAATAACAAGTTGTTGATTTAAAGGACAATTATAATTTTAAAAAATGTTTTAGACCCACACAAAATCTCCCAATCCATGACGATATGACAAGATAAATGTCAACTATTAATTTGTTACTACTTAGGTGTGTAAGGCCTATTTTTTTTGTCACGTGATTATAGATCAAATTAAACATTCAAATTGTGAATTTGTAACACTACTCTTAAAATTTTATATGCCAATTGGTAAGTCCATATTTTTAAGGTTTCGTTTGGTTACGTGAGTTGGGTTCGGACCAAATTAATTGTTAAAAGATAAAATATATTAAAAAATTAATAAAATAAAAGATCATATTTAAATCATAATTATTTCACAAAAAAAAATTCAAATAAATTTTTTAAACTCAAATTTAAAAATCCAAATAAAAAAAACCACCTAAATTTTTTGGGCAAATTACATATACCCCCTCGAGGTTTAGTTAAATTACAGATACCCCTGAGGTTTGAGAAATTACGAATTCCCCCTGAATGCTATATTTGCATAAGAAATTAGGGGGTAATTTGTTATGAAATATAAAACTCAGGGGGCAAATTGTTATGAAAATACAAACCTCAGGGGGCGAGATGTAATTTCTGAAACTTCAAGGAGGTATCTGTAATTTAGTCAAACCTCGAAGGGTATATGTAATTTGCCCAAATTTTTTTTTTCACTAAATGACAACTAGATCGATCAGTAAGGTTGAAGCCTTAGGAATCTACATGGCTTGGAATTGGGCCTTCAATTTTTTTGGCCCAGGCCGGCACATTGTGAAGGTTTCGAGGGAGTTGAGAGTAATTTAAATAAGTATTTTATTTTTATTTTTTCTAAAAAGTATATGTAAAAAAAATTAAAGAGATAGTGTAATTCAAAATAATAAAAAGTATACTTTTTTAAGTCATGCCAAAAGTCCCTTAGATAAATTACATACAATTAGTATGTTTAAAAAAAAATTACATTAATTAATAAATTTTAAATTTAGTTCGGGCAAATTACCCTTTTTTAAGATTTTAAAAAATAAAATATAATTATACTGGTATTCTTTTTAGTAAAGTTAAAGAGACCATTATCCAAAAAAAATTTAAAGAGATAAAAATAATACAGATGATATGAAAACACAAATATAAACCAGTAAAATATATATTTTAATGTAAAATAAATGACAATATTATTTTTTCATTCATATTACTAACAAATTTCTAATGAAAATGGAATTAAATATTATATGAATTAAAACTTAAGGAACTTAATATAATTATGTCAAACTTGTAAAATTTAATATATATTTTTCCAACTTCAAGAGTGTAATTTTTCCTAATAATTAGTATAAATATTTTTATGTGATTTAATTATATAATTGCTTTTAAGTTGAGGCTAAAAATACTCTAATTTTTAAAACACTTTTAACATAGATTCTCAAACAAAAAATAATAACTTACAAGCAGCTGAATAATCTGTACCATCTACAAATCTCTGTATACTCTTCTGTATGAAAATTTTCATTGAATAATGTAAAAATCTTTAAGTACAATAATCTTAAAATATGATACAATAATTATGAGTATTTTAAGATAGGATATGACGGAATTTACACTAAGTTTAAATCATGAGGTGAGGTGAGAAAAAAAAATAATTGTAATTTCTCACTTAGGCTAGAAAACAAAAGAAATATTTATGATTTTTCATCATTATATTTGGGTTAATAAAAGAGAAAAAAAAATGATTCCTCACTAAATCTCATCACTTTTAGTGAGAAACAAAATATAAATTTGGTGAGAATACTTTTTTCACTATCTCTCATCATTTGTTACTATTTCTCACTTAATTAACCATCTAAACAAGTAAGGAAGTTTTCTATTCTCACAATTTTTATTTTTATTTTTATATTTTTTTTATGTCCTTACCAAAATTATCGGTCAATTAATTAATGAACTCTTGCGAAACCTGAAAGAAAAGAACTATTAAGCGTGTTGACAATGACATAATGGAGGTATATCAATCTGTTAAAACTTCTACATCAAATCCACAAGCAAGTTTCTATAAGAACCAACAAAAATCTGCAGACAAAAAAGCTCTTAACATGGTTGAGAAATTTAGCTGCGTTTAATCCATATGTACATATTGCTCAACCAAAACCAAGTTCTTCAACCATGAAAAACCCAACTGGTTCAATCATTTTCTTGTTTCTCACATTCTCTTTCTTGATTCCACACACAAATTCAAAGCCTTTGAACCATTTGAAAAGAGGGTCTTCTCTGTCTGTTGAGAGTGATTCAGATGTCATTACCTCACCAGACAATTTATTCACTTGTGGGTTCTATAGCGTTGGTACCAATGCCTTTGGTTTTGGAATTTGGTTCACACAATCATCCAAAACAGTTGTTTGGATGGCTAACCGAGACAAACCCGTCAACGGCCTCGGCTCCAGCCTCTCTCTCCGGGGAGATGGATGTTGAGTTGGCTACAGAGATTCTGGCCATGTGAAGGAAAGTAGCAGCCAGCTACATGGTGGGGAAGCCATGTGAGTTGGCCATGAGGCCATGAGGCCATGAGGCCATGAAGCAATCTGGAAAGCCACCGAAATGGGCTGGCAACCAGCTCATTTCAAAGGGTGCCTCTTGCCTTTGTAATCTCTATATATAGAGAAGCTAAGGAGAGTTGAGGAGTACAACTGAGAGGTGTGAGCTTAGAGAGCAAAGAGAGAGAGAGAATTACAGAGAGAGTTGTAATTCTTACCATTTTGTTCAATATAGTGAATCCGCTGCCCGTGGACGTAGACGACTTGCCGAACCATGTTGAATCTTGTGTGTTATTGCTTGTTTGAGTTCCCTAGTGTGCCCCCGATCCTCAACAATTGGTATCAGAGCTCGGGTTGCGAAAAATCGAATTTTTCCCGAAAGTGCCTAGATTTCGAAGTGCTCAAAATCCACTTTTGACCATACCAGGAGGAAGAACTCCCCGAGAGGAGTCCAAAACAGCAAAAACAGAGCCCAGAAGCCTCTACACGCGCCCTCACGCGCTCTCTGAACAAAGCGCGTCAGACACAGTCGCGTCACGCGCCCACACACGCCGTGCAGTCACCGACACGTGATCCCAATCGCATCCACGCGCCACACACACGTCTCCAGGTAGAAGACGAGCCACGTGGCACCACGTCAGCGCCACGCCAGCACCGCGTCAGCACCACGTCATCCCGCCACGTCATCGCCCCGTGTCCGACTGACAGGCCACGTGTCAACCACGTGTCAGCCACGTATCAGCCACGTGTCAGTCCAGTCAGCCTGAGCCGCTGACCAAGCTGCGTTGACCAGCCGTCAAGCCGCCGTTGACCGCGCCGCCTGCGCCGTTGACCGAGCCGTTGACCAGCCGTTGACTGGAGAAATTATCCGGTGCATCTCAGCGCACCAGATTCTGCAGATCTGACCCGTCCAAAGTGTTTTTGGCAGATCGGAGCCATTCGGAGTCCGTTTTTGACGATCCAATAGTGCTTCCCAACTATTTGGAGTATTCCGGACACATCTGTACGGTCAGTTTTTTTAACTGAAGTTTCTAAAAAATGGCAGAATCTAGACCAACCGAGTCCGTAAATAATTCAGCCAGTACAAGCACTTCTAGGCATTGGACCTCGGTGTCTCATGCCATGTTCGAGGTAGAGAAGTTCGATGGAAGCAGCAACTTCGGCATGTGGAGATGCGAAGTTAAGGATATGCTTGTCCAAATGAACCTGCACTTCACTCTGGGAGACAAACCAGATGACCTGGACGAGATAGAATGGGAGAGGGTGAATCTCCTGGCCTGCAGTTCCATCCGACTTTGCCTTGCAAAAGAGGAGAAGTATGCCTTTACAGAATATGATATTGCGAAGAAGCTTTGGAAGTCGCTGGAAGATAAGTTCATGACAAAGAGCATTGAGAACCGGCTCTACTTGAGGAAGATGTTGTTTCGTTTCGACTACATTAAAGGTATTTCGATGAACGAACACCTAAATAATTTCAACAAAATTATTACGGATTTGAAGAATTTGGATGATGACGTTGGTGATGAAGACAAAGCACCGTTATTGTTAAATTCCTTGCCTGACTCGTATGATCATCTCACTACTACTTTACTGTACGGTAAAGAGAAGATCAAGTATATTGATGTTGCAAACGCCTTGGTGAACAATGAGTTCAGAAGGAAAGATAAGTCTGCAAACAGGGACTCAACATCCGAGGCATTAACAGTCAGAGGCAGAACAAATAACAGAAGAAATACAGGGCGAGGAAAGTCTCGCTCAAAATCCAGGGGGAAACCTTCAGACAAAAGACGTCTTGCAAAAGACGAGTGTGCAGCTTGTCGCGAGAAGGGACATTGGGCAAAAGATTGTCCAAATAAAGACAAGACAGAAGAGAAGGTGAATATTGCACGAGATGGAGATAATGATGAAGGAGGAGCCTTCACAGTTTCATCATATGGCCAGTCGGATGAATGGATAATAGATTTCGGATGTTCATTCCATATGTGTCATAACAAGCAGTGGTTCTCGAGCTTACGAGAGTTCGATGGAGGAGTTGTGCTAATGGGCAACGACCAAGCTTGCCAGACAAAGGGGATTGGAACAATTAAACTGAAGATCCATGATGGAACAATCAGAATTCTTGAAGATGTACGGTATGTACCAGATCTAACCAAGAATCTCATCTCAGTGGGAGTTTTAGACTCCAAAGGTTACAGAGTAACCGTGGAAGGTGGAGTCCTTAAAGTTGTTCGAGGAGCATTGGTTGCAATGAAGGGTACTCGATAGGGAAATTTATATTTCCTAGATGGCTCTACAGTCACAGGGAGAGTGGCTGTCTCCACCAGTTCCAGCTCAGAAGATGATGCATCAGACACTTCCAAACTTTGGCACATGCGCCTAGGGCATGTCGGTGAGAAGGCTTTACAAGGGTTGGTAAAGCAAGGCCTGTTGAAAGGCGCCAAGACGGGGAAGCTTGAGTTCTGCGAGCATTGTGTATTGGGCAAGCAAACAAGAATCAAGTTTGGTACTGCAATTCACCGTACCAAAGGGATTCTAGACTACGTCCACACCGACGTATGGGGTCCTTCCAAGATTGCTTCATTGGGAGGTAAACACTACTTTGTGTCGTTCATTGATGATTTCTCTAGAAGAGTTTGGATTTATACAATGAAACACAAAGATGAAGTCTTAGACATCTTTCTTACGTGGAAGAAGATGATTGAGACCCAGACAGGCAGACGGATCAAGAAGCTCAGATCTGACAATGGTGGAGAATATACATCAGATCCCTTCTTTGAGGTTTGCCAGAATACAGGGATAGTGAGACATTTCACAATTCCTGAAACACCGCAGCAGAATAGAGTTGCAGAACACATGAACCGCACTTTGGTGGAGAAAGTCCGGTGTATGCTGTCACAGTCTGGATTGAGCAAGGCATTTTGGGGCGAGGCATTGAACTATGCTCGTCATCTTGTCAACAGACTACCTACTGCAGCATTAGATGGGAAGACTCCCATGGAGGTATGGTCAGGAGTCCCAGTTATTGATTATGATCAGTTACGTATCTTTGAATGTCCAGCATATTTTCATGTTACAGAATCTAAGTTTGATCCAAGAGCCAAGAAAGCCATCTTCTTGGGCTTCGGTGACGGTGTCAAGGGATACAGACTGTGGTGCCCTGAATCAAAGAAAGTTCTCATCAAAAGAGACGTTACCTTTGATGAGTCTGCAATGCTGAAGCAACCAGATCCTCAACAGAATGAGGAAGCATTGAAGAAGTCAGTGCAGGTGGAGTTTGAGACTCCAGCAAAGACTAGTCAGCCAATCAACCATCCTGAAGAAGTCTCAGAAGATAGCTCTGAAGAGAGTTCAGATGAAAATGAAGATCCAGAGGCTCCGCAACAATCAGAACCCATTGCAATCAGGAAAGGAAAAAGGGTTACTAAGCAACCCAGTTGGATGACCGATATGGTAGCCTATGCACTTCCAATCATTAAAGACAATATTCCTTGCACTTTCAAAGAAGCCGCGCATAATGCAGAAAGTGTCAAATGGAAGGAGGCTATGGATGAAGAGATCGGGTCACTTCACAAGAACCAGACTTGGTGTCACGACCCAAACCCGGCCCTATGGGTTTAGCACCGTAACCGGCCAGTAATCCAAGATTACCTAACAGTAGTACAGTAAAACAGAGTACAGGGCCTGGCGGAAGCCAATACAGTAAGTAAATAGTGTCCATTGAGCTGTGACAGTCTGTATGCAAAAAGGCTTTTTATACATTTATACACAAGCAGTACAGAACAGTATGTACAATATTGACATCCATTTAAACTAGGGACTCAACCCTACATAACAGTACAGAAAACATTCCGTCTGTACAAAACAGTACGGTCTATACAAAATTTACAGTCACACAGTACAGGGACCTAATCCCTTGATAGCAGTACGGTAAACAGTCAGTCTATACAGTACAGTTAGACAGTATGAAGACAAGCGGGGGAAAACAAACAAAACACCCCCAAGCCATAGCATGGCAACTCGGAACCTCGCAGTGAGGCACAAAGGCTGGCTTGACAAAACTGGAGTTACCCTGACGCTCCTAGCTCCGTTCTGGTGCCTGTACACCTACATATATATATGAGCAGTGAGCTAAAGCCCAGTGAATAACATAAAGCGTAAAGGGGTTTAGAATGAATGTCCTTACAGTAATGAAAACAGTTCAATTCAATCAGTATTCCAGTTGTTCAGTACAGTAAATAGTCATATGTGGTACATCCATTAGTATAACAGTAACAGTAGGTCTTGAAAGACCGAACAGTAATGATGGCCATCAGTCAGTAAACAGTAGTGGTTCCACGAGGGAACCGACAGAGATCTCTGTAACAGCAACAGTAACAGTAAACCGTAGGTACTAAGGATGCCACAGTACAGTTCAGAAATAAAGGACATACATTCATTCAGTAATACCAGTTCAGTAAACAGTTCAGTTCAGTATTTAAAAGATATCAGTTGAACATATCTTTACACAATTGTTACTCACAGAGTTCTGGGCTACAGTATGCTAGAGCGTGTCTCCCCAGTTGCCAACCCTACACAGTTAACAGATTGAACACACACTAAGCTACACAGTTGGGAAATATCATAACTAAATCCCTAATTTGCCTCGGTGTGTTCTACAACGATATCCTCATCTAAATGTCTTGAACTAGGCCTAAGAATGCCTAGGATGGGATGAGGATGCAAAAATACACTTAGAAAACATTTTCAGGATTTTCAGAGAAACAGAGTCCCGCTCGAGCGCAGGTTTCCCCGCTCGAGCGTACAGGCAAACAAAGGTACACGCTCGAGCGTAAACTTTCCCGCTCGAGCGTACTGTAAAAGTACTGGATGGGTGAAATCCCCGCTCGACGCCCGCTCGAGCTTGGGACATGACTCCGCTCGAGCGCCCAATCCTCCGCTCGAGCAGACTGTAAAACAGTGCAAGATGCTGGAAGCTCGATTTTCCCGCTCGAGCGGCACTTCCCCCGCTCGAGCGGACTACTGAAATCTGGAAATCTCAGATTCGAGCTCCAGGTTCAAAACCAAGCTCAAAAGCATCAAAACCAATCCTCTTGGGCCCATTTTCTGGAAAACATTTATAAACACATAGAATATCATGTTTCAAAGCTCAATTTTAAGAAATCAAAGCCCAAGGGCGTTTAATTCAAACTCAATTTAAACCATTTTTTCCAAGCACACGATGAACATGCAAACATGCATGAATTCAAACCATTTCAAAGCTTCGATTTGATGCTCTAAAGAGCCAATTCTTTTCAAAACATGTTGAAATCATGGACTACACTCAAGACATGAACATGCATGTAACATTTTGCCATGAACTCAACTCAAAATCCAACAATACTAACATGCATGCAAAGATTGAGCTTCAATCCACCATTAATGAACCAAATCAGGACTTAGCTCTACAAATTAACATGAACCATGCAAGAATCAACTCAAAACATGAACAAGAAGACAATGGAGCTACCTTTAGTCTTGTATTTAGGATAGGGAAGCTCAAATGTACAAAAACTCCTTCAATTCTTCAAGATTCTCAAGCTAAAACAACCAGAACAATTCTCTCTCTCTCTAACTCTCTTCTAGGTAGGTTAGAGGCAACACAAGGACTGATGAAAATGTGTTATGTGAGTGTAATGAGAATCAAAGATGACTCAAGTAGTGTATTGAGTGGGCCACTCATGTGGCAAAATGGTAAATATGGCAAACTCTTTAATTAGCTTAATTTAATCTAATTTAATCATACCTAATCAGTTTTCAGATAAATATACCATAAAATCACATTAATTATGAGGGTCATGGAACATCAATTCGGTTTCCAATTTCAGTCAGTTATCAGTCATTATCAGTTCCGTTTAGCAGTAATCGGTGATTATCGGTAATCAAGCAGTCATTAATCGGTAAACAGTATGAGGGTTGTTACACTTGGGAGTTGGTGCAACTTCCAAAAGGCAAGAAAGCAATTGGGTGTAAGTGGGTTTACACCAAGAAGGAAGGCATTCTAGGCAGAGACAACATCAGATTCAAAGCTAGATTGGTAGCTAAAGGCTATGCTCAGAAGGAAGGAATAGACTACAATGAGGTATTCTCACCTGTTGTGAAGCACACGTCTATTCGCATCTTGTTAGCTTCGGTTGCACAGTTTGATCTCGAGCTCGCCCAACTCGACATCAAAACTGCCTTCTTACATGGAGATCTTGAAGAGGAGATATACATGTCCCAGCCAGATGGTTTCAAAATTGCTGGAAAAGAGAATTGGGCCTGTAAGCTGAACAAATCGTTGTACGGATTGAAGCAATCCCCGAGACAGTGGTACAAGCGATTTGATCGGTTCATGATGGAGACAGAATACACAAGAAGTCAATTTGATCATTGTGTATATTTCCGTAAGCTTCCCGACGGTTCCTTCATCTATTTGCTCTTATATGTAGATGATATGCTGATTGCATCTACGAGCAAGGTGGAGATTGACAAACTCAAGGCACAGTTAGCAAGGGAGTTTGAAATGAAGGATTTGGGAGAAGCAAAGAAAGTTCTTGGCATGGAGATCAAGAGAGACAGGAAGAAGGGCACGGTTTGTCTGACACAAACCCAGTATCTGAAAAAGGTGTTAGACAGATTTGGCATCAATGGGAAAACCAAAGCTGTAAGTACACCATTGGCCCCTCATTTCAAGCTTAGTGCTTCGTTGTCTCCACGCACAGAAGAAGAACGGAAACATATGGCACAGGTTCCATATGCAAATGCAGTTGGTGCATTAATGTATGCTATGGTTTGTACACGGCCTGACATCTCGCATGCTGTGAGTATGGTAAGCAGGTATATGCATGATCCAGGAAAAGATCACTGGCAGGCAGTGAAATGGATCCTAAGGTACATACATGGCACGGTCAATCTGGGATTGAAGTTCAAGAGAGATAACCGACTCGGGAAGAATTTGAAAGGATATGTGGACTCAGATTATGCTGGTGACTTAGACAAACGCCGGTCAACAACAGGGTATTTATTTACGCTTGCTAAAGGGCCGGTAAGTTGGAGGTCAACGCTTCAGTCAACGGTGACTTTGTCTACTACAGAGGCAGAGTACATGGCAGTGACGGAAGCCTTTAAAGAAGCTATTTGGCTACATGGGTTGATTGAAGACTTGGGAATTGTTCAGAAGCACGTTGAGGTGTTTTGTGACAGTCAGAGTGCCATTTGTTTGGCAAAGAACCAGGTTCATCATGCCCGCACCAAGCACATTGATGTCCGTTTCCATTTCATCCGAGAAATTGTGAATAAAGGGGATATTCCGCTTCAAAAGATTGGTACTGCAGATAATCCGGCCGATATGCTCACAAAGGTAGTTTCTGGGATCAAGTTCCAACATTGTTTGGACTTGGTCAACATCTCTCGGAACTGAGCACCTTCGGGTGCATGGCAGTGTTGATCGATCACTATGTTGGATAAGAGAATCCTCGCCAAGGTGGAGATTTGTTGAGTTGGCTACAGAGATTCTGGCCATGTGAAGGAAAGTAGCAGCCAGCTACATGGTGGGGAAGCCATGTGAGTTGGCCATGAGGCCATGAGGCCATGAAGCAATCTGGAAAGCCACCGAAATGGGCTGGCAGCCAGCTCATTTCAAAGGGTGCCTCTTGCCTTTGTAATCTCTATATATAGAGAAGCTAAGGAGAGTTGAGGAGTACAGCTGAGAGGTGTGAGCTTAGAGAGCAAAGAGAGAGAGAGAATTACAGAGAGAGTTGTAATTCTTACCATTTTGTTCAATATAGTGAATCCGCTGCCCGTGGACGTAGGCGACTTGCCGAACCACGTTAAATCTTGTGTGTTATTGCTTGTTTGAGTTCCCTGGTGTGCCCCCGATCCTCAACAATGGAGCCATGGTTCTGACCGATGTCGATGGCTCGATGGCTTGGCAGACCAATACCAGCTCTACTGATGTTGATAGAGCAGAGTTTCTTGAGATAGACAACCTTGTTTTGAAGAACTCAAGTGGTAACATTCTCTGGCAAAGCTTTGATTTTCCTACTGATACTCTTTTGCCTTTTCAAACATTTACCAAGAGCATGAAATTGATATCTGGGTTGAGAAATGGAAGTTTTGCTTCTGGGTATTTCAGTTTGTATTTTGATAATGATAACGTGTGGAGATTGATCTATGATGGGCCCGAGATATCGAGCTTGTATTGGCCTAATCCTGATTTGAATGTCTACCAAAATGGAAGAACAAACTATGACAGTAGTAGAATTGCTGTTTTGGATGATATGGGTGTGTTTTTGTCAAGTGATAGGTTGCAATTTAGTGCCTCTGATATGGGTTTTGGGGTCAAAAGGAGGCTTACTATGGATTATGATGGCAATTTGAGGCTTTATAGCTTGAATAATTTGACAGGAATGTGGGTAGTTTCATGGGTGGCTCTTACAGAACCTTGTAATGTGCATGGTTTATGCGGTAGGAATGGTGTTTGTGTTTATGCCCCAGAGCCAAAGTGTTCATGCCCTCCTGGTTATGAAGTCAGTGGTCCAAGTGATTGGAATCAAGGTTGCAAGCCTAAGTTCAATTTGTCTTGTTCAAATTCTCAGCAAATGAAATTTGTGGAGCTTCTGTATACAGATTATTATGGGTTTGATCTTAATTATAGCCCATCAGTTTCAATTCAAGATTGCAGGAACCTCTGCTTGGACGATTGCCATGGCGAAGCGTTTAGCTATAGGCTGACCGGGTAGGGGGTATGTTACACAAAAAGTGCCCTTTTCAACGGCTACCAGTCTCCAAGTTTCCCCGGCAAGATTTACTTAAAACTGCCCGTGAATGTGGAAGCATCGGGAGAATCAGAACAAACAATATATAATAGCTCCAAACTCGTATGTAGATCCACTGATGCTGAAGTTGTAGTGGGTTTTACTTCCACGTATGACATGGTTGGAAAGAGGGCCAAATGGGCTTATTTGTACACTTTTGCTTCAGCCATTGGTGCGATCGAAATCCTCATTCTTGTAGCGGGTTGGGTTTTTTTCAGGAGACATGATTTGCCAGACACACTTGAAGATGGGTATCGCATGATATCGAGTCAATTCAGAAGATTTAGCTATGCCGAACTCAAGAAAGCAACAAAGAAATTCAAGGAAGAGCTGGGAAGAGGTGGCTCGGGGGCTGTTTATAAAGGTTTTTTGGCTGATGAAAGGTTGGTGGCGGTGAAGAGATTGGGAGATGCAATTCAAGGGGAAGAAGAGTTTTGGGCAGAAGTGAGCACAATAGGGAAAATTAACCACATGAATCTAGTGAGAATGTGGGGATTCTGTTCAGAAAAAGGGCTTGTAGTAAACAATTCACTTGACAAGCACTTGTTCTCTAACAACTTTCTTGGTTGGAAAGAGAGGTTTATGTTGGGATCTGGGATCCCGCCCAAGACCTTATAGAAATTATTCCATGCAGAAAAACACACCCACACTCAAGGAGACACAATATTTAACGTGGTTCGGCCTCAATGCCTACGTCCACGGGAGAGTAGCCGGTTATCACTATAACAATGGAGATATTACAGAAAGATTACAATAGAGGAGGAGCTCACACTCTCCTCACTCACCCACTCACCCGTCTCCCTCGCTCACACCGAGGGAGACGGTCTCTCCGCCTCACATATCTCACTCTCTGTGGCTTGCTCTGCTCTCTGTCTCAAGCCCTCCCCTTAGCCTCCATTTATACTCAATCAGAATGGAGATGAAGAGGCTGGCCAGCACATGGCCAGCTTGTGCCAACTTCTTCTTCACATGGCTTCCTAACATGGCTAGCTCATGTGAGTTGGCTTTGCCAACTCTTGCAGCACATGGAGGATCACCCCTCACATGGGGTGATGATATTCCACAGTTTAAAGTTGCAATAGGGACAGCCAAGGCTTTGGCCTACCTTCACCATGAGTGCCTAGAATGGGTTATCCATTGCGATGTAAAGCCTGAAAATATACTTCTGGACGGTAACTTTGAACCAAAAGTTACGGATTTTGGGCTGGCAAAGCTGTCTCAGAGAGGCGGTTGTGACTCGAAATTTTCTTGTATTCAAGGAACAAAAGGGTATTTGGCTCCTGAGTGGGCTATGAACCAACCCATCACTGTAAAAGTGGATGTGTACAGCTATGGAGTGGCGATTTTAGAGATGGTTAGGGGAATTAGACTTTCAAATTGGGTGGTGGTGGTGGTGGATGGTGAGGAGGCAGAAGCAGAGCTCACAAGGTTTGTGTGGATAGTGAAAAGGAAAAATCAATGTGGAGAAGAGTCCTGGCTAGAGGAGATAGTGGATCCAAGATTGGGAGGGTAGTTTAGCAGGAACCAAGCAACAACACTGGTTGAAATCGGTGTTTCCAGCATTGAGGAAGATAGAAACAAGCGACCAACAATGGCTTCGGTACTTCAAATTCTAGTAGAGTGTCAAGACGATGAATCAAAAGACTATACTTGATACAGGACACACGGACACGGCAACTGATGAAGTTAACTTGGCCAAATTTTATCCTCTAGACTTTCAAATTTGTGCCCATGCTGCTTTTGTTTTTGTTTTTGTTTTTCTGTTGTTGTTGTTGTGATAGTATGATTTTGATGCCCTTTTTTTGGGGGCATACTTTAGAATGTTATAGAATTCTAACTCAAGATTTTTTATTTTTGGGTAAATTTTAATTTTTTTTCTTCACTATTTTGTTTTCTATTTGGATTTTTGGAATAGGATTATTCAATTATAAATAGGGCTGAGTCTCTATAAAAAAAAAAAAAATCAATTTTCAATAAGAATTATTTATTTCATATTTTCTCCACGTGAATGAATTTAGGATTTTCTCATCTGCCAAAAAGATATCTAGTCACTTTTGCTATTATTGTTACATCAATAGTCCAATCGAATAGTTGATATGTAAATATATTTGATTTTGAGTCTATGTTTTAAGTTTTTTATTATTTTAAATTTTGTACACAATTCAACCAAGGAGGTTGAGTTTCATATGTTTGAAAATAAATATAAAAATAAAAATGTTTTACATTTGATTTTGAAAATGGAAAATGTTGTTTCCAAAGTTTCCAATGAGCTAGTTTGTTTTTTACCCCTTTACAAAATAGGTTGGCTTTTGCTAAATCACAATAACAATCATATCTATGGGTAATTCTATTTACACACCGGAATTTTTTTAATACACATCATTTTCTTAGTTCACACCATACTCAATTTAGATTCTTCTATTTTCTCTCAATACACACCATCATTTTTCAAATAATACCAAATTACTCCTATCTTCTCTAACAAAACCCTAACCCTAAGTACTTTCACCACTGGCCGCCAATAGCCAATAGCCAATAGCCAATAGCCACCCCTTACTATCTGGTCGTCCACCCCTCTATGGCCTCTCTCCCCTTATGCCAACCTTATTGACCCTCCCTAGCCCTCGCTGTTGCAACCACCACCCACCAACCCTTCTCTCCAACTCTGTTGTACATCGTCCTCCACCCTCTCGCATCCCTCTCTTCTTCTTCTTCTTTTTCGTCCATTCAAACCCTAGATATCTCTCTTTAACTCACCACCAAGTTGCAGGGGTAGCTGAGGAGAAGGAGAAGAGAGAGAGAGAGAGACGCGAAGAAGAGAGAGACGGAAAGATGTGAAGAAAAAAAGAAGAAGATGAGCCATGACGAGGATTGGTGAGGCGGCGGTCAATGAAATTGGGAGCTGTGAAGGTTGCGGTCAGCAAAGTCGGGGGTTGGAGAGATGGCGTCGATGGAGTCAGAGGTAGGCAATAAATGCGGTAGCTGATGATGGTGCCGCTATGCTTGAAAAAGTTGGGGTTTATTTTGTCCAAAAAAGTAATTTAACGCAGGGATAAAATTGTAATAAAAAAAATTAAAAGATAGTGGGTACTGAGTAAATCAGTGATATGTAAATAGAATTACCTCATTTCTAAATGTAATTTTAACATTCAATGCATATTAGTAAAAACTCTACCCTAGAGAGGGCAATTTCATACCTAATTTCCAATTTCCTAATCAAGATAAAGTAGAGGACTTTATAAATGACAATGGTACCTAGACTATAAGGGGTCTATTCCTATGAATGCAAGAATTACACAACTATGAAAAGGTGTTATTATAACTCTCACATATTGCCATATTGTAGATTATATTTAGTAGAAGTAAGAAAAGATACGGATAATTTTATTGTAATTTATTTATCAATTAATAATAATATATAAGATATTATCATCATTAATTGTTGAAGGGTAGCAAAACCTTAACGCTGTGTTAGGTTGGAAGACTTGAAAAAGAATTTTAAAGAAAGAAAGAAAAAAATGTAAGTAAAATATAAACACATTTGATTAAGGTACTAGACAGGAATAAGAGGTAGGAAAACATATGTGTTTCATTTGAATTTTAATATTATTTCAAAATGAGGGCGGGAGTTATAGTTGAGGAACATCTAAACTCTATATATATTTTAGTGTGACATTTGTTCAACGTATATAAAAAAATTTAAATGAGTTTAATAAGTAATACATATAGATTTTTATTTATTTATTTTTTCTCTTTCAAAGATGATATGGTATACAACATAAGTGTACAATCTAATTTAGGGAGCCCTTACTACTTGGACTACCCATTTTTGTCATGCATAGGGATTGTAGTAGTAAAGGATTAAGATTCTTACACTTATTTCACACATTGTTTAACAGTAAAAAATAATTATTATATCATTCTAAATAAATTGAAGCAGTCTTTGTTATTGTTTAAATGACTTATTTATAATTTATTTTAATTTGAAAGTTTGCATCAGTCTATATGGTATAACTTTTGCTTGCAACTTATTAAACAAAAATAATTTAAATAAATTGAGAAAAGTTGATGTAAAAGTTAAAGAGCGTTTTTAATTTTTACTTTTTAATTATCAATTTTTAACTTATAATAAGTTTCACCAAGACTATCCTTCACTCAGTTATTCCAATCATTTATCTTATCTACTAATTTATTTTCAAAATTTTATGATATATCAAATTCTTGATTTTATTAAGAATAATTTTAAATACTCATCCTTAACTTTCTGGAATTTATCCCAAATGGAATTGTTTTATTTTGATTGAATTTATACAGTATAAAATTCATAAATAGAATAAATTCCAAAAGTAAAATAATAATTCTAAATAATTAAGTTTGAATTTATAATATTACTATTGATTCATTCTAATTCCAATTATATAACTTCTCCTCACAATCTTATCAATAATTCCATTAATGTGTCATCCATTAAACAGCAAAAAAAGTCTAAATCCCTTTTAAAATTTGGCAATCAAATGTGCCCTGTTAGATCATAGCTAGACACTTCAATGTAACGGCTTTATTCATTCCCGCCCCCATTTCACCTATATAAAACATACAACACCGAGACGTACTACTCATACCCAACCCAGTTCCAATTCGTCCTTCCCAATCTCAATCCCTCTCTCTCTCTCGCATCAAGAAACCATGACCAAGATCGACAC
Organism: Camellia sinensis; assembly: GCF_055761805.1. Lineage (NCBI taxonomy): Eukaryota > Viridiplantae > Streptophyta > Magnoliopsida > Ericales > Theaceae > Camellia > Camellia sinensis. The sequence continues at coordinate 17,223,950 of NC_138963.1, read as the reverse complement.
CCTCCGTCGATTCCTCCTCCCCTGTTTCACCCCCACCACCACCACAACCACCACCACCACCACCACCACCAAGAAACGCCTAAGCTCCTCGCTTCGAGACGACATTCAAGAAGACCCACCAAAAAAAACCCACAAAAACGAGCAAGACCAAGACTCCACAACCTCCGACGAAAGCTCCATCACCACCCACTCGGTGGCTCCGCCGCGACCCTCCAAGACCATGGTCATCGGCACTATCTTCGGCCACCGCCGCGGCCACGTCTGGTTCTGCGTCCAACACGACCGCCTCTCGACCCGACCCGTTCTCCTCCTCGAACTCCCCATCCCCACCCACCTCCTCGTCAAAGAAATGCGCTGCGGACTCGTCCGGATTGCCCTCGAATGCCAAGACCGACCCGGATCCGAACTCAGCTCCTGCCCGCTCCACTCTGTCCCGGTCTGGACCATGTTCTGCAACGGTCGGAAACTCGGGTTCGCGGTTCGGAGAAAAGCCAATGAAACGAACCGGCTCATGCTCAAGACCATGCAGTCCATAACGGTCGGAGCGGGTGTAATTCCTTCCGGGTTCGGGTCGGGTGAAGGTGATGGTGAGCTCATGTACATGAGGGCTAACTATGAATGTGTGGTGGGTGGGGCACACTCCGAGTCTTTTCATCTGATCAACCCGGATAATTTTCCGGGTCAAGAACTCAGTGTGTTCTTGATGAGGTCTAGTAGGTGATGGAAATTTTGGATTGATCAGAGGGGCATTTTGGGTAAGGAAAGCTTGTTTATGTTGGATCTAGAAAATGATGGGTTTTCTGTTTCAAAGATTTTTCTTTGAAATTCAAGTCTTGAAAACTTTTTTCAAGCCATAAATTACAAATCTTTGTTGGAATTTTGGGCTTGTTTGAAGGGCAATCCTGGAAAACAATTCACATTTAACTTATATGGAATTTGCTTCAATGGTGGATGAGAGAGATGAAATTGTAGAGGAAGATGAGTGTTAATTTCATTCAAAATTATTTTTTTTTTGACATTAGAATTTACATTTTCAAGTAGTATATCATTTGTTTTCTTGTTGTTTCATTGAAGATTTTTTTATATTTTTATTTTTAATTGTTTGGACAACATAGAAGCTATAATTTTCACAGTATAAATAAAATTATACCTTTGAGTTTTCATTAACTTTCTTAGTCAAATTTGTCAAGTATTTTTTTGCTTGTGTGGGTGTGAATTTTAAATTGAATTGCACAAATCTTTATATGTTTGAGTGTTTACTTCTTTCTATTGTTATTGATTTCTTATTTTGTCATAATACATTTCTTAATCAAGAATATAATCTTGACAATCAAGTACTGAATATTCAAAGCAATCCTAATGGCAGTAGTTCATCTTCTTTACAATAATTGCATTCCTAGCTTTAATTTGGTTAAGGCGCACATTTCCTGCCTAAATTAATTTCAATGCTTATGTCTGTCCCAACTACTTATTAGACCATGCTTTGTGCCATCCTGGAAAGGCTCACATTGCAAAAAGTAGTAGCTATGCAAAGAGGCCACTCTAATCATGTTGGTGTGTTACTTCTTAGGTTAAAGAACTTTCCATGAAGTTGCATTGCTGCATATATAGATAGAACAATCTTTTTGGATCTCTGGTTTGGTTGCTAGACAATTAGAAATTAGATGAAAAGGCTTCTCATAAGAGGAATGGAACTCATTACTCATAACATCCTTGCTGATGAGCTGCCTTATGGTTTAATATTATGTTAGATGTGTGGATATGAAATACATGTGCGTGAAACAATTAAATCAATAATAATAAATATTAAATTTGAAACAGTTAGTTTTAAAAGGACTATTTTAGATATACATAAATCGTAATAAAGCTTTAAAGAGTTGTATACTTTGTATAATAGAAAAATTATATCCTTGCAAAAAATACCACAAAATGATATGATGACTTTTATAAATAAAAGTCATTTTTCATGGTTATTTTGATTAGTGAAGTACTTTTCACTTCGCCAATGAAAATGAAAGCGGAAATTGACGTGTACAATGAAATAATGCCTAATCAATTTAGTTATATATTTATGGGAAATGCTTAGTCAATTATTTACATGTAATAGTAACACATATAGTAGGGAGCTGATTTTTATGTAAAAAGTAGTATGACGTCATTTCCCTGGAAAGGAAAATAACACATTGGAATGAGTTACTTTTGACGGTATAATAGTGAATACTATTTTCAACCTCATATCAGATTAAAATAGTGGAAACAACTTCAAACCAATTTTGTTATTCTTTTTCTTGTTCAAGGAGATTTTTCTCTAAACCACAATGCGGGACATAACATTGTTGTAGACTTACATTTATAATCTTTCCACCATCTTTTTTTTTTTTCTTTTTTCTTCTTTCTTTCTTTTTAATATTTTAGATTTTAGGAATTGTCTTAAAAGTATAGCTAGTCATAGACGAGCAAAGTTGTCGCTTAGGGCCCCCAAACTTTTTCTCCAATTTAGTGCTCCTAAAAAATGTGGCCCTTATACTTTATCCAATATATATATATATGTATTGTTTATGTGTTAGGCCTCAAAGAAAATAAAATTATAAAAAAAAAAGAAAAAAAAGCTCAATTCTAGATTATGCAAGTAAAATAAGTATTTTTGAAACAAAAAGGCGAGGAAAATAATATTCACGTGATTCTTTGCTACAATTTGCTCAATTTTTATTTGGCATACAATTTTAAATTGTTTTATTGTTTTTTTTCTTTATTGTAATATGAATTGTTCTATTTATGCAAGTAAATTTTAGTATGTAATTTTGATAGTTACATATGATTTTTTTTTTTGTTTTTGCGAATATATAAGGGCCCCATAGGCTTCGCTTAAGGCTCCAAAAAACTAAGGCAAGCCCTGCTTAATAAATTATGACCACTACAACAAAAAACACAAACGGTGACTAAAAAAAAAAAATTCGTCGCTGAAAGTGCATGAAATGGCGACTAAAATGGAATTAGTCGCCGAAAAGCAGGTTTTTAGCGACTAAAAGGGTTTAGTCGCCGAACAGCGTGTTTTTAGCGACTAAAAGAAAGTTTTGTCGCCTAATATACGGTTTTCAGCGACTAAAGTTTGTTTAGTAGCCAAAAGTCACGGTTTTTAGCGACTAAAATAATTTAGTAGCTAAAAGGTAGGGTTTTGGCGACTAAAAACAGGTTTAGTCGCTGATTATAGCAGTTTTGCCGACTAAAAGCAATTTAGTCGCTGAAAGTGGAGGTTTTGCCGACGAAAATCCATTTTAGTCGCCGAAAGTAGTGGTTTTGGCGACGAAATTTCTGTTTAGTCGCCAAAAGTGCTGATTTTTAATTGAGAACTTGTTTTTTTAGCGACAAATAAATAATTAGTAGCCCAAAATAATACAATTAGCGACTAAAAAATGGTTTTAGTCGCCAAAAGTCGCCTAATTTTTTTTTATTAAATAATTTATTTTTTGACAAAAATTATATTGAATTAAAAAAATTATATTTATAAATATTATTTTGTATTAATTGTGGTTAATATAGTATATAAGTAATATATATTGCATATATGATCATGTGATGATGTACTGGCATAGTGGAGGGAGTGTTGTGCAAAGGGTTTGGCGTGTGCAAAGGGTTTGGCGTGTGCAAAGGGACGTTGCAAGTTCGAAACCTGTTGGGAGCAACGGAGGCGAAATTTTTTTTTTTCCTGAAAATACTTTCAGCGACTAAAGTGAATGGTCGCCAAAGGTATTAATAATAAAATAAAAATGAACTATTGGCGACTAAAAGTTTAGTCGGCAAAGGTATAATTTCCAATACAGAAATTGACTATTGGCGACGAAATATTTAGTCGCTGAAGACATATATATTGGCAACTAACAGTGTTTTAGTCGCCAAAGGCATTCGCGACCGTTTATTGGCGACAACACGGGCGACTAAACTTTTTTGTCGGGAAAAGTACAATTTTGACATTTGGCGACTAAAATCGGACCTTTGGCGACTAAAATTTAGTCGCCAAAGTTGTATTTTCTTGTAGTGGACTATTAAAAAGACAGATGGTAGCATAAGAGATTAATATTCAAAAGTAATTTGAAGCAACATTAAGGAATCATGCTGTTTATTGGCCATGGACACTATTAATGAGATCAAGAACAGTGAAAAGAGTTTGGTTAGCAATTTCTTACAGATTTGTAATAAAGCAATCTTTATGCTTTCTTTTTTGGGAAAAAGCATAAGAAAAAATATCATGCTTTCCCTAATTAATGGAGTAAGGTTCATTTGGTTCACATATGGGACAACAATAATTAGAACCAAACAATTTAAAATCAATGAGAATAATGTTACATCTCATAAAAAAGATTCCATGTCTGTATCAGTATAAATCCACCTTCAATTGTGGGAAAAAAGAAATAAGAATATGTTATTAAAGTCATTATTTTAGAAACCTTTCAGTGTCATTCTAGATTTGGCTTCAAGGATGCTCATCCGCATCAAAATCTATGAAAATTGTACCCAAGGGATATATACAGGTGGGGTTTAGCAATTATTTTTTTTAGTATATTTTTTAATTTTTTTTAGAACTAAAAAGAGCTAATGTTTTTAGTAATTATTAAAAACATTACTTTTTTGTTATTGTGGAGGGATAAAATATTGGCCAAAACCCGAACCAATTAAGCAGAGCAGCCCAAAAGAAAGGGAAGGCCCAGATAAATTTTCTAAAGAGCCCATTAGGGATAGCTAGCGGTAAACTGGCGCATGGCTAAGAGTGTGAGGAGCAATGAAGAGTAAAGATTTACTTCTAGAAGCAGTTTTGCAGAATGTAAGAGGAGCATCGGATTCATCTTCATCTAACGGTGGAAACATCAGACAACAAATATAGGAGTATAGGTCAGGCCTACTAGATGGTAGGTTTGTCCGGTCAACCTAATCTGATGAACATAACGCTTGGCAAGCTGGCCACTAGCATCTAACATAATCTAAGCTGCCCATAAGAGAATGATCCAACAATCAAAAGCAAAAGCAACTTGACCACTTGCCCTACTAAAGCTGGGTACGGGCAAACCGTCAGATCAAACATTGATCTAACGGATGAGATTCAAATCAGAAAAATTACAAAAGACAAAGTAGGTAAAGCAAAGATGACAGACCAGAGATAATCTAAGAACTCTCTTTTAAATAAAAACATTTATGGCTAAACAGTATTCTGATTTGACCGTGGAAGGTCCTTCCAACCAACTCTAGTCAGGGTGATCACTAACGTTTTGGTTTCTCTTGACAAAGTAAAGAAAGGGACATGTCATCTTGCTTTCCTTATGGAGAAGAATTCTACCTTTCACAATTATGGTAAAAGTTTTGTCGACCTTTTCAAATTGTGGAGCTTTTGTTAACATAACCACAAGGCCACAGTGAAATTTGACCTTTTTAGTAAAAAATAGCTTATTTAGAGATTGACAATAGACAAATTTACGGAAGAAATGGTTGAAGGAAAGTTTGGGTTAGTTGATTTATTAATTAATCTTGTAAATAAGGCGAGACAAGCTGAACCTAGTCAAGTTGTGGTATTTTAATCTAAATTTAAAAAATTTATGAGTTGTAAAATGTTATTAAATTTGACTTATTATCTTTCATTCCAATCTTAAATGAATTTTAATTAGAATGGACTAAAAAACTATTATAACAAGTTACAAAATATGTCAAATTTGACCGTCTACTTAACAAATCAACTTCAAATAACATTCTACATAAAGAACCTATTAAGCACACAAATCGAAGAAGTCTACCATATTTTATAGCCTGCTAGATAATGATTAAAGCTAAATAGGAAAGAGTGTTACAAATAAATAATTTTACTTTGCTTTATTTGATAAATTATTTGGACAATATGCGGCTAATTAGCAAAAACTCACCAATGCTATGTTTGAATGATTGATTTGTTAAGTGAAAAATAAAATATAAAAAATATATATATAATTACCTAGACACATTCATTTTTATACTACTAGCCCCTCAAAGAAATTTATTTGACAAAAACCTATTAATGTACATAGTACCTTTCATTTTATTTTATTTTCCTATTTGTTTGTAATTATTTTTCCTTCCACAAGTATAAGATCCAAACATAGCATATAGAAGTGTAACTATTGATGGTCCTCATAAAGAAAACTTTCTAAATTCTTAAACCATAGCATAAGATAATAAAACTATGTTCTTTGACATGCAATAATGCCTCTCAATGCTCATGTAGTAAGAATGATAGGGTTGATGAAGTTTTTGATGACAAGTGTTTTTAAAGAAACAATAATGCTAGCATGATCCTATTTATAATAGATTATACCACTCGTATCTATTATTGATTCAGAAATAACACATCACCTGATAAATAAAATATGATAAAAAAATGTGATCATTATAATAGTATTGCTAAAGAAAACTTTAACTTGTTTTTGGCTTAAACTGAAATTTGATGAACTTATGGACCAGCCATGAATTGTGATCGGCAAAGACTTCATATCTTTCATTGCACATTTATGTGCAAGTTTCATGTTCTTCAGCAATTCTTTTCAGGTTTTCAAGTTTGTCCTGTCAACCTAATCTCCTAATCTATCATTCGTTATGGTAATCTACAACAAATACTACTTAGATGAAAGAGCCGAAGGGTAGTCTTTTTCCATATAGAGACTCGCGCAGTTATCACCATTTAACATGGTGGTACTCTGCTCATACAATAATATTACTAACTAACTAACTACACCTAATTTAGTCCCCATTTGATGGGGATTTGAGAAAGGTAGATTAGGTACAAATCTAACTTTTGGCATAATTTCCACATAGTGGTTGCTCTCAAATTCGAACTCACAACTTAGTAAGTTGAGTTCTAAGTGTCTTAATTCAGCCAATAAGTCATCCTTCGTGGTTTGAACTGCAAGCATTTACACAATTATTAAGGTGTTTTAATCTGGCTTATAGGTCTTCTCTTCACTAACTATAAAGTCGCAACCTATCTAATCTCATACTCGATGTGGTGATTGACTCTAATACCAAATGAAACAAACCCTTAGTATAACTCACCTTCGAAAACCACAGGAGGATGTCCAAGAAACATATTTTCACATTATAAACCTATTATTAATTGAATTGTAACAAATATATACTATTAGATGAAGGAGCCAAAGTTTGCTGGTTGTCTCACCTACTTTAGTCGTTGAGCTCGCTAGTGATAAAAGAGTATTGTCATCAACAGTTGCAAACACAGCTGTGCCTTCCCTCCTCAAGAATAATTCAAGGCATGTGTCCAATTTGATGCTTTGGAAACAGCTGATTTGCAAATTCTCATAGAATGAAAGGCATGATCTGTAAAATGCAAACAACACAAGTGAAACCAACAGTTAAGAGAAAGACAAAGTGTTGCCATGAGCATTGAGCTCCGAACAGTTTCCAGTGATCAAGAAGAGGTAATCTGCAACCCGAGGACTAGATCATACAATAAATATGTATATCCAAACCTCAGGATGCAGATTACCCGGTCTTGACATGGTATAATCATCATCTATCTGTGAATAAAGAGAAGTGATATTTGAGGAATGAAGAGGTTGATGATGATCATATGCATGATGGGAAGGTATTTATAAGCAGTTCATGAAGCTCATGTGAAAATTATCCAAAAAGCTTATTCTTATAGAATTTTTGTACGGAATTCACAACCATAATGACATGACAGTGACATTTAAAAATAAAAAAAAAAATTTAAGCCATTTTAACAAGACTCTCACTTTAACATGATAAAATCAACACTTTTCATGTCATTCTATATTATTAATTTTTTGTACAAATTTTCTGTTTGTATAACATTTCATAAAATTCCTCAAGCAGAGGTTGGCATGGTGTATAGAGGTTCTGATAGTTTTATCAAAAAATAAATAAATAAAAGGTTCTGATAGTATAAAGCAATGATAAGGTGCTCTCACCTGGAATCATAGTCGGTTTTGTTCTTTCTCAACCAATGACAAGGTGATGAGAACCTTCTTTCTGCAGACAATGATTTTCATGTCTTGACTACCTTTTCAACAGGGACCAGAGACCACTGGCAGAGCTCGCAATATATGTTATCACGATCACTGAGAAATTCACTCCCTGAAATCGCCGACGTGAAATATTTTGTTTGTATTTGTAGATGCGAAAATGTTAACATCTACAAATGCGAATAAAATGTGAGAGCTCAGTGATTTTGGTTTTATTTTCCATTTTTTTAATTTTTTGTAAATGTGCTTATCTTTTTCCTATGTAATATGGATAAAATTAAGTGCTTAGAAATTTTACCATGAATTGTACCAAAAAAAGATCATGAGTGGTCTAGATTCAATTTTTTGTTTGGTGAATCATACTCCTAGAATGAGTTTGAACTACACATCAATTTTTCTAGATAAAATTCTGAGTAGATAATATTGTTAATTTATTACTGTAATAAAAAATATTAGTAGAGAGTGACATAGCAATAATATTACAAACTCATGAATAATTAATCAAGAAATTAAGTGTATGGTGAAATTTCTCTCCTCAATCCTTATTATATCTTAATATAATTTATATTTTAGAGTTAATAAAAATGTTCCTTTTCTGATCGCAAAAAAAAAAAAAAAAAATCATGCTCAGTCTCATTCTCCTCAATCCTTATTATATCTTAGTATAATTTATATTTTGTAATTTATAAAATTGGAGAATATTAAGCTTTATGAACTCAGTCTCTACTTGTGGGATTCTCTAGCTCCTGCTCTTAAAACAGATGATAAATTGAAAAAGAAGTAATATCAACATTTTGCATCTGGTCTTTGATAGTCTCTATCATCTTTTTCACATGAGTAAAACATATTCTATTCCCTTGCTAATTGAGAGGCACATGCACTAATGCCCTTGCCCTCATTATGAATTACTTGTTTGGTTGAGGGAAGAAGAGTGTGGGAATTCTTTGTTTCAGTTCTTTTGTCTATTGGATCAGTGAAACATCGACTTTTAATTGTGATCTATGTTTGCATGCTCTTATTATCCAATACATTCAAGAAACAAAATGGTGAAATCAACTAGAGCTAAATTTTGTTTACATTAATATTAATTCTGTAGTTGCTTCAAAAAAAAAAATGAAAAAAACTTATGACAGATTACCGAACAATGTCTTATAGATGCAACAATAATATTCTCCCTTGAGCAATTTTGGCATCGTTAGGATGACATGCGCTGATATGCGATCATCAAAAGGAAAAAAAAAAATCAGAATTTGGACAACAGAAGAGCAAGAAAAGTGGAAAATGAAATGATGAATGAACCATGAACCACTAGAAGGAAAAGCAAGTGAGCTCTAGATATTGTCTGGTATTACCTCCACTTGGGGGAGGAGAGATGCTTTGGCAGTGAATACTCCAAAAGGAACTGCATCACATTCACACCCAAGTCCTTTTATCCAACTTCTGCTGAAATGTATGGTCAATATACAGACATACCAATGGAACAAATGCTATTTTGCTATGGGAACAAGATAAGTAAAGATACGTGCACAAAATTCATACGCAGAAAAATACTAGAAAAGTAATGCATGATCCATATTCAACTCATGTATTGTGAGACTCATATTTAGAATGAATCTTGACCATTCAATGAATTTTCTTGATATATTTCTGTGCACGAATTCTGTGTCCGTAGCATTGCTCTAACAAGATTACCTCACCCTTTTACTGGGTTCTACAATTGTGACAAAAAGATTAACTAATATATATATATCATATTAACAAAAGTTGGTTTACTGTTGGAAAGTGTAAGAGGGGCTAATTTGAGCCCATTAAATTAATTAGGCCCAATAGTCCAAGATTGATGGGCCCGAATTTATCACCATCAAACGGGCTAAATGGCTCTAAGCCTCGAAAGGGTTCGGATCCACGAACCTAGAGGTCCGAAATACTTGGCTTCGAACGGATTCAAACGCAATCTAGAAGTCGCTCCGTTAATGAGTCCCAGAACACTTGCGGGCTCGGAGCTTTCCGGGATCTACGCACCAGAACCATGGGCGTAATGGAGTTCGAATAAAGGACCCGATCCCGAGGACGGTGAGTGAAGATAAATTCACTCTTCGGTTAAACTATCCTATACCCGGGTCGAGGTGGCACGACCCCGGGGGGTCCATGAGACTCGGCAATATCTTTTTGCGGCAGGACGTCCTCTGGGACTACCCCTGACCCTTTGGGATGATTGGGGATCATTGGTTAGGTGTGGCTAAGAAGAAGGGTTCGCCGAGGGATTGATCTCTTCTTCGGGGTTTTCTCATCCTCGGAGAAGTCACCTCCTCGGAGAGGTCACCTCCTCAGACAAGGTGGTTAGAGAGAATATCCCCCATGTGCCTTGCACATGGGCTCCATCCTACATCATGAGGTGCCTATAAATAGCACCCACCCATAGCTTTACAAGGGATGGATTTTGGAGATTTTTGAACTCTTGGGAAAGAACTAATTTCCCCTCTCCATTATCAACCTTGAGAGTGAAAGTGGGAGATCCCTAGGAGAGCCTTGCCATTATTCTATTCTCTAGCCATTTTGCCTTCTTCTTCACCCAATCTCTTATCTCCATCATCTCCTTTGTTGTTGTGTTCCTAAGTTGAGATTATTGAAGAATCTAAGCCTCTCATCATGTTCTAGAGAATTCGAAGTTGTTCTTCAAGGATCTTCGAAGATCTTCGAATTTTCTAACTCTTTTCTTGAACCGTCTCCTACAGAAAGTAAACTTGATTTTAAATAATCAAGGCAATTATGAGTTCTATGTAAACACATATATGTATGGGTTACTTACTTCATGCATGTAACTTGAGTTATTTGTGAATTATTCAATCTATGTTTGTGTAGCTGCAGTGACATTATGCAGAGTGGAGATCCAAGAGTTGCACACAAGTCATATGTTTCGGATGTTTATACAGTTTTTCTGTTTTGGTTAAACAGTTTTGTAAAAAATAAAATAAAATAAAAATAAAAACGTTTCTTAGGTTTGTAAAACATAAATTTCCATGTTTTATATGAAATACATAATTTTTAATAGATTAATGATTGAGGCCTGAAATTTTTTGGCTCAAATTTGGCTCGAATTTTCTTCTTTTTTTTTTTTTTTGCTGGGTTGATGCTTTGCTTGTTATTATTATTATTATTTTTTTTTATTTTTTTCTGCAATGTATTAGCCCAGAAAAAAAAATTACATTCGAGGCAATTTCGAGCCTCATTTTCGAGGCCTCAATCGCAGCCGAAACAAAATACAGTTGACCGTCCAATCAGTGTCATTAATTTCAATGTACATATAAAAAGTATATAAAAATATGTGAAAGTATGATGTTGTACAGTTGTAACTAGAGTTAATACCGACCCTAATTAGAATTAGGCCGAGTTTAGAAAGTTGAAAATAATTCATCTTTTTATTTTTTTATCTTTTTTTCATCACATCACCTCTCTATTTTTCTGCACATCTTTTCGTGAAATGATAAAAAGTACACTTATTTAGGTCATTCCAAACAATCTCTTAGCATTATGCGATCAATAACAACACCTATTAACAAAATAAAGATATCAAGAGCTTTTGGAACAGCACCACAACTTTTTGCTTCTTAATTATGAGTAGCTAATGTTGGAGAATTTTTAAAATGGTTTTTTAAATTTATAATTTAGTTTTTGGGTGTTTTTAAAACTTTCCTTATTTTTCTTTGGAAAATTTGAAATAAGCTTGGGGACTTTTCTCACATTGGAAAAAGAGCAAAACATGAAACACTTAATAAAGTACTACATAGAACATTTCTTTAAATATGGAATTGTAGAATGGATACTAGTATGCATGCACTCACACAGCAAGGATGGTGCTTTGCACCATTTGCACATGCGCGTGTGGCGTGGGCAGTGTGGCATTTGATGGCGCACGGATGCATCGGCGCCAGGAGGACACTTTCCTATTTGCATCGGACAGGTTGGAGCGATGACGTGGATCCAACGTGACATAGGTCATATAGAATACAGTCAGCTCCGTGTAGCAATGATGTGGCGTCCGTTGTCAATCGATCGAACGATTGCGTGTCTGATCTGGAGCGATTTGATCATAGCCATTGATTAGAGATGCGTGAAATCGTATGAATGAGATGGCACCCGATCGTGATCAGGTATGACCAGTCAAAGCATCTATTCGGTGTGAGAATGATCTGTACCGTAGATCATCGATCCAATGGTCAAATCTGATCAGATACGATCAAGGGACATGACCATTCAATGCCTATAAATAGGCTGCAAAATTAGCTATTTTAATCTATCTAAAAATCCAGAAAGCATTCCTGCAATACTCTCTCTCTCTCTCCCACCCCTCTTGATTTAGAGTTTTCGATCAAAAGTTTCTTAAGCAAGTTTTTGCTTTTCTTACTGGTAATCAAATTCTGCAGACTTGATTATTAGTGTGTTAGTTTTCTTGATTATATCAAGAGTATTCTGATCTACTGTCGTTAGTGCAGACGCCAGTAGACTTGATTTTTAGATCAGGTTTCATTATATTTTGGTGACGAATTTGTTGTAACCCCTGCACACTATTTGGTGGATGCAAATATTGTCTTTAGGAAAGTGACTAAATAACGCGATTTGAAACATCAAATTTCTATTCTACATAGACAAGATCATCGCCAAGTTGTGAAAACCCAAAGATCATCAACTGAAGAATTCAAGGCAAATTATTCCAACAGCTAATGTATGTATCAGCTTCCAAATTAAAATAAAAGTTGGAAAAAAGAAAGGAAAAGAATTATCATCTTATATGTATATTTATTGATACATGAAACTGTTCATTTCTGATGTCATAGCATTAGTGCACTCTACAATCAACAATACACTTTCATGCTTGAACACAACTCATGGAAATTTAGTTCCAACACACTGTCAAAGGGTCTCTCATTGATCAGTTTGTGAATGAAGGAGCATAAATAAAGCCGATGAAAAATAGTTTTTTTTTTCTTATTAGAAAACTCAAAAAACTGTAAAACTAGATTCTGAAATTTATACATAAAACTCAGAAACCAAAAATGTATTACTTTTCTAAAAAGATTGAATAATGTATATAACAGATTACCCAGAAAATAGAATAAAAAATTCTAATTAAGCAAATCAAAATACAAAATAAAAATTTGTATTGAAAATTAGCCAATGATATCATATATTTAAACCAGAACAAACAAATGAAACTAAACACAATATTGCAATAACAATATAACAATATTGAAAAGTCACACCGATTCAAAAATTTATGTTAAACCCATGAAATTTCTGTTCTTAGAAAATCAACCAGAGCGATTTAATCAAAAAATGAAAATTTAAGATTAACCTAGAAACTCCTGTTTAATAAAAAATCAGAAAGTAATACGAATTTATCTTAAAATTGTTGGAATAAATTTTATGTGTATAGTTGTAACATGCAATAATTACACCACATATATTACCAAATTATATAAAAAATTATAAGTTGGATATGACGTAAATTGTTCGGGTTAAACCAAACCAAATTACATAATGAGAACCAAAAATACTTACACAGAAGTAGAAAACTTACAAACAGATTGTAAAAATATGGAAAAGAAAAACAATTTGATCAAGGCTCATGTTGGACACAATTTCCTTAAGACAAATTTGTTCCTTACTACAGTGCTCACAAGTTTTTATTGAACGTTCGTCTCCTAGGATACAACGATCAAACCTTGCAGAAGCAGCACTACCGCGACAAGTCTGGCGAACCTTACTGTTCAGAATTCTTTGATAGAAAAGACCGAGTGTAGAAGAAAAGAAACACAAGATGAATTACATTCAAAATGAATGCAATGGGAAGGAGCTGTTTATATAGGTGAATTGGTGGCTCTTCAAATGGTCATAGTGACTTTTCAAAGAGTCACCTCTTTTCTATGAAAATGTGCAACTAAAAAAACATAATTGTTTTTTCAAAAGAATTCGAATTTTGAACCGAATTTGGTTCAATTTTGACCCAAATAAATAACAAATAAATTTAATTTAAAATTAAATAAATTTCGTTTTAAAACCATACTCAAATGATGCACTTTGTAATCAATTTCTCATTCACCTATAAATGGTTTCCAAACCATTTTGCCAACAAAAATTTCAAAAAAAAACTATGTACTTAAAAAATGACCCTTTAATCTATGTATTTTAAATTTTAGATACTTTTATAAATATTTTTTAGAGTACACAGTATTACTAGCATAACATTAGTGAAGTACTAATTAGTTTTATCATAAACAAAATCGGCTGTGATTGAGGCCTCGAAAATGAGGCTCGAAATTGCCTCGAATACAATTTTTTTTTTTCTGGGCTAATACATTGCAGAAAAAAATAAAATAATAATAATAATAATAATAACAAGCAAAGCATCAACCCAGTAAAAAAAGAAAATTCGAGCCAAATTTGAGCCAAAAAATTTGAGGCCTCAATCATTAATCTATGATAATTGGTGTGCTGCAATACATGTTTAATGTGCAGTGAGTATTCCAAATGAGATAGATTTTTAATCGTTATTAGACAAATTATTTTATAGACATGATAATTATTATGTCTAGTTTTTGCCATGCCTCGCATAGTAATTACTGTTGATTCATGGGCGTATTAATTTTTAACATTTTTAATTAATTTGAAATGAGTTTTTTGTCATGAAATTCTTACAGCGTATTGTGTGATATGCGTTATTTTTTGACTGATTTAATTCTAGTGTCATGGGATTTAAATAGAATTTTATTTAAAAGTTTGAGAAATTTACGATTAATTTGTGATGGTGATTATGACATTCATGTTGTTATCAATGGATCTCTTATGGAGTATTATTTAGAAAATTATATGTCATGTGTAATTTTTGTTTGATTGTGATAGTAGTATTAACAGCAGTTAATACAAGAGAATGTTAATTATGATGGTTTAAATGTTATGTCATTTAATTGAAAGAAGATTGAAAAATCTTTTGTGTCGATTATTATTTTGTTAATAATCAAGGTGAAAGTTATTTTTAAAGTAACTTTGAGTATTGTAACTTAAGTTATCATCAATTATTATGACACTTGTGATGTAAAGTTGTTTTATATGTTTTAGTGAGTATTCAATTATGTCAGGGTTACATAGATGTTTATTACACTAGGCATTAACCATAAAAGAAACAGTAAATAGTTACTCATGTAGGAGTTTCACTCTTGGTTAGATAATTTAATTATCTTTTGTCACAAATATTCATTTTGAATAAATAAAATATGGTTCTATCAAACATACGTTATTAGTTGTGACGGTGACATTTGTCTAACAATGAGTCATGTTTTATGTTGATTTATATATTACCACGAATGTGGGGAAGCGAAGAAAAATTGTCTGCTAATCATGATTCATGACAAGTTACCCATAGAAACTTGAATAAGAAATACTCAAAATTAAGAGTTTGAATCTTAATTTTAAGGTACAAATATTTTTTCTTGATTGCATTGTAAGGATTTATACAATCAAATGACTTTGTCTAAGACAAAACTAGAGGAGAAATAAAAATGCCTTTGTTAAATCCCAGGAACATCTCTTTGTCCATTAATCAATTTTAAGTATGGGAATAACACAGAGTAACGGTAAGTTTCGATATAATCAAAGACTTAATAACATAGGATATTTGCTCTCAGTTGTAAATATTGTCTAAAAATAATATAGTGGATCCACTAACTACTCAATGATATATAACTGAGAAGGTCAAATGAAATATAGTGGCCGCCAAACAAAAGATTTGACCAAGGAGCAAATGAAGAAAAGTTCATCGAGGGGAATATGATTAAAGCATATTAATTTTGAATCGCCATAATGGCAACCCAACATAGTTGACTAGAGATCCTAAGATATAGGTTCAAAGGAACAATCGAATTATGGATGACTCACCAGAAATCACTAAGGGAGTCTATCTCCTATCCATTCTTATATGAGAATGATATCTGCAACATGTGTTGTATGCAGGGGACTTAGGGTAAGTTATACTTTTAATGATCACTTATATCTTGAAAAACCTAGAGGGATATCTTTCGAGAGGAGTATTTAAGAGACGCGAAATAAGGATTACTTATATAAGTCTGAAGAAGCTGCTTTTATGAGAATTGATAACGTTAAAATCTCTAAAACACTCATGAAATACCAGGTGTGTGAGTGAATTTCTGATCACACTGCCAACTTAGTATTCAGTTGGAGAGTACTGGCAGAATAGATGACACCTGGCTGACCTGCAACAGAAAGAGAAGATTCCGGCGGTGGTTTGTCCACCCGGGGGCACTCCGACGATCAAGTTAGTATATCTCTCAAAGATAACCAATTGCTAAACTCACTGTTCCGAGTATAAATTGCGTACCTTAGACCCATGGGGGGTGCCTCTCTTTTATAGCTAACATAGACTCAGTCCCAATAGAAGCCTAGCTTCAATGGACTCTAGTTTAGTGCTTATCATGGACTCTTTAATAGATAGAGATAAACTCTCTAAGAGTGTTATCCTTATCCATGCTGAAGTCCATCCTCGTTCTAGGACTCTTTGTGCCTTATCCGCTTATCTCGGATTCCGATATCTTCAGAGATAACCTCGACCTAGCCGAGATCACCTCGGCGTCATAACCTGGACACGTGGCACCTCGGCTGACACGTCGGCGTCACCTTGGCCACGTGTTGGAACTCAGAAAATATATACCCATAACTGCCCCATAGGTTCTATTACCTCGGCTTTCTGAAGTGATGGAACCTATATCAATACTTCCTTCCAGTATGTCAGCTCAAAATTTCTCAGCCGAGACCACCGTTAAGGCCAACATGTCTCTTTAAGGAACAAGGATCCCAAGAGCTCTTCTTAAGCGTATGAGCTGTCATACACAATAATTCAACCGTTTTAGCAACGTACCTTCCCCTTATTGGATCGTGCTTGTGACGCGCCTGTAAGCCGTTTCGCGCCTGCGTGCGCCGTTTGACGAATCCGTCGCTCTAGGCTCATTAATTTTATTTTGCCGCCGTTTCAAGTTTTAATAAAACTTTTCCCCCTCTTCCATCTTTTCACTTTTCTTCATCGTTTCTGAGGCTTTCTCTCTCTCTAGCTTTTTCAAACCCTCCATTATTCTAAGCTTTCAAGTTTTGCTACCACGGTTGTTCACCTCCTCCGGCGAGATTTTTGTTACTCTTCTCCGCTGCTGTCGTTCGTCTGACTTCAGCAAACTCAACACCAGTTTCCTTTTTTCTGGTAAGTCACCGTTCCTCATGGTTTCAGTTTTTTGTTGCTTTTCAAGAAGTTTTGCTTCATTTATCTGTTGCTGTTGCTGTTTTTGCTCAAGTATTTGATTTACGAATCATGTATTCGAGCATGTTTATCTTACGCTTTTGTCTCTGTCGAATTTATGCCTCGAATTCACACTGTTCACACATTTGTTGAATGTTGCCACTGTTCTTGGTCTGTTACACCTGTCTTGTGTTTCTTGATGATCCTTCACTGTTCTTGACTCTGAATCGCATTACCTGTTTCTATTTTCTTGTGACTTTTCCAGATTCGTGCCGTCAATCTTCATCTCCATAGTTTTAGGTTTGGGACTTGTTTGTAGAACCCATTTTAGAAAAAACTGAAACGATTCCCTACAGATTCTGTGTATTCTTAGGCTTTAGCCGAGGTCCCTAAAATCCTCCAAAGAACTCCCTTCTGAAAATCCAACTCCTCCTAGTTAAGCTGATATCATGGGTATATGGAAACATAGGGTAGACACCCCAACCAAGTTAGATCACTTTAGGCGTGAGTTTGACATCCCGGCCGACATCCATCTGAGGTTGGCTGGAGAAGATGACTCCATTATGCCTACAACTGATTCTATGTCCTTTCCTGTGGTAGCTTTTATCGAGTGCGGACTTCGGCTCCCACTAAATATCCTTTTCCGTGAGATACTTCACTATTATAAGCTGAACCCGATGCAGCTTGCCATCAACTCCTACTGAGTCATTAATGGCATAATAGCCTTAGCCAAACAAGAAAACGCTAGGGTTACCTTATCCGATATCCAATACTGCTACACCATGTGTGGCCTCAAAAAAGATACAGGCTACGTTTACTACCTCAAGCTGAGGTCCACAGAGTACAAAATTGTCGTCGACCTCCCTGACTCCAACAAGGGAGCTGGGGATGACTATTTTATTACCTCGGGGAATTGGGGGTTCGCTCCAGATGAGGACCTCCATCTCTACCCTCTTCCTCGATCAGTTTTTGTAGAGGGCAATGGTAAAAGCCCTGTGTTCATACTAACTTGTTTTTAAAGTCTTCAATACTTTGTTTGTTTCTAATGTTTGTTTTTCTTTCAGCTCTTCCTCAGCCACTAAAGGGCTTCCGTTAGTCTTTCTTTCCCAGCAAAGACTTGAGGAAACTTTTGGATCTGCCAGTCCACAAACAGAGAGCCCCTTTGGTACTCAATTTCATCCCAACTTACAAATCGGCGCTGCCCGACATCCCAAAGAAAAAGAAGAAAAGCCAATCACCTCCTTCTGCTACAACTCCTCAAGCTGCCTCCTCATCTCAGCCAGATCAAGGATCGACCTCTAATCCAGTTGAGCAACCGTCTACCTCGGCTCCATATCTGATCCCAATATCCCAACGCCGTCAACGACGCCGAACAGTTTTTACTGTTGAAATGGGCCGCCAAAAAGTAGTCGCTAAGAATCTTTTGGCCAATATTCCTGATTCAGTTGATGCTTAACCAGCACCAAACCAGCCAAAGCCGAAGACAAAAAGGATCAAGAAGGCTCAGCCAAAAGCAACGGTGACTCAGGTTGACAATGAGGACACCTTGCCAATCTCCAAATTGGCTGAGAGCAATAAGTCCCATTCTACCGCCGAGAAGAGTCCTGTCGATGCCCAACCATCCGAGTCTAAACGATCAAAGAGGCCGAGGTCATCCGCTACAACCACCTCGGGTCTCTAAAGCATGATTTCCCATGGGCCCCCCAAATCACACTGGAGGATAAGCCAGTTATGGCTAGCGACAGTGCTGATGACATTAATGTCGCTGTCGCCCTTAGTACCGCTCTGCTCCTTCCCGGCGATCTCGACCGAAATGCCGAGATGAGCGAATATGAGAACTATGCTCTGATGCTCCAGTGCTCTGTTCAGGTAAGTCTTTTTATTTGGTAATTTTTCTTTCTTTCTCTTCATTTCATACTTATAATATTTTCTAATAACTTCTGTTCACTTTCAGGCCATCCAGCATGCTCATTCTTTCTCAGTGCAAACCTTTAAGAATCGGCAGGAGCTGGCCGACAAGAAGAGGGAGGCTGCTAGTCTGCAAAAGACTAATAAAAACTTGCAATCAAAGATGAAGACCTTGGAGGATCAAGCCAAGACTGCTATCAAAGCTCGAAATGACGCTGAAGAAAAGGCAGAATCCACTAAGGCCATTAGGAAGGTTCTCAAGGCCCAAAAAAGAGAGGTCAAGGAAAAGATGTCCGAGGCCCAGAAAGAACTTCAGGATGCTCTGGCAACAAAAGAGGCCAAAGTCAAGGCCGCCGACGAGAAGGGATATAATGAGGGGGTGGCCGATGTCACAGCGGATTACGAAAAACAAGTAAAGCAGGCATGCATGCAACAAGGGTTTCATCCTTTGTTGGATGACTTTACCTAAAAAGCTCAAAATCCCCGATGACTCCCCCCTCAGGAACACCGATGTCCTTCCTCTGCCATTTCTCCCAACTCTAAGCCAATCCGACGACGACTCTGAGTCTGAGGAGGAGGTTCTGGTGAGGAAGTCAAAGGAGGCTGCTGGGGCCAAGTCCCCTACTCCAAATGAGCAAGTCCTGGACTTGAGTCAAGATGAGGAGGGTGAGGAGGTTCCAAAAGATGCTACTCCTGAGAAAGCATCCTCCGACGTGCTTCTTGCCGACAAGAGTCTTGATGTAACCCTCAAAGAAATCGATGTCGAGCTTGCGGCCAAGAAGGCTGCCGAGTTGTCTTCCCAGCAGTCGTCTGAACTTCAAACCCAACCATCTGCTGTTGCTGAGGAGTCTTAATTTTGATGTCTTTTTTTCCTTTTTAGAACAATTTGTAAGCTTTGGCCGACATGCCTTCTTTTGAACGTTAATACAACTTTCATGCTTGTGTCTTTGTCTTCTCTTTACTGCTCATTGTTTGATTCTACACTTGGAATATTTTGCATATCTTTAATATACACTTCAGTCTTGCGTAACCTTCTCGGGGTGACACTCCTTGTTTATACAAACAGATAATTTACCTCGGCAAATACCCAAGTACATCTCTTGGCACAACCTTGGTTTCAACTTGTAATTTTCTTCATAAAATTTCAACAAGTGTTTTACCTTGGTTTAACTTTAACTTGTAAACTTTTCTTAAGTTTCAACAAGTGTTAAACATAATCTCGGTTTAACTTCAACTTGTAAGCTTTTCTCAAGTTTCAACAAGTGTTAGATATGATCTCGGTTTAACTTTAACTTGTAAACTTTTCTCAAGTTTCAACAAGTGTTAAACATAATCTCGGTTTAACTTCAACTTGTAAACTTTTCTCAAGTTTCAACAAGTGTTAAACATGATCTCGGTTTAGCTTCAACTTCTAAACTTTTCTCAAGTTTCAACAAGTGTTAAACATAATCTCGGTTTAACTTCAACTTCTAAACTTTTCTCAAGTTTCAACAAGTGTTAAACATGATCTCGGTTTAACTTCAACTTGTAAACTTTTCTCACGTTTCAACAAGTGTTAAACATAATCTCAGTTTAATTAACTTTTCTCAAGTTTCAACAAGTGTTAAAGCCATTTTTCTTCTCTCTGCCTCTAATGTGACCCTAAGTTCTACTTGGGTTCTTATTATACATGTATTCCAGAAACAACGTTATGTATTTTTATTTGTCACAAGTGTATAAACAAATAAATCAACCTAAAACTTTATTTATTTACTTCGGCAAATGACAAAAGAGCAAAAAAACTTTACTTATTTACTTCGGAAAACACCTCAACATTTGCTCTTAGGAACGCCTCCAACTCTTTTTCCTCTTCTTTGGCTAAGCCCGAGCCGAGAAGAAAAAAGTGTTCTTCATCCTCCTCCTGGATGAGGATTTTCTTTAGTGCTTCTTCACTCTTCTCGGCTGGCTCTTTGCCGACATCCTCTAGGACTTTCACGCCCTCGTCTTCGATCTCTACCTTATCTGGTTCTCATATGCTACAGGTGGATTTCATTGATGCCATGGAGCAGTTCTTTGCCTGCAACTGACCTCCTCTATCCCATGCTCTGTTAGGAACCGCAATAGTTGATGCAGTGTTGAGGGAACAGCCCCCATTGCGTGCAACCATGGCCTTCCCAAGATAATATTGTAAAGGGAGGGTGTGTCGATTACGGTGAACTCTGTTGTTATCTTCTTTGTGTCAGCCTGCACATCTAAGCTTATTGCTCCTAGTGGCCATGTCGGCATTCCATTGAACTCGACCATTGGGCCATTAGATTATTCCATGTCATCTGGGTGAAGACCCAGCTCCTTGTAACATCTGACATACATGATGTTGCAAGAGCTGCCTTGGTCAATCAAGATGCGCTTCACTTGGCACTCCCCAACCTGGAGGGATACTACCAAGGCGTTGTTGTGCGGATGTTGTACTATCTCAAGGCCGGCTTCAGTAAAAGACACTACTGGTCCTTGGCGCTCCTCTGCCCGATGTCTCTTCTCCTCGATTTGGTAGACATGCCGTAGGTGCTTTACTGTCACAACCCAAACCCGCTCCTATGAGTTTAGCACCGTAATCGGCCAGTAATCCGAGATTACCGAAGGCCTGCTTAACAGTAATAACAGTAATATAGAGTACAGGAGCTAACAGAAGCCAAAACAGTAATTAGAAAATGTCCAATGAACTATGACAGTCTGTATGCAAAAAGACTTTTCATTCGTATGCACATTCATAACAGAATAGTTTATACATACATGTACAATCATCTAGGACATGGACCTAATCCCTATCATCACAGTACAGTACCAGTCTATACAGTATTACAAAACCGGTATAGAGACAGATGGGGGAAAATTAAAACACCCCAAAAGCCGTAGCTTGACAGGCTTGGAACCTCGCAGTGAGGTACAGTGGTTGGCTTTGACAAAAAGGAGCTTAACCCACGCTCCTAGCTCTGGTCTGGTGTGTGAACACCTACATATATATATAAACACTGAGCTAAAGGCCAGTGAATAACATAATGTGTAAAGTGGTTAAGAATGAATCTCCTTACAGTAACGAAATTAGTTCATTGAATCAGTATATCAGTCATTCAGTCATAGCAGTCATATGTGGTACATCCATTAGCAGAACAGTACAGTAAACAGTAGGTCTTAAAAGACCGAACAGTCAATGATGGCCATCGTAACAGTAAACAGAAGTTCCAAGGTGGGAACTAACAGAGATCTCTGTAACAGTAGCAGTAATAGTAACAGTAGTTGCTAAGGATGCCGCAATATAGTTCAGAATAGAGGACAAACATTCATTCAGTTAACAGTAAACAGTTCAGAAAATAGTTCAGTTGATCATTCAAACAATATTCATTTTCAAACATATCTTTACAACATTGTTACTCACAGAGTTCTGGGCTATAGATAAGGTAGAGCGTCTCTGGAATGCCAACCCTACACAGTTCCAGATTGAATACACACTAAGCTACACAGTTGGGAAAAATAATAACTTAATCCCTAATTTGCCTCGGTGTGGTTCTACATCAATATCCTCATTAAGATGCCTTAAACTAGGTCTTGAAATGCCTAGAATGAAATGAGGATGCAAAGATGCGCTTAAAAACATTTTCAAAATTTTCAGAAAACAGAGGTCCCGCTCGAGCGCAAATATCTTCGCTCGAGCAGACATGCAACAAAAGGGTTCCGCTCAAGCGTATAATTCCCCGCTTGAGCGTACTGTAAAACAGTCAAAAGTGCTGGATGTGTGAAAATCACGCTCGATAGGCGCTTGTAGACGTCCCCCGAACGCCCCAGGAGGAACGAGTCCCCCCGTTCCGTTCGATATTGGGCTCACTACAGTTCGGACTCTCAATTTGTCATGGTTCTAAATCTGAACCAAAGAGTCCAAATCCGGCAAATCGTTTTGAAAAAACAGATTTTTGAAAGAAGTGCCAAACATGGACTGCTTTGCTAGATACAGAGTGGCCACCTAAATATTTTATTTTGAAAAAATTTAGGAAACCTTGACTCGTTTGCCTAAGGCCACGTGTTCGTCATCACCAAAGTTGCCTCGGCTCGGGAACTTGGGTACGATTGGGGAAGGTCACTTCGTGAGCACCCTCGCTCGCCCGATCAAAGATCGGCCTCTACTAACCATGATATCTATTTTTGAAAACATTATGTGTTCTTATTCCGGTTATTAGCCTAGATTATTATGTGATGCGCACAGCATACAAGTATAGACTGGATCGCCTGAATTGGAACAAAACATTTCATGTTTGTTTGTTTGAAAATGGTTTGATGATGCTACTCGCAAGTAGGCTAAGACGTGGATTTGCCACCCTCGGGTGGGCTTAGAAAAACATGATTTTGCCACTATCTAGTGGGCTTGAAACACACATTTGATGAATTGTTCCAATTCAAATAACCCAACCTTCACCCACAGGCATTCAGGCAGTTATATCACATAAGCAATTAGCCTCATGGTAAGCATGCTATCATGGCAGTCACTCACACACATGCAAGGATGCTAAAACATAAAACTTACCGAGTACTCCAAGCCAAAACAGAAGCTAATTAGAAATCCATGCATGATCCTAACTATACAAAAATGCCTAATGCAACACATGCAAAAGTGCAACTATAGCAGGCTCGACTATTCTAGACATGGCATATGAAATGCTACAGCTAACATGTATTCAACTTGGAATTGAAATACAATGCAGTTAGTATGATGCGCCGAGCCCGGTGCATGCAAAACAGATGAATAAATGCAAACATGCTATCATACTGTATGCTAATTGAAACATGCCCTAATCTAACCATCGTAAGCGGGTAAATAAAAGGGAGAAAGACGTGGGGTTGGAAGACATACATCACACACACGCACACTTATTATAGTTGTGCCCTCGCGCAAAGGGTCCGAATAAATAATATACAGTCCCAAATGAATAATTACAGTCCAAATATGTACAAAACCCTAATTAATTAACAAATTAAATTAGGAAAGCAATAAATTGACATGCAAGCAAGGGACTACCTCAAATTTGCTCCGGATGATGAATGATGCATGCTCGGGTTGCCTTGTGCAAAAATCCACTGTGATTCCCCGGTTTGCCTCTGTTTGTAATTATTCTTGGGATGCGTGCCAGGCTCCGGAAGGTTGCTGATTTCTGATTTGCTGCAACAGAGAGCAACAAAGGGGCATGGCAAAGTATTTTCACATATGTATGCATGACTACTCTTCAGGGAGTGTAGTCCTCGATCCTCGTGCCACCAATCACGCATATCGATGCATGATGGCCGAGGAGTCGAATTGCACGACTCAATGTGAAATGAATGCACATATAAACACAACAAGACCTAAACTCCATCATGGATAATCCAGAGTGTCGGTGACTGAGAATTGAGACACGTTCCGTCACTCGAAGTACGAAATGTCCCTCGTTTCCCGTGCTTGGGCTAACTCCTATCCCAAGCACAATGCAATATGCATGACATGCATGAATGCGACTAATATATAACCTAGCATGCACAATACTATGAAATGGCATACACGATGCACGAGGTAACATGGCATACACAATGCGCTAACATACAACCTAGCATACGCAATGCTATGAAATAAAATGGCATACACAATGCACAATGGACTTACACCAACATGAGTGGACCTCAGCCATACTCACATCAGTAGCCATTAGATGAAAATGAGATACTCGAAATGCGTGCACACGTGCACGTAAACCGAGGACCGAACCTAAGGCACGAATGCCACTCTACCAAAGCATGGCAAGGCATGGAACATGGTATGCAAACATACAAATTTCAGCACCGAAATGTGATGCAAAATGGTCCCGAAACATGGAAACATGGTACCCGATGCATGAAATGAACCCCGAAACCCGAAACTAGGCACGTGGAATGACTTATAGCTATACAAAGCATGCATTATTTGATCATGAAGCATGAAGACAGATTCAAGGCAGTCCTAAAACATGCATATTTCCAGTTTATAACAAGTCCCAAAAACAAACACAAGTAGGGCTAATCTATCATGCAAAAAAAGGCCCCAAAAAAGGGATAAAGAAGCAAGTGGCAGCTTCCGACCCCAAACAATGAAGATCCCTTCAACAAATTTTAATAGGGGCTCAAAATAATGCACTTTACAGTTTATTACCAAGTCCAAAACAGTGCACAAGTAAGCTTAAAACACTATGCAAAAATAGGCCTAAAAGAAGGTTTAAACACAAAGAGCAAAAAGGGAGCCTCAAACAGCAAAGGACCCTTGATCAAACATGAAGAGGGGGTCAAAATATGACTCTTTACAGTTCATGTTGGAGCTCAAAAATACAAGCACAAGGAGCTAAAAAAACATGCAAACAAAGGGGCCAAAAGAGGGATAAAGAGGCAAGTGATAGAAGGAAGTCTCAAACAGTAAAGATCTCTTCAACAAAGTTTAAGAGAGGCTCAAAATAAGGAAACTCACAGTTTATAGCAAAGCTCAAAACAGTTTACAAATAGGCCTAAAATACTATGCAAGAAAGAGGCCTAAAAGAGGCTTTTAACACAAAGTATAAAAAAGAAGCCTCAAACAGGGAGAAGCCCTTAATAAAACATGAAATAGAACTTAAAATAAGACTATTTTCAGTTAGGGTCAGAGCCCAAATATGCGAGCACAAGGAGCTAGAATATAGATCAAGATAAAGCAAGAAAGGAGGAAAAGAAGATTTACCCTTGAAGAACCAATCTTTGACAGCCTTTGGACCAAGTTTGGGGACTCTTAAGCTCTGGAAATGGCCTTTGAGCTGCTGGAATGGAGTGAGGAGGAGGGGTGCTATGGGTTGTAGAGTAAAGGGTGTAGGAATGGTCCAAAAACAAAAGGGTTTTGATGTTTGGAATAGAAGGGAAGAGAGATTGAATGCAAGAGGTTTAGAACTAATTTTTGTAACCCTTAAAACTAAAGGGGAGGGTCTGGTTTTATAGGCAAAGGAGTGGAGAAAAGGGGGGAAATTTCAAATTCAAGTTTCCCCCCCAAAAGGCCAAACCCTCGGACATGGGTGAAGTGCAAAACAAAATACATGGCTGGAATGCACTTGGGACAAGGATCATGGCCAGCCAGCTCAAAAGGGCAAAAAAGGCCATTCACCAAATAGGTGGCCGGCCTGCTAGATTTTCTGGCCGGCCTGCTACTTTTCAGAACAAAAAATGGTTCTACCGGAAATAAAGGTGGCCTGCCGGTGATTGGGAAGTCAAATGGTATCCATTCAAGTGTCCAAATTAAAGCCCCGGAAGTTAGCTTTCCAATGGCGCAAACCTTGCATTAAAATTCCTCCTGTGGAAAAAGTTATGCCAGTTTCCGTGAAGCCGCGCAGATTCGGTCCTACCCGGATCCATGCCGAACTTCTCCCAACCTTGTTTTCTTCTCTCCTCTCCTCTTCTCTTCAACTCCAAACCCCTAAACAAGGTGTTTTGAAAGATTTTTCAAAATATTTCATCTCTCCTTCATTCATTTCTACTTTGTCCTTGCTTGGTTTACCGAAAAGCGCGACATTTAACAAAATGCGAGTGTCGGGACATCGTAGAAACTTTATTTCAAAAACGTTTTTGAAAGAGAGGGTTTCAAGGTCTAAAATCTTTTGATCAAGATTGTTTTGGTCCAAAAAGGGGTATGAAGTTGAGATTTGACTCTCTCTCCTTGCCGAAGAAATTGAACCTTTGCCCTGCGCATCTTTCAAAACCATCAGTCGTGTCCAAGTCTTATAGGCGGTCAAAAATAGGGTGTCTACAGTTGCCCCTCTTTGATAGAACTCAGAAGTCAAGAAGTGACGGGAGTGAATGTCAAAGCCTAGAGACGACCCATTTTTGGCAAGGCCGAAGACTTTGGACAAACAAACAAAGTATAGACAAATAAATGGTTGCGCCCGTAGGCTGCCTACGTACCCCTTTGCAAAGAATCAAACCAGCGTAGTTCAGGGGCAGGATGCAAAATGATATGCAGAAATATTTTGAAGATTGGACTTATATGCTACGCGAAGCTGGTTTGATAATTGGACTTATATGCTACGCGAAGCCGGACATCACTCATGATCATGCAAAAAGAGCTGTAATGAAGCCATTATGCGAAATAAATGCAACATTTTAAGCGAATGCTAGGCAAGCAAGTAAACTCGAGCCAAACTACACCTCGTGCAGAAAGGATGTAAGAAAATTATGGAATTCTCACTACGAATACAGTGTGCATGTGTGATGGATACACAGAGCGAACATGTGATTGATACACAAAAAGGTGAGTACAAAGTGTGATAGATGCACTAAGTGAACAAGTATGATAGATACACAAAGCGAGAGTGTGTGATTGATACACAGTGCGAACGCGTGTGATTGATACACAAAAAGGTGAGCACAAAGTGTGATAGATGCACTAAGTGAACAAGTATGATAAATACACTAAGCGGGAGTGTGTGATTGATACACAGAGCGAACGCGTGTGATTGATACACAAAAAGGTGAGCACAAAGTGTGATAGATGCACTAAGTGAACAAGTATGATAGATACACAAAGCGGGAGTGTGTGATTGATACACAGAGCGAACGCGTGTGATTGATACACAAAGTAGGCATAGTGTGAGCGTGTGTGATTGATACACAAAGTGGGCAAAGCGAGTGTGTGATAGATACACTATTTGAGCAAAGTGTAATTGATATACAAAGGGTGAAGTGAGCAAAGTGTGATGGATACACTAAAGGTGAACACAAAGTGTGACAGATGCACTTAGTGAACAAAGTATGATTGATATACTAAATGTGAACACGAAGTGTGATAGATGCACTTAGTGAACAAGTATGATGGATATACTAAAAGGGAACACAAATTGTGATAGATGCATTTAGTGAACAAGTATGATGGATATACTAAAAGCGAACACAAAGTGTGATAGATGCACTATGTGAACAGAGTGTGATTGATACATTAAAAGCGAACACAAAGTGTGATAGATGCACTATGTGAACAGAGTGTGATTGATACACTAAATGTGAACACGAAATGTGATAGATGCACTATGTGAACAGAGTGTGATCGATACACTAAAAGTGAACACAAAGTGTGATAGATGCACTTAGTGAACAAGTATGTTGGATATACTCACAAAGTGTGATAGATACACTATGTGAACAGAGTGTGATTGATACACTAAAAGCGAACACAAAGTGTGATAGATGCACTATGTGAACAGAGTGTGATTGATACACTAAAAGCGAACACAAAGTGTGATAGATGCACTATGTGAACAGAGTGTAATTGATACACTAAATAAATGATCTTAAAACGGAACTTCTTTGAATGAACCGTACATACAATATCGTGCGTGATTGAGGAAGAAACTTGATAGGTACAATGCATTACAATGCATGATGCTTAAGGAAAGCAATAAATGGACAAAGCGGCGCTTTAGAAAGCACCTCATGAGGTGAGTGGCGATGAACCGCTATACTCTGACGGGGATCTCCCTTCGTGCTCTTCGAACACTTACCTTCAACTTACAGTATAAAGGCTCTGAAATGCTAACAAGGGTCCTTCACGTAGAATACTTGGGATGCCACTTTTCTTCCTGACCACATTCACAACTTTCCCTATTCTCCAACGGGGTGACAGACTAGGTTGATTCAGTATCTAGAATTGAGGTGCATACACACTATCTCAACATATGGGGCTTCCATACAGATTTCAAGCCGGGGATACACCCCTGCGTATTTAAACCAGACTTTAGTCCCGGAAATCCCGAACCTTTATGTTCTAGGCATCAGCCATTCGAACTCTAGTTTCCACCGTCGCAGCTGGTCTCTTAGGAACTTATTGCAAACACGGCCAAGATGTCCCTGGCACGAAACGGTCCTCAAGGAGAGCACTTCTGATTGCCTATTCTGGCTTGAAGCAGACTTGATCTTGAGCTTGAGGTAAAGGTACATTCATACTTCGGAGCATTGGCAAGACTGAAGAGGTACACACGGAATGTAGTCCTGGAACTTACTGAAGTTGAAACAAACTCAGATACCCGACATTTTCCTCTTTTGCTTTTGCTTTGCAGTCCGGAACCATATATAGCTTCAGATAGGTCCTGGTTCTACTGTTCTCACATGACCTGGGTTGAATCCTGCGATTTTATGAAAGAACAAATTCTGTTTTGTACAAATGTGGAGAGCGGCACGGCACTCGGAGCACAAAACGATTTTATTTTTGAAATTGAGAGATGAGTTTTCGACCAAGTATTGAGCCTACGACTGAACACAACAAAATGACTCAACAAGGAAATAAAAGGCACACAACCTAGACACATCGAGTAACACTCGAAACGACTCAAAACAAGAATCGAGATAAAACAAAAAGACACGACACTCAGACGTGCACAGGGAGCCTATTTCACTGGGTAGTGTTTCCCACCCTTTCTCATTCGTGGTTTCACATCACTCGGCCCTCAAGCTCTGTTTTTCTGAAAAAGCCCTCTTCTCACTTTTCTTCTTATCGCACATCTCTCTATTCTTCAATCTCTCATTTTTCATCCCTCCCCTGGGTGGTTGATGGATAAACAGCAAATTGTGGGCTCGTGCCCCTAGCATTCTGCTAGATTCTCTTTCTTCCGCTCACAGCTAGTGAATTCCTTCCACGGAAAGGTTGCGCTACAACTGGGTGTGTAGCAAATCTGCAGCTAACATCAGTTGATGATGCTTTGCTAGGGAGTTTGGACGTGACAAGATCTGTCCAAATGATGGAGTGGAATATCTTGCCCCATTCTAGTTCGTGCTTCGCACTTTGCTTGATACCTCGTTGCTTGGAGGATATGAGAGCTTTCAGCCCTTTGTTGTGCCCTTTTCTGGCGAATACGGTGCCCTTTCCGACAAGTAGAGTGCCCTTTCTGGCAAGTATTTTGACAAAGTGGAAAAGACAGAACACCTGACTGAACTGTGCCCCTAATTCATCATTTTGACCATTTTTTATTTTTTTCTTTCTACTAAAACAGTTTTGACCAACATGAGAGTTAGATTAACGCGCTTGTTCGATTTTCTGATTTAAAATCATGCAAGTTAGGCTATGAGCACTGAGAGTTTTCCTTTTTTGGGTCCAAGAAATGGTCCAGTTTTGAAAAATGGAGTACTTTTCGAGAAGATTAGTCAACCTCAGTAAAAATTCTCAAAAACTATTTTTGCAAACGACCACTGCTCAACGAGCACGGAACCTACTCTTGAGATGCACAACCTCGGACTCATAGCAATGAAAAATTGCCCCTTGTCTGAAGGACACTGCATGGCAACGGAAAGTTGCCCCTTGTTTGAAATGACACTGCGGCGTTTTGAATGGCAATGGAAAGTTGCCCCTTGTTTGGATAGCACCGCAGCGCATTATAGTCAGTCCTCAGAGCGACGAACACAACCAGACTCTCAGATACAGAGAAGACAAAGATGACCAAAACCATCGCATGGACACAATCGAATTTGAAGTGTTTTACGGCTGGACTTCAGAATGAAGTTGCCTACGTATCCCAAAGATGGGAATCAAGCCTCACGTAGTTCGGGGTTAAGGTACACTCGGGTATTTAACCTCTCATTTTGTGCTCTAACTTTTGCCAGGGCCGCCCTTTGCGGGTTTTCAACCTTGCGAGCTATGTTTTTCTTCTTTTCAATTTTTGTGTTCTTTTCTTTTCTTTTCTTTTTTTGATTTTCTTTTTTTTTTTTGTTCTTTTCTTTGCATCTTTCTTTTTTGTTCTTTTATTCTTTTCTCTTTTTTGTCCTTTTTCTTCTTTTTTTGCTCTAACTTTTGCCTGGGCCGCCCTTCTGGGTTTTCGGCCCAGCGAGCCTCTCAAAGGGTAAAAGTATAACAAGTCCATGCCAAATGGTTTTGAGATCCTGAAATTATCTGAATCCAGGAGAATGGCTGTTATTCTAGCTTCGCAAGCTTCTTCTGATGAGATCTAATCTTCTTGACCTGACTTTGGGTGCCTCTTGTTCGAGGGCTGCTTCAAATCTGGCCACACAGGCCTTACATGGCGGTTGACCGTTGAACGTTCTGAATGGGTCTAAGGTTCGAAAACAAATGGATTGAATCTTGAGGCTGAGAGCGATCCTAGGCTGCACAATCTCAAGAGCGATTCCACACAAGTCTTCACAGGACTGCGCAAAACATTTTGTTTTTGAAAGTTTTTAAGAAAGCGATAAATCGCTCGCGCCGAAGATAGTGTGGAACCAATCTGGATCAAAGCTAGGGTCCTTCTCAGTACTCACACTAACAAGCATGATTTCATTCATTAAGGGCTTAGCACGCCTCTCTTTCTCTCAGTTTGATCAAAGTTTTGCAAATCCCGAGGAATTCCTCCCTCTTTGTTTTCATCGCAACGTTCAAAAAGTTTTGAAAAACTCAGGTTATTACAATAACTTCAAGGCACAGAAAAGGCAGAGTTCTTAGTCAAATACTGCCATCTCATTCAGAACTTTCGGCATAACCGGCACAAGGCAGAAACAAATACGAGAGCGTGAAAATCACTACTGTTTTATTCAAAATCTGTCGGCACAACTGGTTCCCTGGCAGAAACAGACTCAAAACAAAACGAAAAGATAAACACAAAACAAAATGGTGACGCCCGAGGTGACACCCCCCGGAATCACCCGACTCCTATACAACAGGACTGACTCGATACAACAATGACAGACCCAAAACAAAAAGAGACTGACTCAAAACAAAAAGACAGACTCAAAACAAAACAACAAGATTGACCCAAAACCCAAGTCAGAAAGCACAAAAGCTAGCATTGGCAAATGCTCAAAACAGTGCATGCCATACACCATATCTGAAATAAACTGAACGCCGCCCGCAGGTGGTTCATCCCTCGATCACATCACATTATCCCCCACAGGTTCACTGGTCGAGTGCCGATAGACTTTGCTGGACTGGCGCGGGGATGACCCTGTTGTCAAACAGATCTTGTACATCATGGCGCAGACGAAAGCAACTGTCAGTGTCATGACCGGTTTGTTGATAGTACGCACAGTACCTAGTATGGTCATGCTTTGGAGGGAGAGGATCAGGTAAAGGCCATTGTTCCAATGGTTTCAGATGTTCTTTTCGGATTAAGGCCTCTAGAGCCTTTGACAAAGGCATATAAAGTGGGGTGAAAACCCTCTTGACTCGGGGTGGATATTTGGCCGTCTGTGAGCTACTTCCGGACGCACCGGTGAATGGGGTAGCTTTTTTTGATGTGGTGGTGGTGACCATGCCCACTTCAAAAGATCTTGCAGCTGCATCACCACTGGTGGTCGCATTCGAACTGCGGGTAAACGCCCTCCTGGGCTGCTCCTTCTCCTGGTCAATGAGGCCCTGCTTCATAGCATCCTCGATCTGTACTCCCATCTCATGCAAATCTGAAAAGGTAGGGAAGGGGAGCACGATCATTTTCTACATTAGTTTGGGCTGGAGGTTGCGTACAACCATCCGTATTTGATCCTTATCCGTTGGCCTAATGGTCATCATTGAGGCTTTGGCCCTCCAGCGGGCCACGAATTCTGAGAAGCTCTCCTTAGCCTCCTGTCTCGTCGTCTCAAGATCACGGGTCGTAATCTCGATTTGGGTATTGTATGAATATTGTGCGACGAAGGCCTCGGCCATCTCCTCCCAGCTTCGTTTCACTGAATCCTCCAATTTGCCGTACCAGATGGCCGCAATACCCGACAGGGTCCTGCCAAAAAGGGAAAGCTTCTGTAATCTTGTCAAGCCCATCGGGCGCAAAACATCTGAAAACAAACTCAGGTGGACCATGGGATCTCCTGACCCGTCAAAACGGTCGATGTGAGGCATCTTGAACCTGTCCGGCAGTGTCACAGCTGCGTCGGTGTACCCGTCCTCAATGTCCGGGATGGACTTTACCCCCTGGGATTTCTTGAACAACTTTTCAAGCTTGCTCAACTTCAACGCTGTATGGTCTACCTCGAACTCAAAGGGAGAGTTCGATGGGTTGATTGGTGCTTTAGACAGCTGGGGTAAGATTGGAGGCAAAGCCGGTCCTGTCGGAATGTCCGTACCTTCTTGGACATTTGGCGTCTCCCCAGGTATTGGATCTACTGGTGGGGGAGAGCTTGATGCGAAGCAGATGCTCCGTTTTGCTATTGCAATCTGGTGATTAGCTCTGCCTGTTGGGCCATGACCGCAGCCTGCTGTTTGGCAAATTCAGCTTGGCGGACAGCATCTTGCTGCATGAGTTTCATACTTTCTTGCATCTGGAGCATCATTGCGTCCATCCCTGATGTGTTCTGCTGATCCATCTAACTGACTGGTATCTATCCCTGCAGTAGAAACTGAGACCTCAACCTGACTGTTCACTGGTGGGGTGGATAAGGGCCACTGATCTGGTAACTGCTGAACTGGTGATTTGTGCCTGACTGGCCCTTTTACTCTGCCTCTGGCAAAGGAACACTGATTGCTCTTGAACTGAATCTCTGACCTGACAAAGTCTATCAGCACAAGTTCGATGAACCTCGGGGGATATCGGAGCCTTCTGAAGCTATGGTTCCCAGACTACCCTAGCAAAAGAGAAAACATGCAGCATCTCAGCCTAACTTCACCAAAATAGATACGAGCATAGTAGGATGACTGTGCCCTCTACTGAATTTTGCCCCTAAAATTCTACCTCAAATCTGATACCCTCGGGTAAAACTGATTCTTCAGTTTCTGATGCCCGCAGACCTGATACCTAGACTTGCAAACTGATACATGCATTCTTGTAGAGACGCACTCTAAAAGCACATAACAAACAAGTGAGAGCCAAAACAACCCTATGTTGGGGTAGGGTTTCCCTGTCCTATTTTGTCAGGAGCTAGGGTTTCACTGCACACGCAGCGGTTTCAAACAACCTATATCGGGTAAGCAACCTGTCCTAGTTTGGAATGGTCACTATGGATTCCGAATATGCACTGGGTCGAATGGTCAAAAAGGGTGCCCCGGTAAAACCGGGGTTTGTGGTCCCATACTAGCAGAGCCCATAACCGGTCAGCCTTATGGTCATGCCTTGACAAGACAAGCCTCCGGCAAACCGTTCAGGAATAGCAGATGGCAAACACGGTGTCCTAGGCACACCAATGCAAATGCAATGCAAAGAAACACACAAGTGTACTCAAAAACAGATATCATGAGTTCGAGTCAAGTTCTCCAAACATCCCCAGCGGAGTCGCCAGAAACTGTAGACGTCCCCCGAACGCCCCGGGAAGAACGAGTCCCCCCGTTCCGTTCGATATTGGGCTCACTACAGTTCGGACTCTCAATTTGTCACAGTTCTAAATCTGAACCAAAGAGTCCAAATCCGGCAAATCGTTTTGAGAAAACAGATTTTTGAAAGAAGTGTCAAACATGGACTGCTTTGCTAGATACAGAGTCGCCACCTAAATATTCTATTTTGGGGAAATTTAGGAAACCCTGACTCGTTTGCTTAAGGCCACGTGTCCGTCATCACCAAAATTGCCTCAGCTCGGGAACTTGGGTACGATTGGGGAAGGTCACTTCGTGAGCACCCCCGCTCGCCCGATCAAAGATCGGCCTCTACTAACCATGATATCTATTTTTGAAAACATTATGTGTCCTTATTCCGGTTATTAGCCTAGATTACTATGTGATGCGCACAGCATAAAAGTATAGACTGGATCGCCTGAATTGGAACAAAATATTTCATGTTTGTTTGTTTGAAAATGGTTTGATGATACTACTCGCAAGTAGGCTAAGACGTGGATTTGTCACCCTCGGGTGGGCTTAGAAAAACATGATTTTGCCACTATCTAGTGGGCTTGAAACACATATTTGATGAATTGTTCCAATTCAAATAACCCAACCTTCACCCACAGGCATTCAGGCAGTTATATCACATAAGCAATTAGCCTCATGGTAAGCATGCTATCATGGCAGTCACTCACACGCATGCAAGGATGCTAAAGCATAAAACATACCGAGTACTCCAATCCAAAACAGAAGCTAATTAGAAATCCATGCATGATCCTAACTATACAAAAATGCCTAATGCAACACATGCAAAAGTGCAACTATAGCAGGCTCGGCTATTCTAGACATGGCATATGAAATGCTATAGCTAACATGTATTCAACTTGAAATTGAAATACAATGCAGTTAGTATGATGCGCCGAGCCCGGTGCATGCAAAACAGATGAATAAATGCAAACATGCTATCATACTGTATGCTAATTGAAACATGCCCTAATCTAACCATCGTAAGCGGGTAAATAAAAGGGAGAAAGACGTGGGGTTGGAAGACATACATCACACACACGCACACTTATTACAGGTGTGCCTTCGCGCAGAGGGTCCGAATAAATAATATACAGTCCCAAATGAATAATTACAGTCCAAATATGTACAAAACCCTAATTAATTAACAAATTAAATTAGGAAAGTAATAAATTGGCATGCAAGCTAGGGACTGCCTTAAATTTGCTCCGGATGATGAATGATGCATGCTCGGGTTGCCTTGTGCAAAAATCCACTGCGATGCCCCGGTTTGCCTCTGTTTGTAATTATTCTTGGGATGCGTGCCAGGCTTCGGAAGGTTGCTGATTTCTGATTTGCTGCAACAGAGAGCAACAAAGGGGCATGGCAAAGTATTTTCACATATGTATGCATGACTACTCTTCAGGGAGTGTAGTCCTCGATCCTCGTGCCACCAATCACGCATATCGATGCATGATGGCCGAGGAGTCGAATTGCACGACTCAATGTGAAATGAATGCACATATAAACACAACAAGACCTAAACTCCATCATGGATAATCCGGAGTGTCGGTGACTGGGAATTGAGACACGTTCCGTCACTCGAAGTACGAAACGTCCCTCGTTTCCCGTGCTTGGGCTAACTCCTATCCCAAGCACAATGCAATATGCATGACATGCATGAATGCGACTAATATATAACCTAGCATGCACAATACTATGAAATGGCATACACGATGCACGAGGTAACATGGCATACACAATGCGCTAACATACAACCTAGCATACGCAATGCTATGAAATAAAATGGCATACACAATGCACAATAGACTTACACCAACATGAGTGGACCTCAGCCACACTCACATCAGTAGCCATTAGATGAAAATGAGATACTCGAAATGCGTGCACACGTGCACGTAAATCGAGGACCGAACCTAAGGCACGAATGCCACTCTACCAAAGCATGGCAAGGCATGGAACATGGTATGCAAACATGCAAATTTCAGCATCGAAATGTGATGCAAAATGGTCCCAAAACATGGAAACATGATACCCGATGCATGAAATGAACTCCGAAACCCGAAACTAGGCACACAGAATGACTTATAGCTATACAAAGCATGCATTATTTGATCATGAAGCTTGAAGATAGATTCAAAGAAGTCCCAAAACATGCATATTTCCAGTTTATAACAAGTCCCAAAAACAAACACAAGTAGGGCTAATCTATCATGCAAAAAAGGCCCCAAAAGAGGGACAAAGAAGCAAGTGGCAGCTGCCGGCCCCAAACAATGAAGAGCCCTTCAACAAAGTTTAAGAGGGGCTCAAAATAATGCACTTTACAGTTTATGACCAAGTCCAAAACAGTGCACAAGTAAGCTTAAAATACTATGCAAAAATAGGCCTAAAAGAAGGTTTAAACACAAAGAGCAAAAAGGGAGCCTCAAACAGAAAAGAACCCTTGATCAAAAATGAAGAGGGGGTCAAAATATGACTCTTTACAGTTCGTGTCGGAGCCCAAAAATACAAGCACAAGGAGCGAAAAAAACATGCAAACAAAGGGGCCAAAAGAGGAATAAAGAGGCAAGTGATAGAAGGAAGTCTCAAACAGTGAAGTGCCCTTCAACAAAGTTGAAGAGGGGCTCAAAATAAGGAAACTCGCAGTTTATAGAAATGCTCGAAACAGTTTACAAATAGGCCTAAAATACTATGCAAGAAAGAGGCCTAAAAGAGGCTTTTAACACAAAGTGTAAAAAAGAAGCCTCAAATAGAGAGAAGCCATTAATCAAACATGAAATAAAGCTTAAAATAAGACTATTTTCAGTTAGGGTTGGAGCCCAAATATGCGAGCACAAGGAGCTAGAATATAGATCAAGATAAAGCAAGAAAAGAGGAAAAGAAGATTTACCCTTGAAGAACCAATCTTTGACGGCCTTTGGACCAAGTTTGGGGACTCTTAAGCTCTGGAAATGGCCTTCGAGCTGCTGGAATGGAGTGAGGTGCAACGGTGCTATGGGTTGGAGAGTAAAGGGTGTAGGAATGGTCCAAAAACAAAAGGGTTTTGATGTTTGGAATAGAAGGGAAGGGAGATTGAATGCAAGAGGCTTAGAACCAATTTTTGTAACTCTTAAAACTAAAGGGAAGGGGCTGGTTTTATAGGCAAAGGAGTGGAGAAAAGGGGGGAAATTTCAAATTCAAGTTTCCCCCCCAAAAGGCCAAACCCTCGGACATGGGTGAAGTGCAAAACAAAATACATGGCTGGAATGCACTTGGGACAAGGATCATGGCCGGCCAGCTCAAAAGGGCAAAAAAGGCCATTCACCAAATAGGTGGCCGGCCTGCTACTTTTCAGAACAAAAAATGGTTCTGCCGGAAAGAAAGGGGGCCGGCCGGTGATTAGGAAGTCAAATGGTGGCCATTCAAGTGTCGAAATTGAAGCCCCGGAAGTTAGCTTTCCAATGGCTTAAACCTTGCATTAAAAGTCCTCCTGTGAAAACAGTTATGCCAGTTTCCGTGAAGCCGCGCAGATTCGGTCCTACCCGGATCCATGCCGAACTTCTCCCAACCTTGTTTTCTTCTCTCCTCTCCTCTTCTCTTCAAATCCAAACCCCTAAACAAGGTGTTTTGAAAGATTTTTCAAAAGAGTTCATCTCTCCTTCATTCATTTCCACTTTGTCCTCGCTCGGTTTGCCGAAAAGCACGACATTTAACAAAATGCGAGCGTCAGGACATCGTAGAAACTTTATTTCAAAAACGTTTTTGAAAGAGAGGGTTTCAAGGTCTAAAATCTTTTGATCAAGATTGTTTTGGTCCAAAAAGGGGTATGAAGTTGAGATTTGACTCTCTCTCCTTGCCGAAGAAATTGAACCTTTGCCCTGCGCATCTTTCAAAACCATCAGTCGCGTCTAAGTCTTAAAGGCGGTCAAAAATGGGGTGTCTACAGCGCTCTACACCCGCTCGAGCGTGAGACACAAGATCCCGCTCGAGCGTCCAATACCCCGCTCGAGCGGACTACAAACACAACTAAAGTGCTGGATGCACGAATTTCACGCTCGAGCGCCAATCACCCCGCTCGAGCGTGAGTCCAAAATCTGCAATTCCCAGACTTGAACCTCAAGCTCAAAATCAATTTCAAATGTATCAAATTCGATCTTTTTGGGCTAATTTTCTGGAAAACACTTCAAAACTCATAATATAACATGTTTCAAAGATCAATTTGAGAAATCAAAGTCCAAAGGTAGTTCAATTAAACTCAATTTCAAACCAATTTCCAAGAACATAACTCAAACATGACATACATGAGTTTAAACCAATTCAAAGCTTCAATTACATGCTCTAATGAGCTAATTCTTCCAAAAACATGGTAAAACCATGAACTATACTCAAAATATGAACATGCATGTGGCAAATTTGTGAAGAACAACTCCAAAATGCAAGAATATACCCATGCATGCAAAGATTAAGCTTTGATTCAACAAATTAAGCTAATTCATGACCTTAATCTCTAGACTTCCATAAACCATGCAACATATAACTTGAATACATGAACAAGAAGGTATAATCTCTACCTTAAGTCTCCAATTCTAGGTGTAGGAGTCCAAACATGAAATCAACCTTCAATTTCCTCAATCACTAAGCTAAAATTGTTGAACTCAAGTTTCCTCACTCTCTCTATCTCTAGTCGGCTAAGGACTCAAGGAATGGCTGAGGAAATGATGCTAAACAATGTATAATTCAAGTCTCAACATATGGTATGAAGTGGGCCACTAAGTGGCAAAGTTGTAAATAATGCAACTTATGTAATTTAACTAATTTTAATCTATTTAATCATACCAAATCACATTTCAAATAAATATGCCATAAAATCACATAAATTATGATTAACACATATCACTAATCAATTTCAGATTCGACCGCTGATAAGGGCTTCAATTTGCAGTTTAAAACATAAAACATGAACAGATAGTTTAACAGTCGAATAGATAGAGATGCACTTAAACAGATACAAACAGTCAATCAGTTCCAGATTTTCAGTCAATCAATCAATTAACATGCTTAGTCTCAGTTTAGCAGTAAACAGTGGTGAGGGTTGTCACATTTACCTTTTGGGTCTCCCTCGAATTTTGTTTTCGTTGACCTTCGAGTGAATTACATTAATTACCCGAGGTCCTCCTGCCTGAGGTTGTTGTGCTGAGGGAGGCAGAGCTGCTGGTGCCTGAGGCAGTCTTGCCTGTTCTTCTCTTGTCCTGGCCTCATCGACAAGGTCTCTCAGATGGCATTGCCTCACCAGGTCTTCTAAGTGTGTTTTCAGGGCTCTACAACCCTGAGTCATGTGCCCATCTTCATTGTGGTAAGCACAATGTCTGCCAAGGTTTCTTCCCATAAACTCTCCCGGTGCCCTCGCTGGTGCTCTGAAATAGGGTTGGCTCCGAATTTTGTCCAAGACTTTGTGAATCGGGATTCGAAACACAGTTGTAACTATCTGTGTAGCCCTCAGTCCTATCTCTTTCTTGCTGGATCCATTGTTACCTCGACCTCGTTTCGGCAAGCCGTTTCCCTTTTCTTGCTTTGTTTCCTTCGTCCCCGACGTATCTTCCTCAGCTCTGGCATACTTCTCAATTCTAGCCATGAGCTCTTCCATGCTTTTTGGCAATGTCTTTGCCAATGACTTCCGTAGAGCGCAATCATCTTTCAGGCCGTTCTTAAAAGACATGACCGTCACCTCTTGGTTGCATTCGGGTATTCGGTTGAACACCTCATAGTATCTTTTTGCATAGGCCCTAAGGCTTTCATCCTTACTGATTCTCAGAGCCATCAATGCGTCCACCCTTAATGGCTATAATTTATTTGTCACGAAGCTGGCCACAAACATCTCGGCCAGGCCTTCCCAGGTCTTCACACTTTCCTTTGGTAGTTTGTGAAACCAATCTGATGCAATCTCCCCGAAGGATGAGGGGAACACTTTGCAGAGTAACGACTCATTCCCACTATACAATGCCATTAAGTTCAAGTATAATCCAACGTGGAAGTTGGGGTCTGACTTACCATCGTATATTTGAAACCTCGGCATACTGAATCTCTTCAGCACCTCAAATTTGTCCAATTCCACTGAGAATGGTGTTCTCGGCTTATCTGGGGAGGTTACCTCGGCATCGGTACTTTGTTGCTTCCTCTTGAGGTAATCCCTCAAGTCCTCCTTTGTTCGCCCAAGAGCTCGGCTATCTCCCGACTTTAGTCTTTTCGGCACATTACTCTCTGTTTCGTTGTGGGCCCTTTTTGACCTTTCTCCATGAGTTGTGTCGAAGCACAACTCTTGTCTTTGAACATGCCAATGTTCTCTGGGGTCTGTTTCTTTAGTGCAATGTGTCTTTCGTGACTCTTCCCTTCTCGACTCCCCTCGTCCGACCTCCCTTGAAGGCCGGTGAGAGTGTTTTTCACTCCTGGTGTGCTGGGGAGCTATTGGGATTGGTTTCTGCCCCCCCTTCTAGGCATTGGCCGCTGGAATTTGCGTGTCCTGTAGCAGGAATGGTGGCTGCATGACATTATTTTGCATCATGAAATTGACGACCGATTGCAGGTCCGCCAATTTGTTCGCCATCTCTTTTACTTCTTCATCCCTCCGCAGGCATCTATCCTTCCATACTTGGAGGTCGTCCTCGTTGTAGTACCCACTTTGATCTGGTTTCTTGGGTACGTCACCATCTCGGCTGACGTCTTTTGTGCTGTGATTCTGGTTTTGGGTCTCCTCATTACAACCGTCTTCCTCCATGTTAGGGTCAACGTGTTTACCGTTCCCAGCAGGGGTTTCGTCCCCAACCTTATCCTTCTGTCTGTCACTGGCCATCTATTCTCCTTTCTTTCCCACAGACGGCACCAAATTGTGTGAGTGAATTTCCGATCACACTGTCAACTTCGTATTCAGCTGGAGAGTACTGGTAGAATAGATGACACCTGGTTGACCTGCAACAGAAAGAGAAGATTCCGGCGGTGGTTTGTCCACCTTGGGGCACTCCGACGATCAAGTCAATATATTTCTCAAAGATAATCAATTGCTAAACTCATTGCTCCGAGTATAAATTGCGTACCTTAAACCCATGGGGGGTGCCTCTCTTTTATAGCTAACATATACTCAGTCCCAATAAAAGCCTAGCTTCAATGGACTCTAGTTTAGTGCTTATCCTGGACTCTTCAATAGATAGAGATAAACTCCCTAAGAGTAGGGGTGTGCACGGTGCGGGTCGGTGCGGTTTGAGAGAAAAATAGAAACCGTATGGCGGGTGGCGGATTGATAAAGTATCACTAGAATTTGTCATTTTCCTTGTCAAAAACTGACGATTCGGTTGGCAAATAATAGCATATTTGCCTTGGCGGTTCGGGCGGATTGGCGGTTTATAAAAAATATAATTCAAATTACAAAACTTAAATCAAAGAATAAAAAAAAAAGACAAGAGATACCATGATATTAAGCATCTTGCGAAGCTTTCTTCTGATGCA
This sequence comes from Camellia sinensis, assembly GCF_055761805.1. Taxonomy (NCBI): domain Eukaryota; kingdom Viridiplantae; phylum Streptophyta; class Magnoliopsida; order Ericales; family Theaceae; genus Camellia; species Camellia sinensis. The sequence goes on along the minus strand of NC_138963.1, from coordinate 17,181,970 downwards.
GCAAGTGTAGCAACAACATGATAATATCAACGACTATGCCATCAGTTCATTACAAGCATCTGTGGAAGCAACAATGATCAAATACAATACATAAAATTAATATCATACAGGGTTTACAATTGAAAATATTTACTGTTGAAAAGTATTTAGATTGAAAAGTGAGCTGATGCAAGTTTACCACATGGCCAGAAAAAAAAAAAAAAAAAAAAAAAAAAAAAAAAAAGATTGAAAAGTGAATTGGAATCCAACTTTATTTTGGATTACTGACATCTTGAATTCCCCTTGAGCAGTAATGTAATACTATATTCTAAGGTATAGAACAACAAGCAAACTTAAGTAAAAAAGGATTTTTAGAATCTTATAAAACATGATTTAATAGCGGTGTGGGTCGGTGCGGTTTGGAAGAAAAATAGAAACCAACGGATTGATAAAAGTGTCGCTAGAATTTGCCATTTTTTTTACCAAAAACCGGCGGTTCGATTAGTAAACAATAAAGAATTTGCCTTGGCGGTGCGGCTCGGTGCGGTTTTGGCGGTTTCGGCGGTATTATGCACACCCCTACCTAAGAGTGTTATCCTTATCCATGCTGAAATCCTTCCTCGTTCTAGGACTCTTTGTGCCTTATCCGCTTATCTCGGATTCCGATATCTTCAAAGATAACCTTGGCCTAGCCGAGATCACCTCGGCGTCATAACCTGGACACGTGGCACCTCCGCTGACACGTCGGCATCACCTTGGCCACATGTTGGAACTCAGAAAATATATCCCCACACCAGGACATGGCCAAAACGAAAACAAGCACAACCGTGAGAACTAAGTTGCGCCTGGAGATATTCTGTGTGAATTCTATAGTCTTGGCTTACACAAACGGCTGAACAGTTCAATGCATCATGTCCACTGATTAGCTAGTAAGTCCGATAGTCTTTCACTAAGGAAGGTTCAAAGTCAAAAGCTACCTATCCCTATTTAGAATATTTCCAATTGAATTCTCTTTGAGTCTGCATTGAGTCTTGCATTCTTTTCTGTCATTTCATTCATGTGGGGGATTGTTGGCAAAATGGTTTGGAAACCATTAATAGGTGAACGAGAAATTGCTCCAAAGTGCACCATTTGAGTATAGTTTTAATATGAAATATATTTAATTTTAAATTAAATTAATTTGTTATTTATTTGGGTCAAATTAAACCAAATTCGATTCAGAATTTGAATTCTTTTGAAAAAACAATTACAAATGTTTTTTTAGTTGCACCTTTTCATAGAAAAGAGATGACTTTTTTGAAAAGTCACCATAACCATTCAAAGAGTCACCAATTCACATATATAAACAGACCCACTCATTGCATTCATTTTGAATGTAATTCATCTTGTGTTTCTTTACTTATGCACTCTGTCTTTTCTGTAAGAGAATTCTGCACAGTAAGATTCGCTAGACTTGTCGTAGTAGTACTGCTTCTGCAAGGTTTGATCGTTGTATACTGGGAGACGAACGTCCAATAAAAACTTGTGAGCACCGTAGCGAGGGACGAATTTGTCTTAAGGAAATTGTGTCTAACACAAGCTTCGATCAAGTTGTTTTTCGTTTCCAAATTTTTACAATCTGTTTGTAAGTTTTCTACTTGTCTGTAAGTGCTTTTAGCTCTCATTATGTGGGTGTTTGAGAAGTGAATTTTTTTGTAAGTTTTTTTAGTTGTACAATATTATTGGAGAAAAAAAAATTTATGTTTGGAAAGATAGTTAGGTTTTTTTGTGGTTGGATGTGATGTTTGTGAAAGAAAAAGTGAAATAATTATAGGATTTGATGTGATATTTTGTTTGAATTTATTGTTTTTGATTTTGTAACCAATTTGTCTTTTAGTGAAAAAAAACAAAAGAAAAATAAAAAAACCTCCTTTCCAAACACCGCCTATATAATTTGGTTTAGTTTAACACGAACAATTTACGTTATATCTAATTTATATTTTTTTATGTAATTTAGTAATATATGTGGTGCAATTATGACATCTTACAACTGTAAACATAAGAATTATTCTAACAATTTTAAATTCACCCCCATCACTACGTGTATACTACAATGCAACGACTGATAACTCCAACTTTCACCACCAGACCAGTGGTAGAACCGTCTACCATGTGTCAAAATCACAACCCACCACCCCCTTTGCCATTGCTTATATGCTTGTTTCTTAAGTAGCCGTGGAATCAAAATGGAACCCCTTTTTTTTCTTTTAAATTTAATTATATTATAATGTAAGGTGTATTAGCTTGTGTTTGACCACCCTTTGAAATGGCATCTTTGGCAACTTGCATTAGAAAAATGACTTCAAATCAAATATTTGGACAGAAGAAGGTGAATCCGAAGATCCAATGTTCCTGGTAACATTTCAATATTTATTCCCCAATTTTATGGGCTCTAAAGTTGCTTGTATCCAAAGACTGTTTTAGGATATAAATTCAGCATGTTTTAAAAAATTGTACATTTTTTATTCTACACACTTTCATATAAGATATATAATTTTTTTTAAACATATATTTTAAGAGCACACATTAACAAAATTTATAATAATATTGATCAAGTTTGCAACACTTCACTGTTTCTAATTTGTTTAATAGATAAGTGAAATTCCACAGGATCCAAGCAATAGTTCAGGAAATCTTGGAAAGTTGAATTCAGGTAATTAATAATGTTGGTAGTCAGTAATGTTGGTGTGTGAAACAAGGACTTCAAAGGTTTTATTTGATTGTCCCAATATGAATGTGAGAAGTTGAGAAGGAAATGTAATATTTAAATATCTAATGGAACATAATATATTTAGGGTAAATAATAGTTTGACTTCTTGTGGTTTTTATCAAAAAAGGGTAATGTCATGGATACTAAATTTTCTTCTAAATAAATGACCAAATGTCTCATATGGATATGGTTTCCACACTCATATGAAACATTTGGTTATTTGTTTGGTAGAAAATTTGGGACTTATTGCATTTTCTATCAAAAAAATATGGAGCTCCTCTGTAATTTTATTTATAACACTTAAATTCCTTGGACTTCATACCATATTGTAATTTCAGAAGAAATGTTTGTTTCAATAGAGCGTGTGTTGCACGACCATAAAATCAAAATTTCCCCCCACTCAACCACACTAGATAATTCCTTATTATCTTCTTCTTTCCAGTTTTTTTGAAAACCAGACTTTGATTCTCTCTCTAAAAGAGCAGTGATTAAGAGCTGTAGAGCTGGTGCTCTAAACCCAGTTCTAGTGACGCGAAAAAACAAAACAAAAAAATAAAATAAAAAATAAAGTCAAAATATCAAATCATCTAAAATGCTTCCCTCTCTCTCTCCAACTTATCTCCCTCATTTCTCTAGCTTTCCTTTTTCATTTTGGTTTCATTATTCTTCTAAAATCTATTTCTACCATTCTCTTAACTCAAATGAAGTTAACCCATAAACCATGAGCTCCCGTGGTAGTCTCTCACACTATCTACCGTGGCAACCACTATCATCCTTCATATTCTCTTATCACTATATACACGCATACATTATATATATAGGCATACGAATTAACTAAGCCAAGACCAAAATTGGAGTAGTGACTACCACCATGGGTGCCGTGAGCAAGGAAGGTGGTGGGTGTTGGTTGAGTGGAGGAGAGAGACTGGATGAGCTTGGTAGGTGTTTACAGTAGTGGGGGTTTTCATCAAGGTGTTGGGTATGGTTTCAGAAATCAGAAAAAGAAGATTGAGCGAAGAGGACTGGGTCGCTTGTCCTGTGCAGCTGTGTGTAGCTGTGGAAAAAAAAGAAGAGAGGAGAACAGGACAAAGGAAGAAGAGTGGGAAAATATTTCCTTTTCACAAATTTCATAACTAGAAAATATCATTTAGATACTCAAAATATGGACATAGGAAAGCTTGAACTTGGAGTTCTTCTACTGGTTTTTCTCTTGACAATTCATATGAGAACATCTTGGCTGAGTTAATTAGGATTGTATCCTATCATGCATGACGATGCTCTTGGACTGTTTGGGGCATACAAGAACATCTTCCAAATATCTCTCAGGTGAGATGAAGGAGTGTTTGGGGCAGCTATGGATTAATGGATTATTTGATTGGGTCTAAATTCTAGAGAGAAAGATATGAGTGTTTGTTTGGGTCTAAATTCTAGAGAGAGATAGATGTATTTGATGATGGTATAAGAAATGTATGGTTTGTCATGAGATGAGAAAGACATGAGAGAAGAAAAGGAAAATAATACGGGAAAATTAAAGAAAAATGAGAGAGAATGTTCTGATTTGTAATGGCATAAGAAAAAAATTAGATAAAGAAATAAGGACAATTTAGATTTTTTACAATTTCTATTACGTCCGTCTAAAATTGCAGTCTGGTATGAAGTCCAGGGAGTTAAAGTGTTACAAATGAAACTATAGGAGAACTCCATGTTTTTTGGGTAAACTACAAGGGATTAAAGTATAATTTAGCCATATATTCAATATAAATGGGTTATATATATTATGAGATTAATTTTACCATGTTTGATTAAAATAGGATTTATTAGTATAAAATAAGAAGAGAGATTATTTTTTACCATTAGAATAAAGATGCAACAACACATATCCCGTGGTAGGAGATATATAATATCATGGGTGATTGATATTGCATATCCACTCTTTTGAGATACAAAAACTGAACCGCTTATATCCAAAGCATTCAAATAGGGGGTAAAAGGAGACAAAAAAAGCATGGAAGGCACCTCAAATTTCATGTTAATCAACTCTCACATTCTCCCCTTATATATCCCAATCAAACAAAGCCTAAACACTGTGTTTAGATCATAAATTTGAGTAAGAAAAAAAAGAGAAGAAAAAAGTGAAAATATTTTTCCTCCAATTCCTTTCCCTTCACAAAATACTAGTTAAATGCAAGGTCTAAACACAATCAAAAGGAGAACGGAAAAGCTACACTCAAGAACTGTCCAAAAAATATTATGTATGAGGGGTGTACTCAAATTTGCCAAACTGAATAATACACCTGGTTTACTAGAACAGTGTTGTATGCTTCTTATTTGCAAGTAAACATACGCTATAATCTACCAAGTTGAACTGTAGTGATTGAGACGTCTTTCCTGGTTCACCAGTTTCCTGTTGCTAATTATTTAGCCTGGAATCCCTGCATCTCTACATTCAGTAACAGTTTTTTATACCAATGATAAAGAAAAGAAAAGAAAGGAAATGAAAGAAAAATAATCTTTTCTCTTTGATATCTTTTCTCTTTGACCACTAATACAATCTCCAACAACCTAAGAAAAATACACACAGGCAATCAGCAAACAGAACCTGAATGGGCGCAAGAATTAAACGTTCTGCAACAAAAATTCTCCTGTGATTATACAATCATCAATGAATGAAAATGTTTCAATTATGTATTGATAGTAGATAGGTACAATTGATATGATTCTCACAATACCATCTAATAACCTATACATAAAAATACTAAGTTTCATGGCAGCAACCCCAAAATTTGCCACCATGGGACTTCTCAGCAAATACCTTCTTCTTTTCTCTTCTTTTTTTAAAAAAAATAAAATAAAAAATATGGGAAAAACTTTTTTCTACCTACTGTGTCTTAAACCAACCGATCCTCATCTTTTCCTTTAACATATGAAGACTGGGTGAACAACTAACTATTTGAAGGCCCATGCAAAAGAAGCTTCTTCAGTGTCTCGTAGGTCATGAAAACAATTCCTACACCAGGAACAACTTTGTAGTATTCAGGCAGAATTCCTCTATATAACCCCCTTGGCCCTTCTGTGTGGAGTATATGCCTAAATGTTCCAAATAGGCCCGTATTATAGACACGGGCTTGGCCAGCAGCACCTTCCAACTGAATCCTTCGCCTGACGAGATCCAAAGGGAATGTTGCTGCAAGAATTAAGGACCAACAGAAAATTAAAAAGAGATCCAAATTAGGCTGGGGCCAGGGGGCAGATAGTGCTTGCCAATGTGCCAGGTCACAACCTCTTATCAAATTTCAAAAAATGAAGAAATAAACAAATTATAATCATGCCAATGAGGAAGGAAGACTTCCTTAGCCTATATCTTCAGCCTTCTTACAAGGAATGAAGCAGCTAAATATGCATATTTTTAGTTGCAATGCTGGGAAAAGATTGTAAGAGTTGTATTTAGATTAAAGATAATACTAAAAGACGAGATGCTAAAGACATACTAAATTATCTGAAGTTAGTTGGCATTGTTTTCAAAAAACTATTCTTATAAACATGTATTCTAGAAATTTTTGAAAATTCAGGGTTTTTAATTGGAAAACTAAAAACAGAGAACAGAAAATAGCTTTCTGGTGTTTCCTGAAAATTGATCTTTTTAACTCAGTGTCTTGAACTCTAGGTAAGAATAGGGCTGCAAATGAACCAAGCTGTTCATTAACAAGCTCGACTCGGCTCGGTTCGTTTAGTAAATGAGCCGAGCTCGAGCTCGCATAAGCTCGGCTCATTTATCATTATTTAAATTATATAATAAATATATTATTTATATATTAAAATATATATTAAATAATTTAAATAATATTTTAAAAAAATTTATCGAGCCAAGCTCGAGTTTCATTAATATTAATGAACCGAGCTGAGCCGAGCTCGAGCCTAGTTCCTTATTGAGCTCGAGTTCAATAAACGAGCTCAATAAGTAAACGTGCCGAGCTCGAGCTCAGCAAAGCTCGGCTCGGTTCGTTTGCTGCCCTAGGTAAGAAATGTAATGCAAATTTAGCGCCTCAAACTAAACCTCAAATGCAATGCATTGCAATCAGTTGGAAATTCTTTTATGATGGAAGCACACATCAGTCATTTGTGATAAGGCAAGCACAAAATGAGAAGCAAAGGGTCAAGGCAATAGAAAATAAGAAGATTATAAATCAGTAGAACATTTCTTTGCTAAGCATGATTCTGATGTTAAAACTATGTTCAGCAAAATATGTATCTTATGAAGGAGGTATAAATTTCAAGGAGCATTGCAGGTTGCAGATCACACACCTGTTGATGATGCAATCCCAGAAAGACTGCCACAAGCAAGGCTAACTATGACAGTAGAATCACCTGGCCTAATATCAAGATGCTAAAAATGTCAGAAATCATACACCAGAACACCAAGGAGCCAACACACAGATTTGCATGTGAAATGCCTCATTTGATAGAAAGAACTAACAAGTCTCACCTTTGAGAGTGCCAATAAGATCTCAGTGTCTCATAAACAGAGAAGCTTATTGCTATACTGGGTCCAACACTCTGCATTTTTCAAATCATCTCAATGGTGAACAAGAGTCAAAGATATGGGGGAGGAAAGAATGAACAGAAACACAGTATAAAGCTCACCAGCAATGTTGCTCCAAGTCCTTTGTACAGGCCAAAAAAACTTTCATCTCTGCAAATGGTATGAATTGCATGCCAAATGCCCTGATAATATATTGTGCTCCTCTGCATAGTTTACGCTAAATGAGCCAAGAAACAAGTTCAAACTGAAAAAGTAAAATGAATGAGGTGGCCAAACAAAATTGAAATCAAATTAAATCAACTACGACCCCTTTTGAGTATATGCAACCCCAAGCCATTAGAAAGGAGGGAAATAAACACAAAGATAATAGAGGAAAGAACTTTCATTTAGGTCTTAGCAAGCATTGGCCCTCAGAAACAATAGCTTGGTAGCATAAGATAGAAGAATGGTTCTCCACCCAATAAGAACACACATTATAATAACTTTTCTGGATAAGGCTTAACCAAAAGGCACTTCGTTATAGAAATCTTAAATGACCAGAAGGTTTAACTATCAGAAGAAATACACTGCCTGTCATTTTCTGATTAACTCAACTATTTAATCCGTACTGTCATTTCAGGAAACCATACTCTCCTAATTTATTTACCATTATGTATCTATAGGCTCATGTATGTGTATATGCATGAATGTAAGTATGTGTTTTCATGAACGTAAGTATGTGTTTTCATGAACCTTCTATGGGCAACTTAGCGTTTCCTCCCCATCTACACTAAAGTCACATTTTATATATGTAATCTTAATACTAAAAGGAGGAGACAAATTAAGGCTTCACTTATTATACTAGTATAGGTGAATTAAATATGGGTGTCTTACATTTATGATACACAAATTCAACTCAACAAAGCCTTTTCCCAACTACTTAGTTGGCTGCATCAATCCTTTTTTGTCATTCCACTCAATCAAGAGCCGTACCCTTTTAATTAAACTGCAAGATGGCTTACATTTCTGACTAATCTCAACCCAAGTTAATTTTCGTCTCCCTCGTCCCCTACCATTATCCACAACGTAGATAATGTCACACTTCCGCCGTACATGACCAAAACATCTTAATTGGTTCTCATTTAATCTTGAACAGACACTACGCGTACCATCTCATGAATTTGTCCAATCCTAACCCTATCAGCCAATCAAAGTTATGAACAAAGAGGATGTTGACTGAAAAATACATATAAGTGAAGCAAATGCAAACAGATACCCTAAGAAGCACAGATATGGATATTATCACAAATACAAGACATATCAATGAGAACAATAGCAAGATATCTTGGACTGAAAATAATTTTTCTTACCACAAATTATTTTACCTGAGCTGCAAGACGAGTCCTGACAAGATCCAATGGATAAGTGGCAGAGGCAGCTGTCATTCCAGCTAACCCACCACCAACAAAGTGCACAAAAATATCTGCACCCGCAAAACCACCTTGACTTTGTAGACCGGGAATTGATTCCAACAACTGCAGGAAAAAAAGTGACGAGACAAACGATAAAAATCAAGCTGCTTATTTGAAATCACACTGTATTATAACCACAAAAATGGTAGTATATCACGTAGTGTTTATACTGACACTTTTGTATCGCTCATAAGCATAGAAATTGACTGAAGAATAAGGAAGACGGTGAGTGATTGTCACTAGATTCCCTTTCCAAAATGCCCTAAAGCCTTCTTCGTTAACAATACGCGAAGCTTCACGCAATATGCTAGGCTTGCTCAATGCTGCAGCATCAGAGTGCATACCTTGCACCTAATAAGAGGAGGAAAAAGGTCAACCAAAAATCTATAAATTCAATAAACCCAGATTCAGGAAAACCAAAAATGTAGTTCTAACACAAATAATATTGTCGAACAAACTCTAGCTCTACCGCTGAACAGAATATCATGCAATTTGGTGTTAATCTTGTTAAACAAATTCTACTTGTACACATCCTACATGAACATGGGCATTCTAAGGATTCGTCTGGGAATTGGGTTTTATGTGATATTTTTGATTAGTGGCTTTTTTGGATAAAACACTAACTTTTCAAACAAAGGTTGTGTTTGGTTGGGAAATTTGGAAAGCAAAAGGAAAAAGAAAAGAAAAATAGCAAATGAAATGTCAATAAAATATACTTTTATTTCACCTAATCTCAGGCAACTTTTTCTTTTCCAAATCTCTGCCCAAATCTTACGACCAAACACCACAAAAGTCCAAATACCTTATCTAATTTTGTGCTTTACTCTTTACAATTTCTACAATTAACAAGAAGAAGAAGAAGAAGAAGAAGAAGATATAATTGGGAAGCCAATTTGAGCTTCTAGTCTCAATTTGAATTTTATTTTTATTTTTTTATTTAAGCAATTGGATTTCAGATTTTAAAATTCCACAAGTTCATTTATCCATGCCCAACATCATGATTCATTTTGAGTATAACCAGTGAAAACATGGGAAAACAAAAGAGAACGTAAAGAAAAACCTGAAAAAGAATGGTGAGGCGAGCAAGGGGAGCGGTACAGGTCTTGCTAAAAGCGCCGGCGAAGCCGCCGGCGAGGAGCTGCGGCACCGTCCCAATCTGTGTCTGCTGATTCAACGACGGCGGCGTTTGCTGTTGCTGGTGGTGGAGCGGTTGCAAGAACTTCCTGGTGCCGCCGTCAACCAGCGCTCCGCGGCCACACACGCTCACTCGGGCTTCCATTTCCAAAGCAGCAGCAGCTCGCTCACTCTCTCTCTCCTCCGCGAGAATTGAAACCCTAGAACACGGAATCATGGTGGCTAAACCCTAGGATGAAAATAACGGAGTTGGGAAATCATTGTCAGTTGAAAAAGATCGAATTTTTTTTTGGAACATTTAGAGAATATCCCCCTTGTCTTTGTCTGAGACACCGAAGTTTTTTGAGTTTTTGAATGATGACTGTGAAAATTGTCCAAAACAAAAAAGAAAAAATTGTGACAAATGCGAGTCACGTTTTGGATTTTAACAATGCGCTTCGTACCTCTAATTTTAAAATTTTAATTAAATATTAATGAGATAAAAATTTTAAAAAGAACAAAAAATATAAGACCATAATATCATATCAATAACTAAAATTCACTCTTTAAAACTCTTCAAAACCCATAATTTAAAGCTCCCAAATGTTTTCCTTTACATTTTGATGCCGAAATCTGGTGGACCGGGCTTTGGACCATGTACCACTTGTAAATTCAATTGCATTGATGAGGTATTCTACAAGAATAAATTTCAACCTGCAATCCAATTTTTACATCTTTTGTGGTAAATTCACCGAAATCAATTTTATTTGGTACGTTATTTAAAATATATATATATATATATATATTTACATCACTGTGATAAAATTATCATATTTGTACGGGGAGGAAATAATTCTCCACGTATAATCCTGTTGACTAAGTCCGCGCACTTCCGTACGACGTCGCTTTGTCACCTGAAAACACAAACGTGAGCTAGCTGGCGGGTGTGTACCGGAAACCTCTCTGATGCCTAAGTCAGAAAACTTGACAAATAGACAAAGCTCAATGTATTCAGGAAGCAAAATTGTATGTAGTGTTATGTTACCTCCTCCAAGGTGATGCTTGTGAGCTTTTATAGGTTTCGAGTGGCACAATCCTAGTAGGACTTTTATTTCTCCATACAGAGTTCTCCTAGGATTCATACTCCTAAAGGATAATGCTTATCCTTTTACACCCCCCACTGCTTAAACCAAGTGGGATGGTTTTTACTATGGTCGAACTTCCATTTAACCGAAGTAAACTGGCTAAACTGAGCCACGAGGTAGGCCGAATTATCCCTAGTTCGGCCCTTCCATTTACTCATCTTGGTTCTCCCTTGCATGAACCATGTGTTGGGACCGAGCTACCGAGTAGCAAGGTCTTGACCGACCTATCCAGAATACGTCACGACCGGACTAACTCGGAGACCGGACTAACTCAAGTTGTCCAAACCGAAGTAGCTTTACAATTCCTGAGCTGAAGTAACTTCATCTCTTTTGACCGAAGTAACTTTATTTCTCATGGACCGGAGTAACTTCTCGGCCCATTTTACCCGGTCCTTCGTACTTTGGGGCCATAAAGTCCATTTCATAGCTCGGCCCAATTTTCACCAAAAATTACCCTCTCAATTGCCCCTTAATTCCATCTGCATGGCATGATTGGGATTACCTAGTGACCAGTCGAGCTAACGTCTATAAGCTTTTCCAGCCGAACTAAAAAATCACTTAGCCTCTCCAGCTGAGCTTATTTTACTCCGGCTCTACGTGTTCGGTCAAAACGTCTCTTCAATCACTGACTGTAACGCTTCACTTTCCAATGACACGTGGCAGGCTCTGACAGGCCTCATACCATGAAAATTTTGAACAGTCCCGCCCCTTTTTGCCGCTCGTTCTTTTCACAAAACACCCCTTCCTTTCTGAATCATCCACCTACATTCATCTACCCTATCTTCTCTTTCTGTGCCTCCATTTCTTTGCTTCCAAGTTCGTGCTTTTCATTGTTGCCACTACTCCAACTCCAGTTCCCTCTTCTCCAATCTGGTAAGTAAGCCCATCCTCTTCCTCTGTTTTGCTTCAGGAAACCTATTTTGTTCTTTTTTCTGCTGTTTATGTTTTTGCAAAACATGCTTGTTTATTCTCGTTTTTGCTTCTGTACTTTCATGAGAAAATCAGTAGAACTCATGCGTATATAGACTATTCTGTAGAAAACTAGTCTTGAATCCAAAATCATGTAGCAACCGAACTAGGATATTGTTTGTCCTACATAGGCAGATCACTTTAGATAATAACCGAACTAGAACTCCAAAAGTCAGCAGTTTCAGTAGGTTACTAACTCCCGAATAACCCTAGCCGAGATCAACGCATCGAACAAAGTCTGACTTTAATAAATAAGGAACCTCGGTCTTCAACCGAGCTAAGCCTTTGGGGCTAAGCCAGCTTTCCTAGTTTCTAAACCAAACTCAGAAAGCTGCCCCTAGAGGCTTAACCGAAATAACAAAACTCCAAATTCAACCGATTTAGGCCTTTGGGGCTGAGCCAGCTTTCTTAGTTTTTTAGACCGAACTCAGAAAGCTGCCCCTAGACTATAAACCGGTCTAACAAAATTGTTTCCAAAGACATTATGTTGAGATGCAACCAAGATTTGGCTAATAAGTACTTTGCTCAAGCCGAGCTACCTAGCTTTTGCTGAACCGAGATAGAACCCGTCCATAAAGCCGAAGTAGGACTTTTTAACCTCGTTTTTAATTTGTAGCACGGTCCAATGATCTATGCTTAACCCGTGTTTTCTACTTTGCAGACTTAGGTTGCCCAGGCACTTCTGCGTGCGCTCACCCGAGCTACTGAGCACAAGTTTTGCACCGATATAATTTATTCTTAAATTATACGATAGATGGGAAAGCATAGATACTTAGTAAATACTCCGGGCAGCCTAGCCGAATTCAGGAAGGACTACCAAATACCTGATGACGTCCAACTGGTCTTGGCCGAAAAGGACGTCATTCCCTGGGATAACGAAGGCTTCGTCCCTTTCACCCTTTTATCCATTATAGAAACCGGACTGCGGTTTCCAGTTCAACCATTGATTTGCGAGTTTCTTCGGCAGACTAGATTATGCCCAACCCAACTATCCACCAACTCATATCGCATAATTATGGAAATAGCCGAACTGAACCGCCAAGCCAGACTAAACCTAGGCCTGGCCGAAATCTTCCATCAATATTCTATCGGCTCAAAAGAATATGGGTGGGTTTATTACCTTAGAATACGTCGCCGCCGAGAAAAGATAAAAAAGTATACACCGGACAAAGACCTTAATGACGACGACTTTTTCTGGGTCTCTGGGAACTTTGAGGATTTTCAAGCCCAAATTCCTGGCCAACCTATAAATTGGAAAAAATGAGAGCCCGGTAATTTAACTTCGGTCTTCTTCCTTGCATTTTTTTATTTCGGTTTGTTAGTGTATTAACCGAACTAACAGTTCTTCTTTCGCAGATTCTGCCCACCTTTATTCCTTATACGGTTATCCAAACCTTGCAACTTTGCGAGCTGCACTACGATATCCAGGACGTAGCTGGGCTAAATTGCTGCAATTCGAGCCGACCTACTGATACAGCGGTCGCCGGAAAGCCAGAGTAACTGACTTCCTTCTTGAAGACGCCCCAGAACCGGACCCATCCTTACCCGAGATTAGACTAGTCCCACTTACAACTGAATAAGAGATGGCAAAAAGGAATAGAGTCAAGGCCCTTTTAACCGAGACAACCAGGCCCGAAGTAACGCCACCCAGCCAATCGCAGCCTGCTGTTGTGGCCCTCCCCACTCAACAGCCGTCCTCTTCCCGCTGAACCAAGCGCGCCCGGACTGCTGAAACCGAACAAATTTTGGTTGATGAAGCAGAGCCTGCACTTCCACCAAGCTTGCCACCGAGCCCCCAACCGGAACCTTCTGACCGAACTACCGGCAGCTGGGCCCCAAAACTTACTTTCAACGACCGAGACATCCGAGATACGGACTCGGTTGTTGCTGAGAAAGACCACCTGTTAGCCATCAATCTGGCCAAGAGTGTGTGTCTGCCCAAAGACATGGAGCACCACCACAAACAGTTAAACACCGAACTGAAGGCCATCCAGTCTACCACTAAATCCATGATTCTGGTAAGCAACTTCGGTCGTTTTTCTGTCTACTTTCATTTTTTCAACTTCTACTTCGGCTAAAGGAAAATCTTTGCTTTGTCAGGTCATTCAGAAAAACCAAATCACTCATAGGAAAGTGCTGAAGCTTAGGAAAGTAACCAGGCAAGCAGCGGCAGAAGCTGAGGCAAAAGCGGCCGAGCTGGAGGAGGCCAAAAAGGAAATGGCCGAGCTACGAGATGAGATCGGCAGACTGACCGAGCTGGTTAGTTCGGCCGAAGCCGAAAAGCAGAAGGCTGCCATTGCTCTGAAGGACAAATACTTGCGCGAGCTGGTAAAGCTCGAAAGGAAGAAAGATGCCGAAATATCCCAGGCGAAGGAGAGCGCAAAAGAGGCCGAAAAGAAAGGCTTTAAGAAGGCAGAGGATATATATGTCAAACAGTGTGGGGCGGCCAAGGATCTGTTCTTTAAGTGAGGCTGGAGGGGAGCCGTTGAGAAGCTCGGTCATGATCCACAGACCGAGGTTTTCAACCCTCCAACCTACTTTATACCGAACTCCCTCATGGAATATGCAAATGCCATGCAGCAGCAGTTTCTTGAGGGCTCAAACTCTGATGAAGACTCTGCCCCTGAGGATACTCCGGTTGTGAATGTAGATCAGGTAGTTCGGTTGGAGCCCACGGTGGAAGATCTAACTATTGAACAACCAGGTGAAACCGTGGTTCCGACCGAAACCACTCTTGCGACTGAAAACGTCCTTCTCCCTGAAACCGGTCTTCAAGTTGATGCCGACGCTGCCTTTGACGTCGAAATTGAAGATCTTTTTTCTTGATTTTTTCTCTTTGTTGTTACCTTTTTGTCTTTGTAACCGGGCTATGCTCCTCTGTACTTGCTTTTCAATTTCAATGAATGAAAATTGTTTGACTCTTATTCCGGTTTTGACGTGTGCTTGCACTTGTAATGTCTTCTATTGTTCCAACTATCATTCTGGTTTTAAATGATTAAGCTAACTATGCTTACCAGCCAACCACTCCTTAGCCGACATAATTACTTCGGCTGAGGAGTACTCAGAGTTGGTTTAATTCAGCCAACCACTCTTTGGTTGACATAAGTCACTTCGGCTGAAGAGTACAAAGAGTTGGTTTAATCCAGCCAACCACTCTTCAGCCATACCCATACTTCGGCTGAAGAGTACAAAGAGTTGGTTTAATCCAGCCAACCACGCTTCAGCCATACCCATACTTCGACTGAAGAGTACAAAGAGTTGGTTTAATCTAGCCAACCACTCTTTAGCCATACCCATACTTCGGCTGAAGAGTACAAAGAGTTGGTTTAATCCAACCAACCACTCTTCAGCCATCCCCATACTTTGGCTGAAGAGTACTAAGGGTTGGTTTATTCCAGCCAACCTCTAAGTTAGTTTTTTCCAGCTAACTTAGAACATTGTTTGGTTATTCCGCCAAAACGTCCTGTAGCCTGGATCCTTATCCTGGGCTTAGGAAGGGTGTTGGTTTATTCCAGCCAACCTCTAAGTTAGTTTTTTCCAGCTAACTTAGAACATTGTTTAGTTATTCCGCCAAAACGTCATGTAGCCTGGATCCTTATCCTGGGCTTAGAAAGGGTGTTGGTTTATTCCAGCCAACCTCTAAGTTAGTTTTTTCCAGCTAACTTAGAACAAAAAGTTTGTAATATTCCTGTCTTTACTAAAACTAATTTTTACAAAGAACAACTCATGCTAAAAAAGAATTGGTTGTTTTATTGAAAAAAAGAAGAAATTACATGTTTGAAAGAAAAAAAGCTAAAAATAAAACAACTTGAGATTGGCCGTGTTCCATGGCCTAGGGATTGCTTTGCCGTCCTTGTCTTCTAGGTGGTATGCCCCTTTGCCTGCTAACCCAACCACTTTGTAAGGACCTTCCCAGTTTGGCCCTAACTTGCCATCTCCTGGTACTAAGGTGTTTCCCATTACCTTGCGCAGTACCCAATCGCCGATCTTGAATTGTCTTGGATACACCTTTTTGTTGTATTTTCTAATTAATTCTCGTTGGTATGAAGCAATGTGAACCAATGCCCTTTCTCTTCTTTCTTCTGTAAGGTCGAGTTCCAATGTTATGGCTTCTCCATTTAAGTCTGGATCAAAGTTTTCGCTTCGAATTGTGGGGAGGCCAACTTCCAGTGGGATTACTGCTTCTATTCCATAGGCTAAGGAGAATGGTGTCTCTCCTGTTGATCGTCGAGGTGTGGTGCGGTAAGCCCATAAAACATGAGGAAGTTCGTCCGCCCACTTGCCTTTTGCCTTCTCTAGTCTTTTCTTAAGTCCATCCAAGACGACTTTATTTGATGCTTCTGCTTGGCCATTCGCTTGAGGATATGCCGGTGTAGAATTGTAGAACTCTATCTTATACTCTTCACAAAAGCCACTGAAGATTCTGCCGTCGAATTGAGTGCCATTGTCTGAGATTAGGGCCTTTGGTATGCCAAATCGAGTGATGATGTTTTGCCAGATGAACTTCTTCACATCTTTTTCCTTGATTGATGCCAATGCTTCTGCTTCAACCCACTTTGTGAAGTAGTCTATTGCCGCGAGAAAGAACTTCCTGCCGCCGGGTGCTGTTGGAAGTGGTCCTACTATGTCCAAGCCTCACATTGCGAAAGGCCATGGGCTAGTTAATGGTAGGAGTTCTCTAGCTGGTTGATGTATTTGATGTGCGAATTTTTGACATTTTTCACACTTCTTCATATATTTCTCTGAGTCTGCCTGCATATATGGCCACCAATAACCTTACGAAATGGCCCTGTAAGCTAGTGACCTTCCCCCTTGATGGCTTCCGCACACCCCTTCGTGTATTTCGAACAAGAATGCTTCCACTTTGCTGGGATGGACACACTTTAGGTAAGGCCCTGAGAATGACTTCTTATATAATGCCAAAGATGGAGATAGCCAAAATCGCTGCGACTTCGCTCGTATTCTGTTGGCTTCTTTTTTCTCTTCTGATAGGATGCCGTCTTTTAGGAACAGGATGATGGGATCCATCCAAGAGGGGCCTAATTCTGCGCAACATACTTCTTCTGCTTCAGGGTCTTCTATACTTGGTCTTGGTAAGTAGTCGAGTAGTAGTGGATGAGGTATGGAGGAATCTGCCATTGAGGCGAAGCCTGCTAGTTCGTCGGCTCTGCTGTTTTCCTCCCTACCGATTTGCTCTATCCTTACCACTTCAAATTTCTTGATTTCTGTTCTGACCAACTCTTGGTACTTGGCCACCCTATCGTCCTTTGCTTCGTAGTTGCCAGAAATTTGATTTACCACCAACTGCGAGTCGCTGTAAACCATTAGTTCGGTGGCCTTCATGTAGTATGCTGATTTGAGTCCTGCGAGAAGCGATTCATACTCCGCTTCGTTGTTTGATGCTGGGAAGCCAAGGTTGATTGCTTGCTCAACAATCAGGCCGTCTGGGGAGATGAGGACTATGCCAAGCCCTGCACCATGCCGGTTGGATGCTCCATCCACAAAGAGCTTCCACATCTCTCCAACGAACAACTTCCAGCACGTGGAGGGGTCAGATGATGTCGTGGGGTCAAGAATGATGTTTTCTTCAAGGTCCATGCTTGCTGTTTGCCCCTCGCCATCTGATTGTACTGTTGGTGAGCCTTGGTTTGTTTCTTCCTTGTTGTCCTTAGTCTGGTCTGCCTTGGAGTTTGACTGAGTACCTTCTACTAGGGGTTGCGCTACTCCGGCGTCAACTTCTGTCCCTAGTTCGGTTGTGTCAGTTAGGTCGACTGGGCAGATATGATGACTTCCAGGAGTGAACTCTGCGACGAAGTCTGCCAAAGATTGGGCTTTTATTGCGGTCCTGGGTTGGAACTTGATGTCGAATTGTCCCAACTCTACTGCCCACTTCAAAATTCACCCAGAAAAGTTTGCCCTTTCAAACAAAGCTTTTAGTGGGAAAGCTGTGAGGACGACTATGGTGTGGGCGTGAAAGTAGTGTGCCAATTTCCTGGAGGCCATCATCAAGGCTAATGCCAGTTTTTCCAATGACAAATACCTTGTTTCGGCTTCTAACAATGTCTTGCTGACATAATAGATAGGCAAGTGTTGAATTCCTTCTGCACGAACCAACACTGCGCTGACTGCGTGCTGAGAGACTTCCAGGTACAAGAAAAGTTCTTCACCAGATACTGGGGTAACAAGTAGTGGTGGGGAAGACATATACTCCTTTAAGCTTTCCAGAGCTTGGTCGCATTCTTTGTCCCACTCAAACTTGACCTTTAATACATGGAAAAATGGTCGTAGTTTGTCTGACGACCTGCTTATGAACCGGTTGAGTGCAGCTGCCATGCCGGTGAGATGCTGTACTTCTTTCACAGAGTTGGGTCTCTCCAAATCTTGGATTGCTTTGATCTGGGAGGGGTCTGCTTCTATTCCTCGGTTGGTCACCAGGAAGCCCAAAAATTTGCCAGATCCTACTCCGAATGCGCACTTGGAAGCGTTGAGGTGCAACTTGTGTTTCTTCAAGATTTTGAACATCTCCCCTGAGTCCTTGAGATGGTCATTCTCATCCTTGCTTTTGACCACCATGTCGTCGATGTATGCCTCCATTGTTCTGCCTAACAATGGTTCGAACATCTTGGTGACCATCCGTTGGAATGTTGCCCCTGCGTTCTTTAGGCCAAAGGGCATGACCTTATAACAGTATAGTCCTCTTGGAGTTGTAAAGGATGTGACCTCCTGGTCTGGCTCATGCATGGCGATTTGGTGGTAGCCTCTGTATGCATCCAGAAAGCTTAGTCGGTTGTGCCCCGCCGTTAGGTCCACCAGTTGATCTATCCGTGGTAGAGGAAAGGTGTCTTTTGGGCATGCCTTGTTGACTGTTTTGTAGTCGACGCAGACTCGCCATTTTCCATTTTTCTTTGGCACTACGACTGTGTTGGAGATCCATCTTGGGTAGTGCACTTCTCTAATTGCTCCTGCCTCCAGTAGGTTGCCTACTTCTTCCGCCACTATTTCCACGTGGTGGAGTGCCGATCTGCGCGTGCGTTGGATGACTGGCCTGGCGGATGGGTGGACATTGAGTTGGTGACTGATGAAGTTTGGATCAATGCCTGGCATGTCGTAGGGCGTCCAGGCAAACACTTCGATGTTAGAAGTCAAGAATTCCAAGACCTCTATTCTCTCAGTGCTGGACAACGACGAGCCAAGTAAGAAGAACTTATCCGGGTTCTTTTCATCTATTTTTACCTCCACCAAGTCCTCCACCGCTTTCTGATCAGCCTCTTTGCCGACGTCCGTGAATAGTTCATTGTTTTCTGGTTCCTCCACTGAATGGACGTATCCTTTGGCAGCGCGGCTGCCATTTACCGTGGCGAAACACTGTTTTGAAATGATCTGATCTCCATATACTTCTTCAATTATACCGGTGTCGTTGGGGAACCGCATTACCTGGTGGTAGGATGACGCTACCGAACGCATGGCGTGTAGCCATGTTCTGCCCAAGATGATGTTGTAAGTGGAGGGGACCTTCAATACCCAGAACTCCACTTGTTTTGTTACACTTCCTGCTCTGACTGGAAGAATTATTTTTCCGACGGGCCACTCTGGCATGGAGTTGAATCCAATTAGGGGAGAGACTGTAGGCGCCAAGTCTTTGTCTTGTAGCTTCAGTTATTTAAATGTGTCGTAGTACATGATCTCACATGAACTACCCTGGTCAATCAGAATCCGCTTGACGTCAAAATCCTTGACTCGGAGAGTGACGACCAGAGCATCATTGTGAGGACAGTATATTCGATCCAAGTCCTTATCCGAAAAGGACATGACATTTGTTGCCTCTGTCTTTCCCTTCTTAATGGCAGGTTGGGCACTTAACACCTCTCTAAAGTGCTCAGCCTTCTTGATTGATCCCCTGAGTTCGCATACACGCTCAGGTTCAAAGACTCCATGTATTACATTGATAATGCCTTGAGGTAGGGCGTCGATTGGCATTCCGTTGGGGTTATTGTGATCCTGGGGGGCTGGATGCATTCCTCCTTCAATGTATTTGTCCAAGTGGCCCGCTGCCACTAACTTTTCCAGGTGTTGTCTCAATGGTGTGCAATTCTCCATGCGGTGTCCCTTTTCTTTGTGGAAGGTGCACCGCGATCTTTCGTCATAGTCCTTCTGGGCTTCTCCTAACTTGGCTGGCCACTTGACGAAAGGCTCATCTCTTATTTCGCTAAGAATCCAATATATCGGTTTCTTGAACACCGTGGTTATAGCAGTGCGGATTCTCAACCATCTTTTATCTGGGTCTTCTCCGTTATCTCGTCTGCCACGTCCGTTTTTGCTCTGACGATCTACTGTATTGACCTTTGCTGAGGTCTTCTTTTCTGGTACTGCGGTCGCACTAGCTTTTGCTTTTGCTCGTGCGCCACCCTCTTCTGCCCTGATGTGCTGATGCACTCTTTCTATCAGGGCTTCCATAGTGAGGGGTGGCGTCATGGTGATCGAGTCCCTTAGTCTGTTTCCAACTGGAAGGCCTCTTTTATACTGTGCAATGGCGAGATTGGTGGGGCAGTCCCCAATCTGATTGAATGTCTCCCAGTAGCAACTGTTGTAGGATCTTAGGGTCTCTTCATCGCCCATGTTGATGGAGAGTAGCTGGTCGATCTCCACCGGGGTTTTAGTGTTCGTTCGGAATCTTGTTACGAAAGCTTCTGCCAACTGTGCCCAAGAGGCTATGCTGCCCTCAGGAAGTTTCTCAAACCAAGTTAAGCCTAGGTCGCCAAGGCTAGACGGGAAAAGTATGCACATTAAGGCCTCGTTTCGTCTGTAAACGGCCATGACTTGGCGAAAGTGGCTCAAGTGTGAGTAGGGATCCGTCTTCCCTTCATATGTAGTGAATTTCGGCTGAAGGAAGCCTGATGGTAGGGGCGCGTTTTCGATTGCTGGAACAAACGGTGAAGTCTGCAGCCTTGCTAATGCCTTGTCCGTCGGTTCATAGGCAGGGCGCGGTATTGGCATTCCAACCTCGACGCTTCCATGCGTCCGAGGAGCCAACCGCTGCAAGGCTGAAACTCTATGTGGATCCCTTGCCCTGGCATCCTTCTTGCATCGTGCTTTCTCTTCGAGCACGGTTCGTAAGTCGGATGATCTGGGTAATTCTGTCTGTCTAGATCTGGTTTGGTGCGAATGTGAGGGCCAATATGTGCTTCCTTCAGTGTATGACCTTTCAGATCTCGTCCTCTCAGACCTGGAGTGATGAGTTCTGGAAGACCAGGATTGAGTGTCGCTTGTCCTGAGGCTTCTGCTCTCTCATTGCGAGAGTGTAGTATTCCTACTACGATTTTCTGAGTGGCGAGGGGGCGTCTTGTTTTTGCGCCGCTCTCCTGTCGCCACTTCTTTTTTCTTCATCTGGCGCTTCAAGGCCTCCATGTCCGCCGCCATCTTCTTTATCAATTCATCTTGCTCTTTCACGCGATCTTCCAGAGCTTGGGGGTCAATCCTCCGTCTTTGCCTGTCGGGACTTTGAGAATGGGATTGACGGGGGCTGTGAGTCCGTCTCCCCCTAGCATCCCTCCTGGAGGTATGTCTTTGGGGCTCCAAGTCCGCCATGGGAGGGACAGAAGGTAATCCTTCACGCCTTGCGCCCCCTTCTGGAGTTAGTCCGTCGACGGCGGACTGCGGCAATTCTTCAATGTGTGCCATTGAATGTAAAGGGGAGAAGCTTTAATCAAGAGGTTTTGTTCTGTCTGTTTTTCCCACAGACGGCGCCAATTGTACGGGGAGGAAATAATTCTCCTCGTATAATCCTGTTGACTAAGTCCGCGCTCCTCCGTACGACGTCGCTTTGTCACCTGAAAACACAAACGTGAGCTAGCCGGCGGGTGTGTGCCGGAAACCTCTCTGATGCCTAAGTCAGAAAACTTGACAGATAGACAAAGCTCAATGTATTCAGGAAGCAAAATTGTATGTAGTGTTATGTTACCTCCTCCAAGGTGATGCTTGTGAGCTTTTATAGGTTTCGAGTGGCACAATCCTAGTAGGACTTTTATTTCTCCATACAGAGTCCTCCTAGGATTCATACTCCTAAAAGATAATGCTTATCCTTTTACACCCCCCACTGCTTAAACCAAGTGGGATGGTTTTTACTATGGTCGAACTTCCATTTAACCGAAGTAAACTGGCTAAACTGAGCCACGAGGTAGGCCGAATTATCCCTAGTTCGGCCCTTCTATTTACTCATCTTGGTTCTCCCTTGCATGAACCATGATATGTTGGGACCGAGCTACCGAGTAGCAAGGTCTTGACCGACCTATCCAGAATACGTCACGACCGGACTAACTCGAAAACCGGTCTAACTCAAGTTGTCCAAACCGAAGTAGCTTTACAATTCCTGAGCCGAAGTAACTTCATCTCTTTTGACCGAAGTAACTTTATTTCTCATGGACCGGAGTAACTTCTCGGCCCATTTTACCCGGTCCTTCGTACTTTGGGGCCATAAAATCCATTTCATAATTCGGCCCAATTTTCACTAAAAATTACCCTCTCAATATTATATAATTTTGTCACTTAAAATTTTTGATTTTGAATGTGTTTGTGACAAGAATCAAAACAAGTGACATCCTATTAACATCCTATTAAATGTATATTTTTTTAAATGAGCAAATGTCAAAAGTAAAATAGCTTACGAAACAATAGATCAGAAGAGATAAAATAAGACAGAGTGGAATCTCCAACATCCAAATCCGCATGCTAGCATTATAGACATCCAATCTTGCTAGACAATGAGCAATCAAATTCTCCTCTCTACGAACATAGGAGACTTCGATTGCACGGAATGAGCTAAGACCCCATTTATTTTGAGAAGTTGAATGGAAGAGATTTATAGTGAGAGGATTGTTAGTGAGAGGATTAAATAAAATTGTGTTTGTTTTGATGATAGTTGTTAGTATAAAAATTGTTAAATTATTTTTACATAAAATAATAAAAAATACAAAAAAATTAAACATTAATGTTAAAAAAAAATGCACAGCATGTAAAAAATAAAAAAATTTATAATCCCTTCACTATTTTTCTAATATCACCTCCACCTCCTCCATCTCAATCCCCCTTCCAACCTCCATTTTAATCCCTTCCTCCAACCTAATCCCTTCTCCAACTCTACAAACAAACACAACACTAAATAAGCCCTACCTCTATCCTAATCTCATCCCACCCTCTACACCTCAAATCAAACGGGGCCTAAGAACTTGCCCAACTTCGAAATCACACACCCTTTCCTAAGGCCTCGTGTGGGAACAAGCTAATTTAGTAACTTTTTGACTATTTGGTTAAAATATAAGCTAAAAAAAACTAGTATGTTTGGGATGACTCTTTAGCTTTTTAAGAAAAGATGTGTAAAAAGTAGAGATAAAAGAGAATCTCTGACTTTTTGGTATGGGTTGTTGGCTTTTTGATTTTTTTAGTGACTTTTTGGCTAAAAAACCCACTTAGCAAAAGAGGCCTAAGGCCTCGTTTGGGAACAGGCTAATAGTAACTTTTTAGTTATTTAACTAAAATATGAGCTAAAAAAACTAGTATGTTTTGGATAACTTTTTGACTTTTACGAAAAGATGTGCAAAAAGTAGAGAGAAAATAAAATTTTTGACCTTTTGGTATGAGTTATTGGCTTTTTAATTTTTTTAATGACTTTTTAATTAAAAAAGTCACTTGCTAAACGAAGCCTAAGTTATCTATTAAACTTCAAATATCCCAAACTCCTCTATCCCCTCTCCCAATATGCTCTCTACTATTAGATTAAATAAAAATGTTGAGATATTAAAATTTCAAAACATAATCAGATGACTAAAAAGATATAAGAGTGTTTGCGGTTCAGTTACGGTCGGAAAACTTTCAATCTGCCATCCGTCCGCAGATTGGCGAATTGAAAAAAATAATTCGCATCCATCCATCAAATTGACAGATGTAGATTGGCGGATGGATGCAAATCAATTTTGCGGTTTAAATTTTTACAAATTTTGAACATAATACAACAATTTGTCAACATTTTTTTTTATATTAATCCAACTCAATATAACCAAATAATTATCAAGTAAATTGTCAAATACCAATAATAAATACATATAAAAAACCATGCATTATCAAAATTAATTCATTTCTTTTAAATATTCAAAAACTATTTAATTTGATTTTTTTAAAAAAATAACAAAAGCAAACCTTATATTTTTTACACAAAAATACCAAATATCAACACTTGTCATTTGATAAAAGAATTTCTAAATTGAAAATAAATTGAAAACACAATAGAATATCTAAACTCTTTTTCAATTGAAAATACAAACAGAATATCTAAACAAATTAAAAATACCAAGTCTTACAAATTACTAGGGGTGCTCGTGGTTTAGCAATTCAGTTGCGGTCAAAGAAATCTCAAATTCGTCATCTGTCCAAAACTAGGTGGATTGAAAAAAAATCAATCCGTAATTATCCGCTCATCATTATATATCCATCTAAAATACGACGAATCAATTCAATCCGATTAATTTAGACGAATTAAAATATCCGTTACTCACCCTAAAAAAAACTTTGAGACCACCAGGGCGCAAGATATGAGAACAAAACAATCCCTCGTTCCTTGGGTTACCCAACCAATAGGGAATCTGCATGGTAAAGTCCATCACTGCTAGCCCACGTCATGATGCTGAAACAATAATGCTAAGTATCATGAAAGAAATATTATAAAAAGTCTTCATAAAGATTTTTCACTTTTGAATTAATTTATAGTGATTGTAATATTTTATTGTATGTTATATAATCACTCTTAAATTAATTTCATAATATTTTTCATAATATTTATTTCATGATGCGTAACATTATTCGATGCCGGAATGATCGGTCATTCTTGCCCCATCTGGTCCAAGATTTCTTAGGGTTTCCAACCCACTACAGCATGGGTAATGATAGAATTGTTGTTTCGGTCTCAGGTCTCTTTGATTTGATTTTCACATTTATTTTTATTAAAAAAAACTATAAATTAATTTTATGAAAAAATATAAAAATACTTTTCATATGAGTTTTTTTAGTTTAATGTTTTGTTTATCAAATTAGTTTATGTTTATCTTCAAAAATTTTGAAAACACTGATTTTAAAAACCACACCAAACAGAGACCACATTGTGATCATGATGGACCTGGAATTGCCCACCAACATTTTAATCATCCATTAAAAGTTGTATGCGGATTTCAAATTTTTAAATAGAACTTCGTAAAAATAAAGAAACGTAATAACAGAAGTGACCCGTTTTTCTTTTTCTTCACAATTTTTCTACTCAAAACCAAAATCCAAACACACCCATCATTTTAGCAAGACAATAATCTCACATGCATTTTATATTAAAGTTCAAAAATCACATGACTTGAATTTTACAATTCTGTTTTGAACAATTCCTGAGTTGGCAGGGTACAAGTGAACAACACAGTAAAGATGCTCAAGTGCTAGGTCACAATCATAGAAAAGAAACTCTAAAAGCAAATAGCAAATGCAAAAGGAAATAGATCTCCCACTATACAATTTTAACTATTTTTTAATCCTGAAGAACTAACTTCTTAATTTGTAAACAATGGAAACACACAAAGTGAAAGAGTAGTAGCAGTAAAGCCCCAATTGCATTCAAGAATCAAGATCCCCTCAATTCTTTTTAATAAGATAATATAAGGTATGCCTTTGTACTTGGGACAGGTGACCCCTTTTATGCCAATAGCGAGCCGAAAATGATTATTCCAAACAAAATAAAAAGCATCAATATGGTAAAAGCAAAGCTAAGAGGAATAATATGACACACTACCCGCCATGCACATATTTTATACAAAAATTGCACACATTTACATGATTTTCAAGACTTTCTTTTTCCTGGTCTGCCACCTCTCTCTCTCTCTCTCTCTCTCTCTCTATATATATATATATACATGCAATCCCATCTCTACCTGTGTCTGGTTTTGCATCTCTCTCTATATATACATATATATACATGCAATCCCATCCCTGCCTGTCTGGTTTTGCAGTACAAAGCTACTAACAGTAAAAAAATTATGTGAAACCTATATAAATTCTTCACACTCCAAAAAAAATTTATTCCAAAAATAAAATTTCAAAAATAAAGGCTAGTGGGTAAGCTCAGCAATTCATCGAAGAATGAGTTACCTGGTCTGAGAAGTTCAAAACCAAAGGTGAAATAGATATAACAGGAGTATCAAATTTACAATGGAAGGCATGCTGCTGGAATAATTTTCATTCATAAATTGAATGGTCTCTCCATATCCACCAAGGTATATCATTTACCAAAGATAAATAAAGCTCACCTGCATTTTCCTTACAACAATAATTTCACTTGTATACACATCTAGGGGGGATGATATCACATGGATTTGTATTTTTACAATTGCGTCCATGGGGGACATATATATTATGCCACCACAGTGCAACAAAGCATTTACTTGTGTAGCTTGGTTTGGGCAGTCGATAAAAAGCACACATCCAATAGAGATCTTTCCCAGAATATATCATTCAGCCAACAAAATCATGCAAAAGTTGCCCACCAATCATATCTCTTCCAAATTGCCGATTCTGTGCTTCAAAACTACCCATTACATACCCCTCAGTGTTCGCTTCAAGACCGAAACGAAGAGCTGCGTTAACTGGAAAGGGCTCCGATAAACCAATACCATTATTCTGATGCAGTCCTAGTGTTAAAGAAACACCCCCACTTCCACTTGCAGTGTTTACACCAACGCCCATTTGTTGATGACGTGACAAATTTTCATACGATAAATTCACTGGCTCTTCAGTCCCCATGTATATATCGGGAAATTCATTTCTAGTGCGTTTAGACGGAAGGTCTTGGGCCCGTTTGGTGGATGTGGATGGATTTTCGGAAGCAAGTGAGGTGGCTGTAGGCAAGTGATCATTTGGCCCATCAGTATTTTGTTGTTCCTCCCTTTGCAAAGCTTTTTGACCTTGCCGTGTTTCGAGCATGTGTATTTCTTCCACCATAGGCTTCCAAAGTCTCACCCTTGCGTTGATGAACCAATTGGAAACCTGGTTAGCATTGTCAACCTTGATCACCTCAATTTTATATAGCCGTGGACGTGTTTAAACACAAGTCAAAAATTTGATCCGACATTGAGCACCTTAAAGAGAGCTCTCTGAGTGCCTGTATATGTGTGCACACATTTGTGTAGTGTGTGTGTGAAGTAGAGGCTACTAGAGCTAACAAAAAGTAGCGCACCTGGCTTCGTGAAAGACCAGTCTGTTTAGCTAACATTAGCTTGTCTGTATCAGTAGGATAACTGAAACATTGAACAGAGAATATAGTCAGTGTATTTATACATAGAGAATTTTTTATTTTTTTTAATTTAAGTTGTATAGACGAGCATTTGTGAATGAAGAAATTATTAAAAGAAAATCTGAGTATTAATTCTGGAAAGTAGACAAGCTAACATCCCAGCATTTTTATAGAAACAGAATTTCCATATAGAATGATATAATTCACTGTGGTCCTATCAATTTAAACAAAACACCCATAACTTGAGTGGATGATTTTCAAATTCACTGCTACATCATTCTGAATGTTGTGTAGAAAATTTTATTTTTGTAATATTTTTACCATTGCATAATTAAGAAAACAAAAATACTTACGGATGCAAGAAGTGTTCAAACAACCATGCCCTCAGCACAGTTACGGCACGCTCAGGAAGTCCTCGTTGGGGTCGCCAAACAGGTTGATGTTCAAGAAATCCAGAGTTGTGAACTGGTCTATGGCTATAAAGAATTTCAGAGTTTCCAAAGCTCAGAGTTTCATCTTTCCGGTAGTTTTGAGCTTTCCCTGTGAATCGCAGCTGGTCAGTGATTGCATTCTTCAAGCTTCTGAAGTGTTTTGACATTGCTTTTAGGGCCAAGTTTGCATATGGAGCAGCATTGCTGAGCCCAGCAACAGATTCAAATGATGCTACAACTGTCTGCATCTGTTGGTAGTAATACTTGTACCTCCTGTAAACCTAATGATGATGAAAACGAGATAAATCATCAAAGAGACTGATAAACCATATTTAATGAAAATTTAAAATTACACTAGCAAAGTAATCAATGTGGGGTAATTGTTTTTGAAGCATTTCAACAATATCAGAAAAATAGACTGCAGCATGCATGTGTGATACAATTGCAGTCCTTTCAAAAATTTGAAACACACCAATGACCAGTCAATTTGAGTAACCAGCCCAAGCTTCAGAATATTATTCCCTTCAAAGAAATCTCACAATATCACAATGCCTTCCCTCATTTTCTATAGACTGGAATTCATAATTACAAACTCATCTAGAAGTTCAAGCCATTAGACAAAGGGACAACTTTATTATTTATATTATATCTTCAACATATACAGATATTGAGTTGCATGATGACAATGATGGCACACACAAATTCAATATATCTAGGTAAATAAGGTGTAATTATTTTTAGTCATTGGCATCATGGTTGTAAATATCACTCTATGTTAAAGCATCCCATTTTGTTAGTCCCTTTTGGGAGTTCTAACTCTTTTAAGGGAGACGAGATTATTACATTTGAATTCAAATTTTAAAACATTTATTCCAAGAATGCCCTTTTGTCTTCAACTTTTTAACTTTTAATATAGTTATAGACACTTTATTAGAGATAGTTTCGGAAAACGAAACACTTTTTCCTTTGAATTTTCAAATTGGGACACCCCAAAATAGAAAGGAATAACAAAATGGATTGAAGGGAGTATTAACCAAGTTTGGGTGGCTTAGAGTGATGATGATATGGAAACTCTCCCCTACACATGTAGCCCGTAGCATGTGGAGGTGACAGAAATGAAAAACAAGAGAAAAGACCTGGGGTAGACTGTGCCCACTAAAGACCACCCAAAATCCAACTCTCATGCCACTTATCAGACCGAATTTCATCATCTCCCCTAAATCAATTGGTCAAACTGAATTCCACCATCTCGCTTAAAACCAATCGATGTTGGGGAGAGTTCACTTATGTCTTTAACATCATTTAACATAGTGCCCCATATAATTGTTTTAGAGCAATCACAGAGAACAACATTGTGTAACCAATAATCCCTCCCACACAATGATGCTCCTGCAACAAACCCATGACAATTTGACTCTAATATCACTTGTTAAAGCATCCTACTCAAAACTAATTGACTATGAGTGACAAGTTTAATACTTGTCTTTCAAAATACAAAGTTGTAGATTGAACTTCATATGGAAGGCATCCAAATCCAATGCTTCTTTTGATAGAAATTCCAATAAAATATAGCATTTTTTAAGAAATCATTTACAACCAAGGTGACTACAGGGTAAAACATTTTCAACTCATATAGAAAGAAATTTGATATCCTTTGTGATTTTTGTTTCACCTCCATTATAGAGGTTGTATGTATTGTTCATCTAGTTGGGATTGGTGTACTATTGGACTAGCTATGGTTGTTCGGCTTAGTGTATTATTGAACTTGCAATTTGACGTAATGTTTCTCATATCTGTAAACAACCAATTGACCCCAAAAAAACCAAAAATTAGGACAAAAACATGCACAACAAAATGAGAATATAGAAGGCAAGTGCAAGCAGGGCGGAACCAAAGAAAGGCCCAGGGGGTCACATATTTTGAACTTTTTTTTGTTTTTGTTTTTGTTTTGTTTTGTTTTGTAGTCATATACAAAATATATTCTTTTTTTTTACTTAACATGTTCTTTGGCTAAGGGTTTATTGTATTGTTTACAACAAGTAGTTATTTGATACTTTGGGAGCACTATGTGTTATTGTTTATGTAGTTGTCTAAACTAATAGTATAGTGGGAAATCTTATGAATTGAATATAAATAATTCGTTATTTTTTGATAGTTGACAGACTACTTAGTGTCATTTGTGCTTTTACATGCTTTAAACATCACATAGACAACACCATATCATTACTATTTAATAATTTCCATTCAAAACATATTATTTATAAGCAATATCATCTCTTTGATATTTTTTGTCAAATAAAAATTAAATAAATTTTATAATAATTTGTGTTATAAATGATGTGTTTTTATTTTCTAAAATTAGGGATTTTGATCCATAATTTTTTGTACTAAAATTACAAACTTGCATCACCATCCCGCACTGAGCTATTACACATTATTATAGAATTTTGATTTGTTCCTATTAATAATGAATTTTAATTTCTTATGCTTAAATTTAGCTCATAAAATTATTATTATCTTAATGTTGATCATGATTTTTTTTAAATAAAAAATTATAATTAAAAAGTACTCCCTCTAACTTAATTTCCTGACTCCGCCACCGAGTGCAAGCCCGAGTAGTAGTATTTCTTTTAATGATGACATCAAATAGTAATTGTCCTAATATGAATCTAAAAAGCCCATTATCCAATATGAAGACATAGATGCCAGATGTATGCTCTAATTTTTATATCCCTGGTATGGTGTGTTGTAAGTTCATCATCAATTTTTATTTCAATTAATTTGATTATAATGGCATACATCAACTTAAAGAATCAATTTATTCAACGTTCCAATATTTTTTCAAAATTTAAATAGAATCATCTAACAACCTTTTAGGTTGCACCGGTCAACAACACGAAAAACTTTTTTTTTTTTTTTTTGTCTAACTCCCATTTAGGTGAACAAGAGATGCACTTAAAAAAATTAAAATAATAACTCACACTCCCTTGTGAGAAACAAACGAGTAGTGTGAATATCATTTCCCAAATAAAACTAAACAACATCAATGCATAGAGCTGCACCTAAAAGTGCCACACAATACAAGTAATAAGCCCCATACATTAAAACTATTGTGCATAGATCGCAACCATGATCTCTCAGTCAGAACTCAAATATTAGAAGAAATCCAACAAAATTTGTTTTGACTCTTTATCTTTTTCTTCATTTCCATCTCCTCCCTTTTCTAGTTCAAAAAATCTCTCCTCCCATTTCTCACTTTTAATATATGAGAAACTCACGAGAAAATCAAAATGCCAGCAGAATTTCAAAAGTTGCCCTTTCCTCATTTGGTATATATTAAAGTATAAAGAGGTGTTATTTCCACAATTGTCTCAATCCATAACAACCCACTCACGTATTAGGCCCCACATATGAGGGTATATGGGGCTGTGGATGAAGTAATCATGGCCTTAAAGTTGCCTTTACCCTTTATTTATGCAATGTTTTCGTCTAAGTTTAGCTGGATCCAGCATCTTTTAAGAGCTTGTGAGATGACTTCAAATATAAAGCAATTCACAATTTTTTTAAAGGTTTCATTTGCATTAAAAGATTCAAAATCAAGGGATTTGTTGTTCAAATTTAAAGGTTTGTACAAGAAGCTGGGGTTAAGGTCAAAAGTGAAGAACGAAAGACATATTCGACTAGAGTACTTGTGCAAATAGAATTCTTGGTGACATTGATTTCAAATAACCTCTTTATTTGGCTATTACAAATCCAATAACATATGAATCTGAAATCCATTCATGCTGGTATCAGAATTGAAGCTGTTAGCTTTATACTTCTAAACACAAACCCATTAATTCAAACACAGCCTAAGAGTTTCTCACAAAATTTTGGGTGAAAATTGTTGCATATCAATCAATATTTCAAAATGCATAATGAAGAGGTGAAACATGCAGGAAAGCAACTAAGCAGTGGTTCATGTATGTACCTATAGGGCATGTTTGATTCACAACACTAATAGTGAAGTATTAATAATCCTATCAAATTAGTGTGGTATTAACTATCCCACCCCTACCCCATTACTAATAATCCTACAAATTTGTTGGATTAATTATCCATTGGATTAATAATCCTAAATCAAAGTGTCAAAACAAACATAGGATGATTGGGCCCACGGATTAATAATCCCAATCCCATGCTTTAGTCCTTCCAATCAAACATACCCATAGGGTCTTGCAAGGTGTTCATGTGTGCACGTGAACAGTTGTAAACCTATAAATTACTGTATATTCTAGTCATGTGATAAGAAAGCAAATGAAGTGGCATGTAGTGAAATGAAATACAAAGTTCTCCGCATCTCTCCCTGAATTGTGTAAACTCAATTTATAACAAATTGAAATCATCATCAAATTTCCAACAAAGCGCAAAACCAAAAATGAGGGACATCATTTACTCAATATTGTAGTTTGCCAAATTGGTAAAACTCAATTCACCCTCAACCGGTCCCACGGGTAAAAGAGGCTGGACACCTCGTCAACCCATCTTCTTTATGCTTGGAATACCACTATGCTTTCCATGAACACTTTTATGGAGTATAAATCTTTTCAAATGGATTCCTTCAATCACTTTATGCACATTATACCCCCAAATTTAAGTGACAGTAATGTCACCACTTAAACTCTTTCTAAGGTTGTCAGACATTTTATGGCACCAATCTATGGGCATATATTCCCTCCTATTACCTTTTACACAAGAAGATGATTTTGTGATCTCTATCCCCATCTACCCTTAAAATACTAGCATATAGTTCACATATAATACAAAATAGTAACCTATAAATTAAAAAGAAGCTAATAAGCTATTGCACATAGGTAATCAAAGTGACAATGACTAGCTCAACACTTAAAAGAATCATAAAGACCTAGCTTAAAAGAGGATCACAAAATGAAACAGAAAATCAATCAAATAAGACCCAACTACAAGAAAATTTAGTATTTTTTTAATCAAGAGAAACAACCAATATTACATGAAAAATAGTTAAATTGTTCTATAAAACCCATTTAATCTAAAACCCAAATGAGAAAACACACATATGATGATGATTGTTGTAAATTAGAGAAGCATACCTCATCAAGCATCAAGATCAGCCTAGACTTCTTTCTCCGCTGCTCGCCGCCGTCCCCGCCGCTAGGCGACTCATCCGCAATTCCACATCCACCCAAATTTTCCATTGGAGGATCCATCAGACTCGACTCCACCGCCGTGATCTTTTCTGCATAAATTCCTCTACCCACATCACAAAGCTCCTCCAACAACTGCTGTGCAGGCTTCAAGAACCTCGAACCCTTTAAAATCGAAGCATAACCCGTAAAAGGCCCGAGAGGAACCGAACTCCTCGACAAATCATTTGAAGCTGAACCACCACCAGCGCCACCGCCGCCGCCAACGGTGGCCGGAACAACATACCCACTGCCAGCAACCTTATTGTTGAAAATTGAAGACTCATATCTTTGTAGATTCAGCTCCAAGGGAAGACTGGTTTGGTGGGTGTGATGAGAAGACAGAGACAAAGACAACCCTTGTCCATTGGGGTTATTAATGTTATTAGCCTCTGGCTTATACACCACAACATCACCTCCATTAAAGGATTGATCGAAGACCCTGAAGTTTTGAGGGCTGAAGAGAAATGGGTTGTTGTTAATATCTTGGATCGAGCTAGGGTTTAAATGGATAGACGACTGTGGATCCATATATAGATGTTGTGAAGTTGAAGATGATACATAACCCATCAAATTCACACCCTCTTCTTTAATCACATCACAATTTGAAGAGGTTTGGTTGGGGCTGCTTGACTTGCTGAGAAGTGAGTTGTTATGGTGGTGGTGCTGGTGGTGGAGGGTGGCGCAGGTTAGCAAATCGGCAGAGGTGATGTGGGAGGGATCGTAGAGAGGGAGTAAACCTGCGCACCCTTGGAGGTTGTTTTGGGCTAGCACTCTGAGCTTGTCTCTTCTGCTTTGTTGTGGGACATGGTAAGGTTCAAAACCCTCTTCCGCCATGACTAGACAAGACTAAAGCTTTAGACAGAGAAAGTTTGTAAAGAGAGAGAAGAACAGTGAAAGAAGGAGATGTGGTGGTGGTGGTGAAATGAAAGGCTATCATGACATCTTCTTCTGAAGCCGAAAAAAAAAAAAAACAAAACAAAACAAAATAAAAATCTATAACATCAATAAAATTATCAATTTCTTCATAAAATATTTACGTACAGAGTTGACACTCTCATATAAATCTGAGATGAGTGTTTGGTAAAAAATTTAATAATAATTTTATTAAAATCTCTAGAAAAATAGCAGACCTGCGCAGATTAGCACAGAGTGAGGAGAGAGCTTAAAAAACTTGGGATGTGTTCACTTCACTCTCACTCTCACTCTCACTCTCACAACTTCACACAAAATCTTTCTTAACATTCACTTTCGCTCTCTATATTTTCTCTCTTATCACTCTATCTGCTTCATTGGGAGGCGTCTGGTGCATAGGGTTGCGGGAAACCGGACGACGACCGGCTATTTCCGGTAATAATTGAACTAACTGTATATGCTGTGTATTTTTCTGACAGTTTATTATTTCTTTTTTTGTCGTTTTTTATTTATAATTTTTTTTATTAATAATAATATTGCTCCTATTAATGATTCGTAATGACGCACGTGAGAACGCTGGAACAGAGATTGGGTTTCACAGTACTCATCAATCGGGCAAAAGATTTTGCAGCTTCTTTACTTTTATGTGAAGTAATTTTAATTTTTTTTTAATTTGTTAATATTAATTTGAAAAGAAAAAAAATTAAAGTGAAGAAGAAATAAAAAGTAGGCTAAAATACAATAATTGATCTAAAAAATACGAATAAAGATTTGTAATGGTGTTTTGAAAAGTTAATAAAAAATTAATTTTTTGACATTTTTAATCTATTTTATTTTTTATGAACAAAAAATATAAAAAGTGATATAATGCAAAATAGATAAAAAGTTAAAAATTAATCTTTTTTTGCGTCCCAAAAGGCCCCTTAAAATAGCATCGAATGCGTATTGTTTAAACAAGTATACTTATTTATTTATTCAAATCACATTATTTTTATATTTTTTCATTAAAAATTTAAAAATTAGTAAATAAATAAACCTTAAACCATCAATCGGTGTAGATTGTCAACATTTTTTAATTTCCAAATAACCCTTTACAAATATTTCTATATAATTATCTTTTTAAATTTCAAATTTTAATAACTATTATAGTTTTTTTTCCATATATTTAACTGGTTGATTTTCATAACACATTTAACCATCAAATCAATCATAAAAATAAAAATAAAAATTAATTATCTTTTCAAATACAATTTTTTTAATTAAGGTAAAAATTAAAAAATCAATTAAAATAGTCAACTTTTCAAATAAAATTAGTGTTTACACTATCGAGTAATAGTTATTAAACATTCAATATTTTTTAAATGAGTTTTGATAATTAGTGTCCGTTATAAAAAAAATGTTAATATTCACTATTACAAAAATAGTTAAAGATCACACGTTAACAAAAAAAAAAAATCTCACTTTATTAAAAGTGTGATAAAAAAAAATTAGATTGATATTTTAATCACACTTAATTTGATTGAGTGTGATAATATTTATTTTTTATGTCACTTTTCAATTAAGTGTGATTATATATATATATATATATTTTTTTTAATCACACCTTCTAATTAAAGTGTGATTATATATACACTATTACTTTTTAATCACACTTTTTAAATGAGTGTGATTATATATATATTTTTTAATCACACATTTTAATTTAAGTGTAATTATTTATATATTTTTTAATCACACCTTCTAATTAAAGTGTGATTATATATACATTACTACTTTTTAATCACACTTTTTAAATAAGTGTGATTATATAAAATATTTCAATTTGATTTTTATATAAAATATATAATTCCCAAATTTTTTTTTAAAAAAAAAAGCCCTAACGCCAAAACACAAATTCAAAAAAAAAAATTCAAAATACATTTAACTCTTTGACTGCTTCTAATCAAAAGGAAAGTACAAGCTAGGGTTCATCACAAGGCACATAAGAGAGAGAGAAAGAGTGTTCAATACTGTTGGAGGCTGAGTGTTTCTTACGATCGCCGTCTTCGAAGGCCTCTCTCTCATCACCCCAACCAACATAGCCTCACCTCTATCGCATGCCGGTCCAGCCTTCGGCAACCATCCATACCAACACCAGGTATGTCTTTTCTCTTCTATCACTCGATGCCTCACTCTCTTATTGCTTTTCGTCTTTCTCTCTCTTTTTCCCTCCCTCGGTGGAGTGTAAGAGCTCTTCCCCCTCTCTCCTCTCACTCAATCTCTGTTTTTCCCCAAACAAACTGAAAACTATGATTATAGTGTATAGATCATTGTTGCTTGAAACTCAAGCATATATTATTTCCTTCAAGGTTATTTGGTGAAGAATTGGAAACACCTCAATTGCTCTGAATCTGTCGATTATCAGGCATCGATCCCCGATAATCTCTACACCCAATCACCAACCTCAATAAAAACAAGAACAACCCTTGGTTTGAGTCACCAACAAGTTTCTCTCTCTACAAAGTGTGAAACCAAACCAAAACTAAAACCAAAACAGAGATCAATCAAACGAGTGTATCAAATCAAGAGAAAGAGAGAGAGAGAGAAGGCAAAAGACCGAGTAAAAGGTAAATTTATGACGATTCATTATGATTTGAACCTCTGTTTGCTATTGCCTAACCACCACCATTTCTATATATATATTATTTTATTTTATTTTTTTCTTTTTTGGGTTCAATTTCACAATTTTTGCTGTTTATAGATCCAATTTGTTTTCAACATAAACATAGTTTTACCCAGGTTTCTTCTCATGCTCAGTTGATTTGCTGTTACTTCATTGATTTCATCTCTTTTCCAATTAATGACTCTTTCCCCTATGGCAATGGAGCTCTAATAAGTTTATTGGTTTTCAAGGGTTTTCTAATCAATTTAATAAGAAGCAAGGTCTGTAATTTTTTTATTACTATGTTATTTCTATGATTTCTGACTCAAGTACATTGTAATTCTTTGTGTTCCTTTGTTTGTTGATTTGCTTATGACTATTGCTATAATACCCAACAAATAATACCCATGCACTCAATTGTTTGTTGGAATGGTGAAACTTGGATTTTGTAAAATTTTGAGTGATCTTCTTGTTCTGCATAATATCTAGGAAGGTCCCTCTTTTTTTCATCTTTTCTTTTTATTTTTCTATATCAATTGTACATTTAATAAGACTTTCTTCCTCATAATACTTCCTAAAGGCATTTAATCAATGATGATGATTTTTTATTTTTATTTTGAATATGATGTCTTCATTTTGCAATATTGATATATTTTTCGTCATTTGCTCTTAAATCCTATGTAATTCATGAAGATATTCTTTTTAATTTTGATCCCACTTTGTCAAGTAAAACGGAGGCATATCCGAAATGATAAAACTGATAATTAAAACAAAATCACTTATTAAACTTACAAAAATGACTTTATCTAGGTAGTGCTACAGAAAAGCGTGTGTGTTGATTTCCGACCACACTGGCAAACTAGTATTCAGCTGGAGAGCATAGGCAGAATATATTAAGCCTGAACAACCTGTCACAGAAAGATAAGAATTCCGAGGTGGTTCGTCCACCCGGGGGCACTCCGACGATCAAGTCAATAAAATATCTCTCAAAGATAACCAATAGTGCTTAACTCACTAGACAGAGCATAAAAAACGTACCTTAGACCCATGGGGGTGCCTCCCTTTTATAGCCAACACAATCCTAGTCCCAATAGAAGCCTAACTCTAATGGACTTAGGATTACTGCTAATCTTGGACTCCCAGTAGGATTATGATAAACCCTCTAAGAGTCTTATCTTTACCCAAACCGAAGTCCTTCCTCATTCTAGAACTCTTGTCCCTTATCCGCTTATCCCGGACTTCGATATCTTCGCCAATAACCCCGGTCTAACCGAGATTACCTCGGCGTCATGACCAAAAAACGTGGCACCTCGGCTAACACGTCGGCGTCACCTTGGTCATGTGTTGGTACTCAGAAAATACATCCTCACAACTGCCCCTTAGGTTCTATTACCTTAGCATCCTAAGGTGATGGAACCTATATTGTTATATCGTATAGCATGTCGGCTATCTTGCTGTATCATCTATTTACCGAGGTCATACTACATCGGCTTCACACAACCAGGTCTTGCAATCTTGTCTCATCAAGGTTTCAAAATTTTTAACCCAGCTTATTCGAGTTTTTTTAGCCGAGATTTTCCTATCAGCCGATATCATTGCTTCATTAAACCAAGAACTCCAAGAATTTTATTACGCGTGTGAGCTGTTATGCAAAATACATCAACTGTTTTTGTCACGTGTCTTCTGCTCATTGGATCGTATTCGATACGCGCCTGTAAGTTGCCTCGCGCCTGCGTGCGCCGTCTGACAAATTCGTCGTCCTAGGTTCATCAATTCCATTTTGCCGTCTTTTCGCGTTTTTGACAAAACCAGTGTTCTCTCTCTTCGTCTTTTCATTTTACATCGTTATTTCTGAAGCTTTTTCTCTCTCTAGCTTTTTCTCCCAAGTCCTCCATTGCTGCTTTCACGAAGCTTTCTGTGACCAGCCCGACTCTCTCCTCTAGCAAGGCTTCTGTCGTATTTCCTTGCTTCCGGCTACCGTTTGATCCTGGCAAACTCAACTCCGATTTCTTTTCTTCAGTAAGTAGCTGTTTCTTCCCGATTTAACTTCTTGTTTCAGTTTCTTTTTTGTTTTACTGAACTCCATTGCTCTGCCTCTGTAATTCTGCTCATATCATTGATATTATAACTTGTATCTTGCTTTCTACTACATGTTTGTGTCATGATTTTGTTTTTACCCCATCTGTTTCTTGAATTCACACTGTTTACACACTTGTTGATTTTTGCCACTGTCCTTGGTCTCGCGCCCTTGTGCACATTTTGTCACAGTTTACTTGATAGTTCACCACTGTTCTTGATTCTGAAACAAATTCTTATTTTCCTATTTTCTGTGACTTTTCCAGATTCGTGCCTTCAATCTTCGTTTCCATAGATTTAGGTTTGGGATTTGTTTGTAGAACCCAAATTTTTTTTAGGGAAACTGAAACGATTCTCCACAGATTCTGTGTATTTTTAGGTTTTAGCGAGATCCCTAAAACCCTCCAGAACACTCCCTTCAGAAATCCACTCCTCCAGTTAAACCGGCATCATGGGTATGTGGAAGCATAGGGTAGACACCCCAACAAATTAGAATACTTTAGGTGGGAGTTTTCCATCCCTGCCGACGTCCACCTTAGGTTGGCAGGGGAGAAAGATTCCATTATGCCCGATGTGAACCTCATGCCCTTTCTTGTTGTTGCCTTTATTGAATGCGGACTTAGGTTTCCTTTAGACACCCTTTTCCGAGAAGTTCTCCATTTTTACAAATTGAACCTGATGCAGCTTGCCATTAACTCTTACCGAATTATCAATGGTATAATAGCTTTAGCAAAACAAGAGAACGCTAGGGTGACTTTAGCCGATATTCAATACTGCTACACCATGTGTCGCTTGAAATCAAAAAAAGGCCATGTCCACTACCTCAAGCCGAGGTCTACTAAGTACAAGATCATTGCTGACCTCCCAGATTCAAACAAGGGTGCCGGAGACGATTATTTCATCGTCTCAGGCAACTGGGAGTTTGCTCCAGATGAGGACCTCCACCTCTACCCTCTCAGTCGAACAATTTTTGTAGAGGGTAATGGTAAGGGTCAATTTTTTCATAGACTTACTTTTTCAAGCAGTTTAAGACTTATTCTTCTTGTATGTTCTAACGTCTGTGCTCTTCTTTTTTTGCAGTTCTTCCTCAGCCACCAAAGGGCTTCCGCAAGTCCTTCTTTCCCAGCAAGGATTTGAAGAAGCTACTGAATCTGCCAGTTCACAAGCGTAGAGTCCCCTTGGTACTCAACTTTATCCCAACCTACAAATCAGTACTCCCCGACGTCCCAAAGAGGAAGAAAAGCCAATCTCTCCCTTCTGCCACAACTCCTCAAGCTATTTTCACATCTCGGCCAGATCAAGGATCGACCTCTGATCCAGCAAAGTAGCCACCAACCTCGGCTCCATATCTGACCCCACCATCTCAACGCCATCAACGATACCGAACTGCTTTTGCTGCTGAGATGGGCTGCCAAAAAGCAGTCGCTAAGGATCTTTTGGCCAACATTCCTGACTCAGTTGGTGCTCAACCAGCACCGTCTTAGCCAAAATCGAAACAAAAAAGATAAAGAAGGCTTAGCCAAAGGCGACAGTGACTCAGGTTGATACTGAGGATACCTTGCCAATCTCCAAATTGGCTGAGAGCGATAAGTCCCATTCTGCTGCCGGAAAGAGGCCTGTCGAGGTCCAACCATCCGAGTCTTCCAGATCAAAGAGGCCGAGGTCATCTTCTGCTACCACCTTGGGGTTTCTAAAGCACGATTCCCCCTAGGCCCCCCAAATCACATTGGAAGACAGGCCAGTGAGGGCTGGCAATAGTGTCAACGACGTTAATGTCGGCGTCGCTCTTAGTACCGCTCTGCTGCTTCTTGGCGATCTCGACCGAAACGCCAAGATGAGCGAGTACAAAAACTTTGCTCTGATGCTCCAGCGCTCTGTTCAAGTAAGTCTCTTTAATCGGTAATTTTTTCTTTCTTTCTCTTTTTCATACTTAGAAAATTTTCTAATAACTTCTACTCTGTTCATTTTTCTTCAGGCAATCCAGCACGCCCGTTCCTTCTCAATATAATCTTTTGAGACAAGGAAGGCATTGGCCGACAAGATTAGGGAGGCTACTAGTCTGCAGAAGACTAATAAAAACTTACAATAAAAAATGAAGACTTTGGCAGACCAGGCCGAGCCTGCTGTTAAAGCCAAAACGATGCCGAAGAAAAAACGGATGCCGCTAAGGCCATAAACAAGGTCCTTGAGGCCCAGAAGAAAGAGGCCGAGGATAAGATAGCCGAGGCCCAAAAGGAACTCTAAGACACCTTGGCTACCAAAGACGCTGAGCTCAAGACCGTCGATGAGAAGGGATACAATGAGGCGGTGGCCGATGTCACGGCGGACTACGAGAAATAGGTGAAGCAGACATGCAACAAGGGTTTCACCCTTGGTTGGATGACTTTAGTGAAAAAGTTCAAAATCCCTGAGGACTCCCCCCTCAGGAACACCGACGTCCTCGCCTTGCCATTCCCTCCAACTCCAAGCCAATCCGATGACGATTCTGAGTCTGAGGAGAAAGCTTTGGTGAGGAAGTCAAAGGAAGCTGCTCGGGGCAAGTCCCCTACTCCAAATGAGCAAGTCCTGGACTTGACTCAAGATGAGGAGGGTGAGGAGGTTCCCAAGGATGTTACTCTTGAGAAGGCATCATTGGACGTGCCTCTCGCTGACAAGAGCCTCGATCAAACCCTTCAAGAACTAGATACCAAGTTCGTGGCTGAGAAGGCTGTCGAGATGTCCTCCCAGCAGTCTTCTGAACTTCAAACCCAACCATCTAGTGTTGCTGAAGAGTCTTAATTTTGATGTCCTTTTCCTTTGTATTTTGTACTTTTGTTTTTCTTCTTTTTGGAACAATTGTAAGCTTTGGCCGACATGTCATCTTTTGAATGTTAATACAACTTCCTTTCCTGAATGCTTGTATCTTTGTCTTCTCTTTACTACCTTTGTATGATTACATACTTAGAATATTTTGCATATCTTTAATGCACACCCTAACTATGTAATTTTCTCGAGGTGAAATACCGTGGCTATACCCACCAATGGTTTACATCGGCAAGTATACAAGTACTTAGTCTGATACAACCTTAGTCTTAACTTGTAAATTTTTCACAAATTTCAACAAGTGTTAGACATAACCTCGGTTTAACTTTAACTTGTAAATTTTTCACAAATTTCAACAAGTGTTAAATATCATCTCGGTTTAATTTCAACTTGTAAATTTTTCACAAATTTCAACAAGTGTTAAACATAACCATAGTTTAACCTCAACTTGTAAATTTTTCAAAAATTTCAACAAGTGTTAAACATGATCTCGGTCTCACTTCAACTTGTAAATTTCTCTCAAATTTCAACAAGTGTTAGACATAACCTTAGTTTAACTTCAAGTTGTAAATTTTTCACAAATTTCAACAACTGTTAAACATGATCTCAGTTTAACTTCAACTTGTAAATTTTTCACAAATTTCAATAAGTGTTAAACATCATCTCGGTTTAACTTCAACTTGTAAGTTTTTCACAAATTTCAACAAGTGTTAAACTAATTTTAGCTTGTATATTCTACCTTGCCACGAACCATATTCCAACTTTCTGCCCCCTAATGCGAACTTAAGTTCCACTTGGGTTCTCATTATGCATGTATTCTAGAAACATCACCAACTATTTTACCAGTCACAAGTGTAAAAAATCAAGGTTTATTCATTACTTCGGCTAATAACAAAGAATAAGAAAATTTAATGATAAAAAAACTTAAGATTGTACGTATTCCAGGGCCTTGGTAACTTTTTGCCCTCATTATCTTATCTTCAAGCCGATATGCCCCATTGCCTAATATCGAGATGATTCTATAGGGCCCCTCCCAATTTGGGCCAAGCTTGCCCTCTCTGGGATCCTTCTTGTTGCTGATGACTTTTCTCAAGACGAGGTCACTGATTTGAAACTCCCTTAAGTTGACCTTTTTATTGTAAGCCCTGGTATGCCGCCAGCTGAATTGCAGCTCTCTCCCTTCTTTCTTCTAGCAGATCCAAATCTCGGGCTAATAATACATCATTAGTTCCGTTCTCTACTCCTTGGGTTCTGATCCCTGGGATGCCGACTTCAAGAAGAATAACTGCTTCTATGCCGTAGGCCATGGCAAATGGGATTCCCCAGTTGATCTTCTCGGCGTAGTTCGATATGCCCAGAGTACACTTGGTAGTTCATCTACCCACTTCCCCTTTGCTGCTTGTAGCCTCTTCTTAATCCCATCCAAGATGACTTTGTTAGATGTTTATGCTTGTCCATTGCTTTGAGGAAAGCTTGGGGTTGAAAAATAATTCTTTATCTTGAATTTTGCGCAGAAGCTCTTGATTAGCTTACTGTCAAATTGTGTTCCATTGTCGACAACTATTACTCTTAGAATCTCAAATCTAGTGATGATGTTTTTCCATATGAAGTTCTTCACGTCCACATCTCGAATCTTGGCAAGGGGTTCAATTTCTATCCATTTGGTGAAGTAATCTGTTGCTACCAGCAGGTACTTCCTTTGCCCAGTTGCTTGGGGCAGTTTTCCAACAAGATCCATGCCCCATTAGGCAAACGGCCAAGGAGTGGGTACTGGGTTCAGGTCTGCTGCTGGTTGGTGTATCAGTGGTGCAAACCTTTGGCACTTCTCACACTTCTTAACATAGGCTTCTGCATCTTTCTATATGTAGGGCCACCAATACCCTTGGGTAATGGCCCTGTGGGCAAGTGATCTGTCCCCTGCGTGGCTTCCACATACTCCTTCATGTATTTCGTATAAAAAATCTTCAACTTGTAAAGGATGTACACACATCAAAAGGGGTCCAGTGAAGGATCTTCTGTAGAGATGTCCTTCTACTGTCAGACTGAATCTTAACGACTTTAGTCTGATCTTGTGTGCCTCCTTGTGATCATCTGGCAGTTTTCCTTCTTTCAGGAATGCTATTATTGCGTCCATCTAGCTTGGTCCCATGTCCACACACATTGTTTCACGCTCTGTGGTCAGTGGTTCGATGCTTGGGCCCGACAAGTAGTCAACCATTATCGTCATTGCCTTTCCAAGTTGTATTGTACTAGCCAGGTTAGCCAGGGCATCGGCGTGATTGTTGTCATCTCGGTTGACCTGCTGTAGTCGGCAATTCTGAAACAAGGACACCAACCTACCTACTTCCTTTGCATATGCCGACATACGTTCATCTCGAGTTGCGAACTCGCATGTTGTCTGGTTGACTATAAACTGAGAGTCACAGAAGATTATCACCTCATCTACTTCTACTACTACTGCCAGTTTCAGTCTTGCAATCAGTGCTTCATACTCTGCTTCATTGTTTGAGGCCTTGAATCCCAAACGAATGGACTGTTCTAATATCTGTCCATATGGAGATACTAGTCCTACTTCTGCCCCTGCTCCTTGTCGGTTTGAACTCCCGTCGACAAACAGTTGAAAGGAGTCGCCGATGTAAATGCTGCAGGGTCTTAGTTTTTCCTCATTT
The DNA here is from genome assembly GCF_055761805.1 of Camellia sinensis. Taxonomy (NCBI): domain Eukaryota; kingdom Viridiplantae; phylum Streptophyta; class Magnoliopsida; order Ericales; family Theaceae; genus Camellia; species Camellia sinensis. The sequence goes on along the minus strand of NC_138963.1, from coordinate 17,137,976 downwards.
CTTTGTTCCATTGCCCTCAGCTGGGCTCCTCCTTGTTTGTTTGGACATCGTTCACCTCGGCTCAACGAAGCCCGATGTAAGATGGATTCTAGCGTGAACTCGGCCACGAAGTCAGCCAAAACTTGGCCTTTGATTGCTGTTCTGGGTCTGAACTCTAGGTCATACTGGCCCAGGGCCACTGCCCATCTGGCTATTCTTCCTAACAGATCTCCTTGCTGCAACAGGGACTTCAAAGGGTGTTCAATTAGCACCACAATTTTATGGGCTTGAAAGTAATAGTTCAGCTTCTTTGAAGCCATTACTAAAGCCAGCGCCAACTTCTCTAGGGGTAAGTACCTGGTTTCTGCGTCAGCCAGGGTTTTGCTCACATAGTAAACAGCCATTTGTTCCCTTTTTTCTTCTCGAATTACCACTGCGCTTACCACATGTTCCGAAACTGCCAAGTATAGGAACAGTTCCTCTCTAGGTTCTGGATTTGAAAGAACTGAAGCCGTGTTCAAATACTTCTTTAAGTCGGTCAAGGCGGCTTCGCACTCTTCGGTCCATAAGAAGTCTATGGCTTTCTTCACTAAGTTGAAGAAAGGTTTGCACTTGTCTGATCTTCTGCTTATGAACCTATTCAGGGCTGCAGCCCTTCCAGTCAGCATTTGCACCTACTTTGCTGATGTTGGGCTTTTCAACTCTAGGATGGCCTTGATCTGATTTGGGCTGGCCTCAATGCCCTTTCTGGTTACCAGGTATCCTAAGAACTTACTAGATCCAACTCTAAATGCACATTTCGATGCATTAAGTCAGAGCCGATATGTTTTAAGGATGTCAAAGACTGCTTTTAGGTCGGCTAGATGACTTGCAGGTTCCTTGGTCTTTACGACCATATCATCGATGTAAACTTCCACCGTTCGGCCAATCAGGTGTCTGAATATCTTGGTTACCAATCTTTGGTAAGTTGCTCCTGCGTTTTTCAACCCAAAAGGCATCACTCTGTAGCAATACAGCCTTCTTGGGTTGATAAACGCAGTCTTCTCCTCATCTGGGAGATGCATGGCTATCTAATGGTATCCCCTGTAGGCATCCAGGAAGCGCATCCATCCATGCCCTGAAGTAGCGTCCACTAACTGGTCTATCTTGGGTAAAGGGAAACTATCTTTGGGACAGGCTTTGTTTAGGCTGGTAAAGTCTATGCAGACCCTCCATTTACCATTCTTTTTCTTCACCACCACTGTGTTTGATAGCCATGTCGGGTAATTTACCTCTCGAATGGCTCTAGCCTCCAGAAGTCTGTTTACTTCCTCTTCCACTGCCTCAACATGCAGCAGTGTCGGTCTTCTTGCCTGTTGGATTACGGGTTTGGCCAACCTGTCTACATTTAGTTTATGACAAGTGATCTCGGGGTCAATGCCAGGCATTTCGTAAGGTGTCCAGGTAAACACCTCAATGTTTGCTCTCAAGAAAGCCTTTAACTCTTTTTTCTCTTCTTCGGCTAAGCCCGAGCTGAGAAGGAAGAAGCGTTCTTCATTCCCTTCCGGGACGAGGATTTTCTTCAGTGCTTCTTCACTCTTCTCGTGTAATAACCCTCACACTATCCTAGCCATACTCATATGCATTCATGTGTTTATGTCTTGTAAACTTGCATTTCGAGTCTTGTCCTTGTTCGTTTAAGTGTTACAGCATGTTTTGTACCCTGCTTGGTGTGAGTTTAGCCGAGGTCATCTTCAGTCTAGGATTACCTTGGAACCACTTTGTTTGACCTCCACCTTCGCCCTGACATATTGGTCGAGATGTCATTACCAAGGCCGAGGTGTTCATCACCAAGGCCGAGGTGTGTATCATCTAGGCCGAGATGTTATCTTTGCACCTAAGTGATCTTGTCCCGGAGAGGTATGACCTAGATCGAGGTGTGGAACATCTAGGCCAAGGTGTGGCACAGCTTAGTCAAGTGTTGTCCTTCCTAGCCGAGGTCATTATTTCCTACTTGCCGATGTCTTGTTCTTAGCCGAGATCATTACTCGCCAGAGTGCCCATGCCGTCTTGCTTGTTGAACACACTTTGTCATAGTTTTGTCTTGTCACTCAGCCACCTTTCTGTGTAACACCAACCAGCCGCTGCCACGTGCCTCTGTAGAGGGTTAAGTCAGCCAGCAAACCCAAAAATGTATCATTTTGCTATATGTCTTTGTTTGTGAGGAGAGAGAAGCTCTAGAAGAAGAAGAATAAGTTTAGAGTGAGAGAGTGGGTTTTCGAGCTAGATTCCTAGAGATCAAACCACTAGATTCGCGTATTGAAGTTAGATTCTTGATTTACTCTTGTCATTCTTATTGATCATCTAGCTGCATTGCATGATCGAACCCGTTTTGCATGTCATGCATCAATTTAAAGTTGGTTTTAGAAAGAGAAAATGGTGTTCATGTGTTCTTGAAAGAAAGGTCTTGTTTGATCTGAAAGTTTGCATTAAGTTTCATGTTTTTGTGTTCGTTCTCACTAGATCCTTGAATTTGGGTACCCAGGTCCATGTTTTTGAACTCATAGCATGAAATCTCAGATTTTGTAATAGCAAATCACGATCTTTGCATTCATCTCCCTTATGTTCATGTTCTTCAAGAAAAGGGAACCCAGATTTTTCCCGACTTCATTCCGTTGAATGTGGCCATAGAGGCCACACCTCGGCCAGGGGATGTGAAATCTCGGCCTAGACCTGGTAGTTGCCCAGCATGTTTTCCCGAGATAAAGAACTGTGTTTGTTTTGATTTGACCTAGCCTTGAGGAATACCGAGATCATCTGCATGCATATGAAACTTGTTTGAAAGTGCATTCAACAGACTTTGCCATGTGTTTGTAGGGTTTGGACTTGCCTTGACCCCGACGTTTGAAGAACTAAGTGAGTGGTATTTTTAATAAAGCTATGTTATAATGCTTTGATAAAGTCTTATTTCGCTTCGTTTTGGAAAGTATTTGTAAGCATGAATGGTTATTCCTAATCGAAAAATATATGTATATATATATATCTTGTTTTGATGACATTCTTGGAAGTCCGTACGTGCTAAGGGACTATAAGCATTTGTAGCACAAAGTTTGGAAGTTCGTACGTGCTAAGGGACTATAAGAACTTGTAGCACAAAGTTTGAAAGTCCGTACATACTAGGGGACTCTAAGCATTAGTAGCACAAGTCCTTAGTGTCAGGGGACTATAATGCAACGACACCATTGAATTGAGATATCTCCCTTGTCTTGCCTTGTTTTGTCTTGCTTGCCACTGACGGTTTACCGTATGGGTTTTGTTTGCCGAGATGTCATCACTTGTATTATAATGATGTTAGTAAGCATCCTTTGAAACTTGATAGATTTGCTAGATGGACTTGGTTCATCCTTTGACTTGCACTAATTATGTTATGTATTGTTTGATAAAAATCTTGAATACCAGTCATGCAAATCCCTTTATTTCTTATACCATTCACTGACTATCCAAGCTCACCCTCTCTATATATATATGTAGGTGATGAGCAGGAAGGCGGTGACACCTAGGTGTGACTCGCAAGCTTGTTTTGGGGTTTTTGTTATGTCGGCCTAACTGTATTCATGTCGGCAGTCTTGAAAATTATGCTTCTCGGCTTATAATACTTGCAATTTATACATGTCGGCTGGAGAAGCCTTTTGATCAAGATGTAAAATGTATTTTTGTACTTTATTGTATTTGTATCCAAGTTGTAATATTATGTAAAGTTGTATGCCATTCCATGTAATTTACGCACTGCTCTTATGGACCACTTGTATTTTTAAATTATTGCTTCCGCACTTGTGAGCCCCACATATATCTATACTCTGTCTGTGGTTGAGTTTTGAAAGTTGGCCTTCGGTAATCTCCGATTACTGGCCATCGCGGCACCAAACTACTAGGGGCTATTTGGGGTCGTGACAGATTGGTATAAGAGCACGCATTCCTTATAGTACGTTATTCATACACGTTGAGTCTTAAAGAGCATAGGATGTCCCTTAGAATAATTTTAGGATTGCATCATATTGCTTGTTACTTGACAAGGTGTGCATCATCTCGGTATAACCATTTGTTATTTGCATACATGGTTCTTGGTTCGGTTTGTTTTAAGGTTGCATTTTGCCAACTCATAGCATCATGAGGAGAGGTAGACCATCAGTTGGCCGAGATCAACCAGAGGATAGATTGGACAGACTAGAGAGACTAGTTGAAGGTTTAACTTGTGAGTTGAGGCAGATGAAGCAATAGAATGCAAGTGCTACATCTACCCCGGCCGAACAGACGGATGGCCGACATGTAGCTTCATCTCTTCCAGTGCCCCAAGTGCCTCCACAGCCAGCCTTGTATGGGGAAGGGACGATGTCTTTGATTAAAGAGTTCAAGAAGATGAACCCACCGAGATTCGCAGGGGGCATAGAGCTGATGAAGGCCGAGGCATGGATTTTGGAAATGGAAAAGCTGTTCGAGATCTTTCCTAGCACCGACACTCAGAAGGTGACATTAGCAGCATTCACGTTAGACGACGACGCTCGAAGGTGGTGGATGATGATCCGGAAGGCTAATCCTGGTTTAACTTGGGCCAGATTTTTAGAACTATTTTACAACAAGCATTTTCCGCTTAGCGTTCGAGATCGTAAGACCACAGAATTCCAGACTCTGACACAAGGCAGCAGAACAGTGGCAAAGTACGACCGTGCCTTCACCGAATTGGCGAGATATACGCCTCATATGGTCAGTGATGAGTATAGGAAAGCCAGGAAGTTTGAAAGTGGACTACGTGGACCAATTCAGGATCGGGTCAACATGCTCAATATGCCGACTTACGCCGAGGTGTTAGACAAGGCCATTTTGGTGGAAGCTAACCTAAACCGATATCAAAGTTCAGGAGAGAGTCAGAAGAAGAGACAGAACTATGAAGGTCGTCGGATGCCGTTTAATGCCAAGAAGAAGGCGAATGTGGGCAGTTCCAGCGACTCAGATCGGGATGGTAATGCTAAGCCGATGTGTGCGAGTTGTGGGAAGCCGCATCTAGGGGTTTGTCGCTGGGCGACAGGAGCCTGCTTTGAATGTGGCGAGATAGGCCACCGCGTGAAAGACTGCCCAAAGGCAAGAGCTAATGATGCTAAGAAAAATGGGAGCACCTCGGGCTCTGCACAAGGAAGCAACGTCGGAAGGACACAAACAAGACAGGGCAGAGTTTTCGCTCTAGTGCCAGGAGACACCCAGAATATTGAAACGGTAGTGTCAGGTACACTCTCAATTTGCTCTCAAGTTGCATACGTCTTGATTGATTCGGGCTCTACACATTCATTTGTATCTGTTAAGTTTGCCGAGAAGTTGAATAGACCGTTAGAACCCCTTGATTATGTGCTATTTGTATCTACTCCATCTGGGGGAACTGTAATTATTGCATCCATATATAGGGTGTGTGTTGTGGTGATTAAGGATGTAGAATTATTAGCTGATTTGATGCCATTAAGCATGACTCACTTCGATGTTATATTGGGAATGGATTGGTTAGTAGCGCATCATGCATCCATTAATTGTGTTACTAAGAGCGTTACATTAAAGACCCCAACCGGAGCCGAGGTCTTTTTCCAGGGTAAGGGAGTAGTACCCACACCCTACCTAATCTCATCTATGAAAGCCTATAAGTTAATCCAAAAGGGGTGTGAAGGTTATTTGTGCAGTATACTAAGTGATTTGAATGGAAGTGTTGAGTTAGCCGGCATACCAGTTGTTAAGGAATTTCCCGACGTCTTTCCAAATGAGCTACCTGGCCACTTAGTCGATAGAGAAATAGAGTTTACTGTGGACCTCGTGTCGAGAACGCAACCTATCTCCAAAACACCCTATAGGATGGCCCCTGCTGAACTTAGAGAACTGAAACTACAATTACAAGAATTGTTGGATAAGGGATTCATTAGGCCGAGCACTTCACCGTGGGGAGCACCCGTTTTATTTGTTAAGAAAAAGGATGGCACCCTTCGCCTTTGCATTGATTACAGAAGAACTTAAAAAGGTAACCATCAAGAACAAGTACCCATTGCCTAGGATTGACGACTTACTTGATCAATTACAAGGGGCACGAGTCTTTTCCAAGATTGACCTTAAGTCGGGCTACCACCAGCTGAAAGTTAAAGTCGAGGACATTGAGAAGACTGCTTTTCGGACAAGGTACGACCACTACGAATTTTTGGTAATGCCTTTTGGAGTGACCAATACTCCTGCAGCGTTCATGGACTTGATGAACAGAGTCTTTAAGCCGTATCTAGATGAGTTCATAGTTGTTTTTATTGACGACATACTGATCTATTCCAAGAGTACAATTGAGCACGAGAATTATCTGAGGCTTGCCCTGCAAATCTTGAAAGACAAGAAGCTGTACGCCAAGTTGAGTAAGTGTGAATTTTGGCTTTCCAGTATTTCATTTTTAGGACATGTGATTAATGAAGAGGGTATATCAGTTGATCCGAGTAAGATTGAGGCCATTGTGAATTGGCCGACGCCGACCAACGTGTCCGAGGTTCGTAGTTTTCTGGGCTTGGCAGGTTATTACAGAAAGTTTGTAAAGGACTTCTCAAGAATAGCAGTACCATTGACACAACTAACTAAGAAAGGAACAACATATGAATGAACCGATGATAGAGAATCAGCCTTCCAAGAGTTGAACACGAGGTTAGTTACAGCACCAGTTCTTGTACTCCCGTCGGGTAATGAGGAATTTCAGATCTTCAGCGATGCTTCGCATAAGGGTTTGGGTTGTGTATTAATGCAAGGGGGCAGAGTCATAGCATATGCATCTCGTCAGTTGAAACTTCATGAAAAGAACTATCCAACCCATGATCTAGAGCTAGCAGCCGTAGTGTTTGCTTTGAAGATTTGGCGCCACTACTTGTATGGAGCCTCTTGCCAAGTTTTTACAGATCATAAGAGTTTGAAGTATTTGTTCACCCAAAAAGAACTGAATTTGAGGCAGAGGAGATGGCTTGAATTATTGAAAGATTACGACATGCAGATTCAGTATCACCCAGGTAAAGCAAACCCAGTAGCCGATGCGTTGAGTAGAAAGTCAGTGGGAGGTTTGGCATGCCTAGCCGTGATTTCAGTGGAGCCGACTACTATTGGAGAAGTAAAGACAAGGCAAATGGAGGATGGATCCCTAAAGAAAGTAGCCGACGAGATTACCACCAAGCCGAAGTCGGGTTACACCTTGAGAATGGAGTGCTTAAGTTTGAAGGAAGATTGTGCGTGGCCGACGTCCCAGAATTGAAAAGAAGGATTTTGCAAGACTCTCATGGATCTAGATTTGCAGTTCATCCAGGGAACACCAAGATGTATCAAGATGTAAAACAGATCTTTTGGTGGCCGAATATGAAAAGAGAGATAGCCGAGTTCGTGTCTCAGTGCTTGTATTGCCAACAAGTGAAAGCGGAACATCAGAGGCCGACAGGACTTCTCCAACCTTTGCCGATTCTTGAGTGGAAATGGGAAGACATCTCCATGGACTTCGTGACTGGGTTGCCGAAGACACAGAAAGGGATGAATTCGATTTGGGTTATAATAGACAGGTTAACTAAGTCAGCGCATTTCTTGCCGGTTAGGACCTTGTTCAGTGCTGATCGACTAGCTGTGTTGTATATGAATGAGATCGTTAGACTTCATGGTGTACCGATGTCCGTCGTGTCAGACCGAGATCCAAAATTTGTTTCTAGATTTTGGCAGAGTTCACAAAGGGCTTTGGGGACCGAATTAAGGTTTAGTACAGCTTTTCATCCGCAAGACCGATGGCCAAACAGAGAGAACAATTCAAACACTTGAAGATATGCTTAGACTGTGTGTATTGGACTTCAAGGGAAGCTGGGAAGTGCATTTGCCATTAGTAGAGTTCGCTTACAACAACAGCTACCAAGCTAGCATTGGCATGGCGCCGAATGAAGCCTTGTATGGAAGAAAGTGCAGATCGCCGATATGTTGGACCGAAGTAGAAGATAAAGCTTTGATCGGCCCCGATTTAGTCCAAAGGACAACCGAAAAGATTAAGCTCATCCAACAGAGAATCAAAACCGCTCAGAGCCGACAAAAGAGTTACGCCGACCAGAGAAGGAAGGAGTTAGAATTCGAAGTAGGGGATCATGTGTTCCTGAAAACCTCACCGATGAAAGGAGTTTCAAGATTTGGGAAGAAGGGTAAATTGGCACCCCGTTACATTGGACCGTTTGAAATTCTTGAGAAAGTTAACGCGGTTGCCTACAGACTTGCTTTACCACCAAGATTAAGTCAAGTTCATAATGTGTTTCATATCTCGATGTTGAGAAAGTATATACGGGATCCACTACACGTGATTGATCATTTCGGGATTGTGGTTGATGAAGGCCTAAGCTATGAAGAAGAGCCGATACGCATCATCGATAGACAAGTGAGACGATTGAGAAATAAGGCAATACCGATGGTGAAGATTGAGTGGAAAGAGCATTACGACAAGGATGCTACGTGGGAAATGGAAGAAGAAATGAAAGTCCGATACCCGGAGTTATTCTCGAACCAAGGTAACTCAAGTTTAGGGACCAAACTTCTTTAAGGAGGGTAGGATGTAATAACCCTCACACTATCCTAGCCATACTCATATGCATTCATGTGTTTCTGTCTTGTAAACTTGCATTTCGAGTCTTGTCCTTGTTTGTTTAAGTGTTACAGCATGTTTTGTACCCTGCTTGGTGTGAGTTTAGCCGAGGTCGTCTTCAGTCTAGGATTACCTTGGAACCACTTTGTTTGACCTCCACCTTCGCCCTGACATATTGGCCGAGATGTCATTACCAAGGCCGAGGTGTTCATCACCAAGGCCGAGGTGTGTATCATCTAGGCCGAGATGTTATCTTTGCACCTAAGTGATCTTGTCCCGGAGAGGTATGACCTAGACCGAGGTGTGGCACATCTAGGCCAAGGTGTGGCATAGCTTAGTCAAGTGTTGTCCTTCCTAGCCGAGGTCATTATTTCCTACTTGCCGACGTCTTGTTCTTAGCCGAGATCATTACTCGCCAGAGTGCCCATGCCGTCTTGCTTGTTGAACACACTTTGTCATAGTTTTGTCTTGACACTCAGTCACCTTTCTGTGTAGCACCAACCAGCCGCTGCCACATGCCTCTGTAGAGGGTTAAGTCAGCCAGCAGACCCAAAAATGTATCATTTTGCTATATGTCTTTGTTTGTGAGGAGAGAGAAGCTTTAGAAGAAGAAGAAGAAGTTTAGAGTGAGAGAGTGGGGTTTCGAGCTTGATTCCTAGAGATCAAACCATTAGATTCGCGTATTGAGGTTAGATTCTTGATTTACTCTTGTCATTCTTATTGATCATCTAGCTGCATTGCATGATCGAACCCGTTTTGCATGTCATGCATCGATTTAAAGTTGGTTTTAGAAAGAGAAAATGGTGTTCATGTGTTCTTGAAAGAAATGTCTTGTTTGATCTGAAAGTTTGCATTAAGTTTCATGTTTTTGTGTTCGTTCTCACTAGATCCTTGAATATGGGTACCCAGGTCCATGTTTTTGAACTCATAGCATGAAATCTCAGATTATGTAATAGCAAATCACGATCTTTGCATTCATCACCCTTATGTTCATGTTCTTCAAGAAAAGGGAACCCAGATTTTTCCCGACTTCATTCCGTTGAATGTGGCCATAGAGGCCACACCTCGGCCAGGGGATGTGGAATCTCGGCCTAGACCTGGTAGTTGCCCAGCATGTTTTCCCGAGATAAAGAATTGTGTTTGTTTTGATTTGACCTAGCCTTGAGGAATGCCGAGATCATCTGCATGCATATGAAACTTGTTTGAAAGTGCATTCAACAGACTTTGCCATGTGTTTGTAGGGTTTGGACTTGCCTTGACCCCGACGTTTGAAGAACTAAGTGAGTGGTATTTTTAATAAAGCTATGTTATAATGCTTTGATAAAGTCTTATTTCGCTTCGTTTTGGAAAGTATTTGTAAGCATGAATGGTTATTCCTAATCGAAATATATATATATATATATATATATCTTATTTTGATGACATTCTTGGAAGTCCGTACGTGCTAAGGGACTATAAGCATTTGTAGCACAAAGTTTGGAAGTCCGTACGTGCTAAGGGACTATAAGCACTTGTAGCACAAAGTTTGGAAGTCCGTACGTGCTAGGGGACTCTAAGCATTAGTAGCACAAGTCCTTAGTGTCCGGGGACTATAATGCAACGACACCATTGAATTGAGATATCTCCCTTGTCTTGCCTTGTTTTGTCTTGCTTGCCACTGACGGTTTACCGTATGGGTTTTGTTTGCCGAGATGTCATCACTTGTATTATAATGATGTTAGTAAGCATCCTTTGAAACTTGACAGATTTGCTAGATGGACTTGGTTCATCCTTTGACTTGCACTAATTATGTTATGTATTGTTTGATAAAGATCTTGAATACCAGTCATGCAAATCCCTTTATTTCTTATACCATTCACTGACTATCCAAGCTCACCTTCTCTATATATATATGTAGGTGATGAGCAGGAAGGCGGTGACACCTAGGTGTGACTCGCAAGCTTGTTTTGGGGTTTTTGTTATGTCGGCCTAACTGTATTCATGTCGGCAGTCTTGAAAATTATGCTTCTCGGCTTATAATACTTGCAATTTATACATGTCGGCTGGAAAAGCCTTTTGATCAAGATGCAAAATGTATTTTTGTACTTTATTGTATTTGTATCCAAGTTGTAATATTATGTAAAGTTGTATGTCATTCCATGTAATTTACGCACTGCTCTTATGGATCACTTGTATTTTTAAATTATTGCTTCCGCACTTGTGAGCCCCATATATATCTATACTCTATCTGTGTGTGAGTTTTGAAAGTTGGCCTTCGGTAATCTCCAGTTACTGGCCATCACGGCACCAAACTACTAGGGGCTGCTTGGGGTCGTGACATCTCGGCTGGCTCCTTGCTGACGTCCTTTAGGACCTCCATGTCCTCGTCTTCGATCTCTGCCCTTTCTGGTTCTCGTATGCTGGAGGTGGATTTCATTGCTGCCATGGAGTAGTTCTTTGCCTGCAGCTGATCTCCTCTGATCTCTTCTATCACATGCTCTGTTGGGAACCGCAAAAGTTGATGTAATGTTGAGGGAACAGCCCTCGTTGCATGCAACCATGGCCTTTCTAAGATAGCATTGTAGAGGGAGGGTATATCGATTATGGTGAACTCTGTCTTTATCTTCCTGGTACCAGCCTGCACCTCCAAGGTTGTTGCTCCTAGTGGCCACGTGGGCGTTCCATTGAACCCGACCATTGGGCTATTGGATTGCTCTATGTCATCTGGGTGAAGGCCGGGCTCCTTGTAAAACCTGACATACATGATGTCACAAGAGCTGCCTTGGTCGATTAGGATGCGCTTCACTTGGCACTCCCCAATCTGGAGGGATACTACCAAGGCATCGTTATGTGGATGTTGTACCATCTCAAGGTCGGCTTCTGTAAAGAACACTACTGGCCCCTGGCAATCCTCGGCCCGATGTCATTTCTCTCCGACCTGGTACATGTGCTGCAAGTGTTTTACCTTCTGGGTTTCTCCTCGTATTTCGTTCTTGTTGACCTTCAAGTGAATTACATTAATTACCCAAGGTCCTCCTACCTGAGGTTGCTGTGCTGGGAGAGGAGGAGCTGCTGGTGCCTGAGGCAATCTTGCTTGCTCTTCCATTGTCCTGGCCTCATCTACAAGGTCCCTCAAATGGCCTTGTCTTATCAGGTCTTCCAGGTGTGCTTTCCGGGCTCTGCAACCCTGAGTCATATACCCATCTTCGTTATGGTAAACACAATGCTTACTAAGGCTTCTACCCATAAATTCTCCTGACACCCTAGCTGGTGCTCTAAAATAGGGCTAGGATCAAATTTTGTGCAGGACTTTGTGAATTGGGATTCGGAACACAGTTATGACTGCCTGTGCAGCCCTCAATCCTATCTTTTGTTTGTTGGATTCGTTGTTACCTCAGCCTCACTTTGGCGAACCGTTTCCTTTCTCTTGTTGTCTCCTTAGTTCCTGACGTGTCTTCCTCGGCTCTGGCATACTTCTCAATTCTGGCTATGAGCTCTTCCATGCTTTTTGGCAATGTCTTTGCCAAAGACTTTCGTAGTAGGCAGTCATCTTTTAGGCCGTTCTTGAAAGATACGACCGCCATCTCTTAATTGCACTCGGGTATTCGGTTGAACACTTCATAGTACCTTTTAGCGTAGGCCCTAAGGCCTTCATCCTTACTGATCCTCGGAGCCATCAAGGCGTCTACCCTTAATGGTTGTAGTTTGTTTGTCACGAACCTAGCCACGAACATCTCGGCCAGGCCTTCCCAGGTCCTCACACTTCCCTTTGGCAGCTTGTGAAACCAATCTGATGCAATCTCCCTGAATGATGAGGGGAACACCTTATAGAGCAACGGTTCATTCCCAGTGTATAGTGCCATCGAGTTCAGGTATAATTCGACGTGAAAGTTGGGATCCGACTTTCCATCGTATATCTGGAACCTCGGCATACTGAATCTTTTTTAGGCCTCAAATTTGTCCAACTCTGTCGAGAATGATGTTTTCGGCTTAACAGGGGAGGTTACCTCGGCATCTTGTGGCTTCCTCTTGAGGTAATCTCTCAAGTCCTCCTTTGTTCGCCCAAGAGCTCGGTTATCTCCTGATTTCAATCTTTTTGGTGCACAACTTTCAGCTTCGTTGTGAGCCCTCTTCGACCTTTCTCCATTAGTTGTGTCGAAGCACAACGCCTGCCTTTGAACATGCCGATGTTCTTTGGGGTTTGCCTCCTTAGTGCGATGTGTCCTTCGAGATTCTTCCCTCATTGACTTTCCTCGCTCAACCTCCCTTAAAGGCCAGTGAGAGTGTCTTTCACTCCTGGTGTGCTAGGGGGCTATATGGATTGTTTTCTGCCCTCCCTTCTAGGCATTGGCCGCTGGAATCGACGTGTCCTGCAGCAGGAACAGTGGCTGCATGACGTTGTTTTGCATCATAAAATTGACGACCGATTGCAGGTCTGTCAATTTGTTCGCCATCTTTTTCACCTCTTCGTCCCTCCGCAGGCATCTATCCTTCTATACCTGGAGGTCGTCCTCGTTGTAGTACACACTTTGATCTGGTTTCTTTGGCACGTCGCCATCCTGGCCGACGTCTTTCTTTCCGTGATTCTGGTTCTGAGTCTCCTCATTGCAACCATCTTCCTCCATATTAGGATCAACGTGTTTACCGTTCCCAGCAGAGGTTTCATCCCCAACCTTATCCTTCTGTCCGTCGTTGGCCATCTATTTTCCTTTCTTTCTCACAGACGGGGCCAAATTGTATGTGTTGATTTCCGACCACACTGCCAAACTAGTATTCTGCTAGAGAGCACAGGCAAAATAGATTAAGTCTGAACAACTTGTCACAGAAAGATAAGAATCCCGCGGTGGTTCGTCCACCCGGGAGCACTCCGACGATTAAGTCAGTAAAATATCTCTCAAAGATAACCAATAGTGCTTAACTCACAAGACAGAGCATTAAAAACATGCCCTAGACCCATGGGGGTGCCTCCCTTTTATAGCCAACACAATCCTAGTCCCAATAGAAGCCTAACTCTAATGGACTTAAGATTACTGCTAATCTTGGACTCCCAGTAGGGTTAAGATAAACTCTCTAAGAGTCTTATCTTTACCCAAACTGAAGTCCTTCCTCATTCTAGGACTCTTGTCCCTTATTCGCTTATCCCGGACTTTGATATCTTCACCAATAACCCTGGCCTAGCCGAGATTAACTCGGCGTCATGACCAAGAAACGTGGCACCTCGGCTGACATGTCGCCGTCACCTTGGCCATGTGTTGGTACTCAGAAAATACATCCCCACAACTGTACATTTAATAAGACTTTCTTCCTCATAATACTTCCTAAAGGCATTTAATCAATGATGATGATTTTTTATTTTTATTTTGAATATGATGTCTTCATTTTGCAATATTGATATATTTTTCCTTATTTGCTCTTAAATCCTATGTAATTCATGAAGATATTCTTTTAATTTTCATCCCACTTTGTTAAGTAAAACGAAGGCATCTTCAAAATGATAAAACTGATAATTAAAACAAAATCACTTATTATACTTACAAAAATGACTTTATCTAGGTAGTACTACAAAAAAGAATAATCATTTATGCTATAAAAGAACTCAATTCATGATCCACACAGTTTTAATGCGATGCCTAATACCTACCATCATATAACAATTCTTGTGTGTGCCTTAAGAATAAATGTCTGTGTAACACACAATGAACATAGGTGTTTCCTACTTAGTTTCAATATAATATGAAAATAGGAATTTTGCGTGGGATTCTTTGAACTGACTATGTACACCCAAGAATATGTCCTCCTTTCTTAAGCATGCCTAATAAATAAATATTGGATGAACATTTTGTAAACATCCATGCCCATATGTGTCTTGTCCAACATGGGTATCTTTGTTTATTTTCAAGATGTGTATCTTGTAATGTATTACAAGCAGTGGTTTTTTATTTTTATATATAATGATGTAGTGCTACTGTATTTCTACGAATAGGTATTATTAATTATATGCAATGATTTTTTCCTTTTTTTTTCTTTAATGCTACAAGTTCGGGAGAGATACATGCAGTCAATGTCAGGGAAATGATATACATAACGATCTATGTCTCTTTCGATATGATTATCGGCGCTTATGTACTTGGTAACATGGCAACATTGATTGTGAAAGGATCAAAATCAGAAAGGTTTAGGGACAAAATGGCAGATTTTATTAAATATATGAATACACACAAACTTGGAAAGCCTTTAAGTAATTAGATCAAAGACCATCTGTATGAGAACAGATGCACAGAAGCTACTGTTCTTCATGGTATTCCAATCTCCATTCGAGCTAAGGTACTGTAAAATGATAAAAATCTTAACATGTCTCTTTTAGATTATGTTCAATAGCCCATGTTGAAACCTAAAAATAAAAAATAAAACTTGAAAAACAGTTATATGCTGATTTAGTGCTTTAAAATAGTTGATCAATCTCTTGCATTTTGTTGGAAATGTGTACCTGCAGTTTGCTTTGTCACTCCAAAAAGAATCGTACGTTGTAGATTGTTTTGCCCCATGAACTGTTTCTTTTATGCAGATTTCGTAAAAGTTATATGAGCCATATGTTAAAAAGGTTCCACTTTTCAATGGGTGCTCTTTGGGATTCATCAAACAGATTGTAAGTCTTCTTGTTACTAGTAAACAGATGCTAAGATCATACCTGCATTGATTTTACAAAGTCATGTGACATTTATTGGCTTAATTATCTGTGCAGGGTAAATATTTACTGGTATGGAGGTTAATGAATCTAGAAACTCCTAATCGTATACAACTTTCAACTTATTTAAGGGCATCAGCTTACTAATGTCTAGCTATCTTCAGTGCATCTTTTATAGGATTTTTGGAGTAACCTGAATATTGTCTATTGCATTTCCATACTTGTTCTGTCTTTCTATATTATCTATATTATTTTAATAATTACTGGTTTCTTGGTATTCCTTTTAAAAATGCTTCCTCTGAAGTGCCATTTTTTTCCGTTAATTTGTTGCTTTTGTTGTCCACTGTCATAATTTAATGTAATGTTCATTTCTACTAGAATATTACAGATTTGATAAGATTTGGAGCCTAATATCATATTAATTTATAGTAGTCGTCCTTACCTTTATCAGCATGCTTCATTAGTTTACAAGTAGTAATAACATTAACAAGTTATGGCTCTATCGAAAATGACAATCAATACTGTGTTAAATGACTAATATTTCATGTTTTACTCTTGTTTGTTTCGTTCTTACTTTTGGTTGGTATAGGCACCGATCTTGGAGCTCCCTTGGTAAATCTGGAAACTGTGCAATCATGGGTGTTCCGTTGTAAAAGTAACATTTTGTCACTACAACTTGATCATTCTGTAATTATCCACATTTAAGATTCCATACAAATGTTTCTAAATTGTCTATTTTCACGTCTACTTCCTTATTTTTTTGGATTACTAAGTGGATCGCTCTTTTTTTTTTTGGTTCTGTCTAGTTAAGAATTGAGGTTACACAAATATCATATTAAAGTATTTGCAACACATTAACCTAAAGAAAACTTGACATAAAACTTTTTTTTTTTTTTGATCGGCAAAGAAAATCTTTATTGATGAAAGTAACCAAGAAAGATACAGAACATCAATAAAGAGGAGCTTGAAGCTAACAGAAGCTCCAAGCGCCAGTTGGTGAGAAACCAACAAACAAGACAAGAGAAACAGAAAAAAGAAAGGCAACCGTAACTAACAACCAAACTACAGAGGAAAAAACAGAACAAAGCAGATCTAACACCAAAACTAGGCAGAGCTAGCAGACTACACAATTTGGACAACCACAGCTGACTGATCAGCATATACAGCTAAACAAAACTCAGCTAGAGATCAGTCCCCAGAGCTAGCAGACTACACAATTTGGGGCACTACACTTCTGAATCTACTGCAGATATGCTTCAAATTTGCACCAACATTATCACCAAAACTCAGCACAGATGCAAAGCTGGATGAAGTCTCCAGGAGGCCCTCAGATCAGAGACTACCACCATACCCCACAGATATGCAAACAGCCCAGAGAAGGCAGAGGTAATCAGTCTAAAAACAGTCCAAACCAGAACCAAACAGCAACCTGCAACCTGCAGTTTAATTCTGACTGAGCCAACAGAGCTGCAGCACCTAAGCTGAAGAGCTACCACCTGCAGCCTAAAGTCATGGCAGACCTGTGGGACTGAAGTAAATCGCACAAACAAACAAACCATGCACCTATCCTTGCAACAGAACTGCAGAAGTCACCACTGCTGGAGCATACAGATGGAGCAGATTTGCCTTAAGCTACATTGCCTAGCAACAGCCCAAACAAACAAACCAGACACCTTTCCTTGAGTAAGAGCAGAGATGCAGATGGACACTCCACTGGCTTGACAACTGAATCGCACAGCATTAAGCCTACTGAACCAAATTATGACAAACTCAACACAGACTTCAGAGCAGACCAACTAACCAACCACAAAACCAGAAGCAAATCAGCCCTTAATTACACACAGTGACACACTTGACTCAGGTTGAAGATAACATCTTGCACCGAATAGTTAAACCCCTTTAATGATGTAGAAACCCACAACGCGACTCTAGCCTTTATCAGTTCTACCAATGCCTTCCAATCCGGTTGTGTCTTATTAAATAAACAATCGTTTCTGCTTTTCCACACAGACCACATGACTGTTAGAGGTATAATCTTCCAAACAGCTTGCAACTTCTTCTTCACTTTTATGCCTGGCCACGACAGGAGTAGTCCCTCCACTGATCCAGGGATAACCCACTTATAATTCCACCAGTTCACTAACATGGCCCACACTTTCCAAATGACAGGACAGTGCAGAAAAACATGATTTACGGACTCCACCCCAGATCTGCAAAACAGACAGACAGCCGAGGCGTTTGGGCTCAACACTCCTATTCTTTGCAAGAATTCAGAGCATTTTATCCTTCCTTTCCACGCTAGCCAACTCAAGAATTGAACTTTGGGTGGGGCTATATTATTCCAAATGCACCTAGTGACTGTGCAGTCCACCCCTTGACTTGCTTCCATCCACTTCCAAATTGATGCCACAGTGAACTCTTCAGACGGATGGCCTAGCCAAGCACAAGAATCTACCACCCCTTCATTGAGCCTAGGCGCACTCTGCAGAAGATCATTAAGTTTTTGCACTTCCTCCTCTTCCCATGCTAAAAGTGGTCTTCTGAAAACCAGATTCCAGTCGGGGTCTGCCACTCTTCGGTGAAAAAAATCAAACAGCTTTCCATCTTTGTCAACTGAAAGTGTAAATAGTCTGGGAAAAGACACACTCAGGTTTTGGTTCTGGCACCACCTGTCAGTCCAGAAATGCAACCTTCTACCATTTCCAACAACTAGCCTGTAGTTTCGCAAGAAGAAATCACGCAGGTCAGTGTTAACTACAGCCACTGACAATATATCTTTCCACGTATGTGATAGCCACACTGAACTAGAAAAAAATGGGCACCAACCACCACCTAAACCTCCATACTTACTACAAATCACTTGTTTCCACAACGCTGACTCCTCCTTGCCATACCTCCACCACCATTTAACTAGCAAGCATTCATTTACCTGGCTAAGATTTCTCACACCAAGCCCACCTTTAATTTTACTTAGGCATACCTCCTTCCAGTTAATTAGGTGTACTTTCTTCCTGATTTCAGATCCTCCCCAAAGAAAATTGGCTTGAATTCTGTGAAGGGCTTTTGCAATGCCCACTGGGAGCTTAAAAATTGATAAGAAATAAACTGGCAAACTTGACAGGACGGACTTGATAAGTGTTACTCTGCCCGCAAAGGATAAATACCTTCTTTTCCAAGAAGCTAACTTCCTCTTAAACTTGTCTAGCACAGGTTTCCAAGAAGCCTTTCTCCTTGGGTTTGCACCTAATGGTAACCCCAGGTAACTCATTG
Source organism: Camellia sinensis (assembly GCF_055761805.1). Lineage (NCBI taxonomy): Eukaryota > Viridiplantae > Streptophyta > Magnoliopsida > Ericales > Theaceae > Camellia > Camellia sinensis. Next base: position 17,119,431 of record NC_138963.1, on the reverse strand, counting down.
GCAACTTTTGACTGAGACAGTTTAGTTTGTTTGCAAAGACCTGAACAATATCCTCCTGCACACCTACACCACAAACCTTGCTTTTGTGGAAATTTATTTTGAGACCAGACATCAACTCAAAGCACCTTAGAATTCTTTTCACGGCTACAACTTCCTCCCACTCCGCTTCACAAAAAATAATGGTATCATCGGCAAACTGTAGATGTGTAATTGTCAATTCAGATGATCCTACGGATACTCCTCTAATCAGTCCCACTTCCTTAGCTCTTTCCAATAGAATGTTCAGACCCTCCGCTACAATATTAAAGAGAAGAGGAGAGAGCGGATCTCCTTGCCTAAGCCCTTTCATCGGAGAAAACTCAGAAGTTGGTGAGCCATTTACAAGTACTGAAATTCGAGCTGTGGATATGCAGGTCTTCATCCACCCCACCCATTTCTCTCCAAAACCGAAGTTTTTCATCATTGAGAACAAGAACTCCCAATTTACGGAATCATACGCCTTTTCAAAATCCAGCTTTAGGATGAGACCTTTTTTCTTTGACCTTTTCCACCAGTCCACCACTTCGTTGGCAATTAAAACCCCATCTATAATGTGCCTTCCACTCAAAAATGCAGTTTGAACTTCACTAATGATCTTAGGCAGCACTTTCCTCAGCCTTCTTGATAAGACTTTAGCTATGATTTTGTATACGGAGGTAATCAAGCTGATTGGCCTGTAATCCCCCAACCCCACAGGATTTTCTTTCTTGGGAATTAAGGTGATAAATGAACTATTTATTCCTTGGACTAACTTTCCATTAGAATGGAACTCATTCATCAACTGCACAAACTCACCTTTCATGATGGCCCAGCACTTTTGAATACATTTCAAGTTAAAACCATCCGGCCCCGGGGCTTTATTTCCCTCGCAATCTTTAAGTGCTTCCCAAATTTCATCCTCCAGAAATTCTGCCTCTAACACCTCAGATGAGTCACTTGAACTAATTGAGTCGAAAAAACCTGATAGCTTTGGTCTATTCTTCCAATCTTCAGTGAAAAGGAAATTGAAATGACTCTCCACTGCCTGTTTAATCATCCCAGGCTCATCATAAGTCACACCAGTCACGGTAACTGAGTTTAACAAGTTTAACCTCTGCCTTTTGGTTGCCATTAAGTGAAAAAATCTGGTATTTTTATCCCCATTTTCAGCCCATACTCTTCTAGATTTTTGGAGCCACAACCATTCCTTCTTCTTACTGAGATCCCAGACTATTTTTCTTATTTCTATCCTTCGTTTAATCTCAGCATCCTGTAGATTCCTACCTTCAGCTATTAAATCCCATTCGTGCAATTCGTCCTCTGCTTTTTTCAACTTCTCCTCAATGTTACCAAAGACTTCACAGTTCCACCTCTTCAGATGGGATTTCAGATTTCCTAACTTTTTCAAAAGCCTGAAGCTTGCCCAACCACTAACCTGGAATGCTTCCCAACAGTTTTTCACTTCTGATTTAAATTTAGGGTGCAGACACCATGCATTAATAAACCGGAATGGTTTTGGACCCCAGTCCCTCTCATCCTCCATAAGGAGAATTGGGCAGTGATCAGAGATACTCCTAGGTAGTCCCCACTGTTTGAGCTTGAACTCTTCCAGCCACCTAGGATCAATTAAAAATCTATCAATTCTACTCCACCTATCACCATCCATCGCATTACACCAAGTGAACTGCCTGCCCAGCATTGGCATATCTACCAACTCCAATTTATCAATCAATTCATTAAAATCCTTCATCCCTCTTCCCCTACGAGAACAACCCCTTCTTTCGCTCATAAATCTGATTTCATTAAAATCACCTCCTATGCACCAAGGGCTTGGGAAAGATGATTTCAGTGATGATAGGAGCTTCCAAAGTATACTTCTTTTTTGCACATCATTAGGTGCATAAACATTAATAAGAGAACAATTGAAAGAATGATGGGCCAAACCTGATAAAAGAATGAAGTTCCTGGAGCAGCAACATTCCTTAAGCTCGAAATTCTGTGGATTCCACAAGCATAGCAAACCACCAGCACTCCCTTCTGCACCCACCTCCATGAACTCCAGCTGATCCCACGGCCAAAGTGACTTAACAAAATTAACATCTACTAAGCTTCTCTTTGTCTCCTGCAGCAGAAGAAAATCTACCTTCCTCGCCCGAACTACACTTTTAACTTTTGATCTCTTCTCGGGTCTTCGCAGCCCCCTGATATTCCAAGATAATACAATCATAAAAACTGCACAACTCCAAAAGCCTCCTGCCGTAAGTCCTGACCTGACTTACAGAGCACCACCTTTACCTTCTACCCTCTCCAAGTCTTTCTGTTCGAGTTCAGTCAGCTTGCCAATCACCTCTTTCTCCTTCCCTTGAAAGTCCAATCCCAGAATCTTCCCAACTTCCATGGTAGCTTGGGCTTCATTTAATAACTTGTTCCTCCTCCTGGTGTTAAGGCTCTGCTCTACTGACATTGAAATAGCCGCAGCTGCTGCTCTGAAAATGGCACCTTGCTTGAAGCATTTCCTCTGCAATGCACCTTTTTGGTTGATCAGATTTTTGTTCGGTTTTGCCCTATGACGCAGATTACCTCCAACCTTGTTAGTTCTATTTACCACGGATTGTGTAGGCTTTCCCCTTCTTACTGTGTTGACTTGTTCTGCTACTCTAGACTTGGCTTCTTGATGAACAAGGGGCCTAAGTTGAGTATGGGCTGCACAGTCACTTAAATCTGAAAGAACAGTGGTGGGCCTAATCTCCTGATTCCCTTCCTGTGGCCCTTCCAGCACCACCTCTAAATTTAAGTTGGGCCTTAAAATCTCTGGCCCACTCAGGCTTCTAATAAACCCAGGAGTATAGACATGTCCTTCAACAATTTGAATTTGATTTCTTGGGGTTGCCGTATTCTCCATACCAACCTCCATACTAGCTCCTCTGACTTTGTGAGTTCCCATGTCATCCTCAGTTCCTTTTACAGCTAATGGAGATAGGCACTCATTGCCTTCACCTTTATCCCCTGCCTCTCGGTCCACCATAACCTGATCATTACCTGGTACCTCATCTTTTCTGCTCAGCTCCTCCTTCCTTATGTGTTCAGCTTCGAGTTCATCCTTATCTGACCCACCATTTTTTGACATTTGATCTACTTCATTATGATCCGTATAACCAGTAACCTCATTATCCCTGTATGAACTGTTGCAATGGCACGGCTTAAATGCTGCTGGAATCTCTTCATGAACTCTAACTGGGAAAAGACTACCATTGCATTCAACGTGAATCTCCGTATTAATGAACTCCATCCTGGACGTAATTACTTGTACCTTTCCCCACTGCAGACAGTTTTGATTAGTAGTGTCATCATCCAATTGGACAACTTCACCCCAAAGCTTGCCTATATCTTTGAATGTATTAACACTCCACAGATGAAATGGAACACCTATACAGATGAGCCATACGCACCTTTCTTGTTCAATATACTTGCCTTTCTCCCAATCTGTAATAGACTCACACCATTCTAGCATCCACTCTTCTAACTTAGATCTAGCCTCCCTCCGATGTTGCTGGGACTTGAAAGTTAGCACTGCTACCCTCCCTCCTCCTTCTCTGACTCTTACATCCTCCATACCTCTTCTACCAACCTCCTTTTTGAACTCGTCCCAGGATATGCCTGATTTCAGCCTCACTATTAAACTCTCGTAAAGCCACCCATTGCCAACTTCAACTGCCTTGACAACCGTCTTCAACTTCTCATTGCTTCCACCACTCTGAACTACTTCTGCAAAAGATCTTCGACCTTTACTAGCCCATCTTCTGTCCCCAAAACTCCTCTGTGGGCGCTGCATCATCGGACCATCACCTCTGTTTTTCATTGCCTGCTGTTTAAACTCCCCTTTTTGGTATTCTGCTTTCTTCACTTTTAGAGCCTTATTGTCGCACCATAATCCATCAGCCTTCAACACCGCCATGTCAGCAGCCACCTTGCATTCATATCTCACAAAACCAAATCTCGACCCCGTCGCTTTCCGTCTTTTTGACGGGATGAAGGCATCCTTAACTACACCAAACTTATTGAACAGAGTAAACAAACACTTTGGGGTCATTGAATTTGGGATCTCATCCACAAAGACAGTAAACACTCCAAAATCCACTGATCGAATGTTTTGGTTAGCCTCACGCCTTCTTCTCAGCACCGGATTCCATCCTCCAGCCTCCAGAAAATGTGGTTTACTGCTGGTTCTCATCCGGACGTCCCTATAGCGAACCATCTTGATCAAACTCTTTCACCAGTGCAAGTGTTGATGGAATGCAATCTCTTTGACAATCTTGACATAAAACTTACTTGACTAAAATCTTAATTCCATTATGTTCCATGTGGCACCAATATGTAATTCAAAATTTGCACATCAACAGTTAACAGGCTTTGCATAATCAAGTCAACAACTTTTTCCTTAGTAAATATTGACCTCATCTCAAGATTTATAAATGGCATTACTATACTTTTATATATTATCATTATATTTTTTATTTGATAATTTTTTTATCTATTATCATTACATGACCTTTGTCCGTGGTTAATTGGCTATCACCATATGATTTCAATGTAACAAACTTATCTCTTGTTGTAGGGACGGATTGTTTTATGTGGTTTAAGAAATGGAGCAATTTGTTTTCTGCATGTTCATGTCTTGGAATAATTATCAATTTTTAGATGGAGATGACAACTCTCTTCTGGCTATTAATTTGTTTTCTGCATGTTCATGTTTGATGATGAGTTAACTGCTAAAATCTTTTAACACATGAGTTTTACTATATTCAAGGGCATGGATAAAATGTTTGCATAGCCCTGTTCCTTCTCCTGAGCATTGTTGCCCTGTAGTAATAGTTCAGATTTAGCTATCTTAAGATATTTGGTCTATTTTTTCCATGAGAATTGATTATTCAATCAAAGTGGTTATTCTTTTTCTATCGAAGCAGGAGATGAAAAGTCAGTGTGATGAGAAAAAGTCCGACAGTATCTTTTGTAAGACTAGAATAGTTTCTATAAATAGTTAGTTTATTCATATGTTTATGCGGTTTTTGAATTAATTTGTGTTTTCATTTTTCAGCTCAGAAATTTCTTGGAGAGATGCAAAATATGGTCAAAGAATTAAAGAACTTAGTTTTTTAAGTTTTTTCATTTTTAATATATGTAAGCACAGTTAATTTTTTTTATTTAATTCTTTTGTGTATACTTTTGAACATTTAATTTTCATTTATAAAATATATGACGTTATTCCATTCAATATGTGGTTATGATTCAAATTATAGTATATAGTGTGTATTACATTCTTCAAATGTATATAAAAAAACAATATTGATTATGTTTCAAATATGTCGAACCCTTTTTTTTATCACATATTTTATTAGTTATTAATTACACTTAAAAGATATGATCTAAATGTTATTAATCACACTTAAAATATGTGATCTAAATGTTATTAATCACACTTAAAAGATGTGATTTAAATATTTTTAATTACACTTAAAAGGTGTGATCTAAATGTTATTAAGCACACTTAAAAATTGTGATTAAAAATGACCAAAGATCACACTTTAATAAAACTTAAAAGGTGTGATTAAATAACATATATTACACACAAAAAATGTGATCTTTATCTATTTTTATAATAATGTATTTAAGATATACACGCTTTCAAATAAGCACGCGACGAATATACTCGTTTGTAATTTGCAATGAGAAGGGGAAGTAAATTGTTTGACAGCATACCCTTGTCTGGAGCTCACAAAGGTGAGTATGGTACTTTTTGGATGGAATGCAAAACTAAAAAAAAAATATTATATTGATGTTTTTATATCTTATAATACAAGGTTGATAGTTAATGATTAGTATGAAGCGTGTTACACAATAGTAACTTAACTATTAAATCTGTCAATTAACTTACCGTCTAAGGCTCCATGTCGTGTCTCTCTGAAAAAACAAAGAAAAAAAAGGACTCCATGTCGAAAAAGACCGCACAAGTTAATGACTCAGGCATTGTTTGGGAACTTGGTTTGGGGTTAAAATAGTCATAAAAAATAAAATAGGCTATTTTAGTCACAAAAAACAAAACATCAAATCCAACCCATAATCATTACAATCCTCTCTCACAAAAAAAGCTAAAAAAGTCAAAAAGCCAAAAAACCCTTTCCAAACCAGGCTAAAATAGTCCAGGCTAAAATAGCCAAAAAGCTAAAAAGCCAAAAAACTAACCCACTCCCCAAACGGAGGCTCATATGTTTACATTGGCTGAACAATTGTTTGTCCTCTGCAAAGAATTTCAAACACAAAAAAGAAGGTGAGAAGTAACTAGTCATCTTTTACTTTTTCCCACACTTTTTCCCGCGAGGGAAAGCCATTTTCTTGAGAAAATGGGGCCAAACCTTCTTTGTCGACATTCAGCTTAGTTCAGACCTATCTGGCCATAACTTGCAATCAGAATGAGTGCCATTCTATTGTAAGATTTAATTGAAAATTTCTTTTTGGCTCCTTCTTATTTATTTATTAATTTTTTAAAAGTTTTTGTTTAGGATAGAAAGTCTTCTCTTAGTTAAAATTAATATATTGATTAAAATTAATTTTTTTAAAAACTAAATTAAAAAAATTAAAAAACTAATTTGTTTAACATATTCTTAACATTTTTTATTGCATTTTTAGTATAGTTAAGGTGAATTTTTTGGTTGGAAATCAATTTGGAATATAGTTAAGATTTTTTTTAACAAAATAAATTTTTATTTTTTAGCCAATACATTGCCTTTTAAGCCTTTGCCAATACAAATGGAAAACTTCAAAGTGATGCACATCTTTTTATCTTTTCATCTTATTTGGGTTACATCAATTATTATTTGGCTCACATCACCTATCTAATATATTTTATATCTTTTTTGTAAAAAGTCAAAAAATAGATTTATTTAAATTATTCTAAACAACTCCAAACACTAATGAGTTTGGATAACAAACGGCCTTAAAATAAGACAAAGAGTATAAAATTAAGAACAAAAACACCTTTTATTAATTTTAAAAACACTTATTATTAAACTAATTTTTTTTCTTTTAACATTTTCCCAATTTTTTATATTAAGGGGTATTTTGGGAAGTGAGTTAAAAGTCATTTCTCAAATTTTAACCCACTTCTTTTCTCAAAAAAATAAAATAAAATCAAACAATTAATTTTTAATCATCTTTTTAAAACATTCTTAAATATCAATATTAAAAAATGTCTCACGACACTTGTTTAGTATTTGTCATCATTAATTGATATTTTATCATTTTAAAATGTTTAAGACCCCCTTTCCCCTCACACCCTTTGAACCCCTCTCTTTTTTGATTGGCTACTTTTTCTTTTGCTTTTTATTTTTTCCATTCTCCTTCAATCACCATCCGTCACGTGTGTGTGGAAATTATGAGAGTGGTGATTGGAGGGACTCTCTATCAATGCTCTTTTATCATTTTTCATAATTACTTGTTAAGTAAGCTGAGATCACACACATGACCTCAATTTTCTGACATTGCACCATCCAAGATCCAACTAACCTACCCTTTCATATTATTGTCTCTTGCTTTTCTCATATTCAATTTTCATGGTGCAAAAAAGGTTTATAATCACCATGTTTGTTTTTAGAAACACCACAACAAGTTGAGTCTTGAATGACGAAATTTTTTTATTTCAAAAGAGCTAATTACGCCATTATAGATATTTGTGATTAAATATTTTCGTCATCAATTTCGTCATTGAATGTTTGTCACTAAAAATCACCATGACGAAAAATAATTTCGTCATTAATGAAATTAGTTCAGTGACGAAATTTTTTGTCACCAATAAAATAAGATTTTATCGCCAAAAATTCTCATTTTCGTCACCAAATAATTATTCAATATTATATTTATAATTTTAGTTGACGAATAAATTTGTCACAAATGTTGATCATTGTTGAGGAAATAATTTCGTCACAGTAAGATGTAAAGATGACGAAATTTTTCGTCTTCAAAAGTTATACATGGGTGACGAAATATATTTCGTTGCAAATATATTTATATACGTGACGAAATATATTTCGTCACCAAACAACAAAATCAATGAAAACTTCCATATATGCGCTGCAATAAATTTTGTCACAAAAAATGTTTATTAATGACGAATAATCACTTTGTCATAATAACAAGTACAAATGACGAAACAAATTCGTTACTAAACCTGTTCCATATTTTATATTTCAATTTTAATTATTATTTCACAAATATCCCTGCTCATATCCCAATAGCCTTTTAATTGTACTAAGAAATCACTAGCTATTATATATCACTCCACAAAAAAAATCAATAAACAATTTATATTATAAATCAAAATATATCCATCAAACAACTTTAATAATATAAACCATTAAGTATAACACAAAAACCACCAAAGCAAATCTCAAAATGAAACATGGAATCCACAAAAAAAAAAAAAAAAAAAAAAAAAAAAAAAAAAAAAAATCAACACTCAATCTTGATTTGCAACTAGAACTAAGTATCAGTTCAGGAAACAAAATTCAACAGTTGATCTTCATTTACAAGTATACTTCCAAACGTCATCAAAAACCAATCTGCAAAGAAAATAGACAAAGAAAACATTAATATATTATCAATTACATCTAAACTCATATATAAATACTTTTATTTTATAAACCAATTTAGTAGAAATGCATCTAACAAATCAGAACTTTAAAGAGTTGAGGTGATCCTTGATGATAAAGCAACACGGATAACATAAGATGCCAAAAGATTGCAAGAATACCATATATCACTATCACTAATGGCAAAAAAAAAAAATATATATATATATATATATAATAGCTCCAAAATATAACGTAGCATGGAGGTACATTTGATTCATGACAATGTGTTTTTCATGCATGTTGGGTTCTAATCTTTGAAAACAACCACCAAATCTAATTCTCTCTCACAAGTTAAAAATCAACAATCAAACTTTTGCATGCCAATCATAATAAATCATAGTCATAAAATAAAATATGCATATTTTTCTTAATGTGCAAAGTGGTCTTTCCTATAAAGCAAAAGCCTCTTAACAATTAATCCAACAAAAATCTCTAGCTTCTCAGATTAGATTAATAGCTTTTCTGCACAATGTGTCAACCATAAAATTCCCTTAGCTCTTATTTACATTGTTCGAAACAAGTGATCAATATATTGCACCAAAAGCAACAATTCAGTCAAGAGTTATTGCAAAATTTCTCCAAAAATAGGTGTATCTTCACAAAATAAGTCAAAACACATATTTCATTTAGTTAAAAAAAAAAAAAAAACCAAATGTTTTTTATAGTTGCTCACTTCCAAAAGAATCTATAAACAGTCTGTCAACAAAGATAAATTCTTGTACCAAAAAAAATTATCTTGAGTAACATGATATTGGCAATTTTAAAATTATGAACCATAATTGTGAGTGTTATGGGTTCTGTACAGGTGTCATATTCTTGTAATTTACAATTTTTTTTATTTCATATTTTTGTAATTACATTTATATGCAGTGTATAGCATTATTGAAGCAGCAAATAGAATAATGATGCTAATTGAAATATCATTATTGGAGAGATTAATAGAAAAGAACCTGGAGAGTGAAAGTTGCGACTATAATTAAGAAAGCCAGGGAACCAGTTTCTAGGAGATCGAAGTCAAGATCCATATGCATACCCATTATCCATGCAACCACTACACATAAGGGAACCTGAAAATTGAACAAGTTAATTTAGTATTTAATTTATATATAATTTCATCTTGGGTTTTATTTACTTAGTTATTTATTAATTTCAAGTCTCACCACAAACATTGAAATTTGAGTTGCTGAACCCAAAGCCACCCCCAGTTAGATATCCTGCATGACAGAGAAAAAAAATTTTTATAAAAAATTAAAAAATTTACTTGTCATATATTCAGAGAGACAAAACTATAAAGATAACATATTAAAAATACATATGTATATTTGTGACATACCAACCTGTTTTTAAAAGCAAATATGACTGATCCAGCATGTTTTGCTGCATTCTCCACAATTGGTAGCAATATTGCATTGATAAAGCTAACATAAATTCCCCATGGATCTAAAGCAGCCTATTTTCATCAGAAATATTGATATCCATTAATTTAAAATGTTTATGAAACAGTTCTAAGGGGTTGTTTGGAATGTTCTAAATAAGTCTACTTTTTGACTTTTTTATGAAATATGGGTTGGGTTTGAAGTGATGTGGTAGAGAGGTGATGTGACTTATATAAGATGATGTGACTTAAATAGGACAGTGATTTTTTGACTTTTTAGCTTTTTTTGAACATCCCAAACTTAGCCTACATAATATATATAAATAGGTCTGTAAGGAAGATTTAATAAGAAGTTTATATATATCAAAACAAAGATGAACAATGACCGTGATTGCAATGACATTCACACTTGGTTCCCCTGTTGTCATCATCCAAGAGCAAGTGAGATAAGCTATTGTCACGACCCAAACCCGGCCCTATGGGTTTAGCACCGTAACCGGCCAGTAATCCGAGATTACCGAAGGCCTGCAGAACAGTAATACAGTAAAACAGAGTACAGGGCCTGGCGGAAGCCAATACAGTAAATAAATAGCGTCCATTGAGCTGTGACAGTCTGTATGCAAAAGGCTTTTCATACATTTATACATAAACAGTACAGAACAGTATACACAATATTTACAATCATTCAGACTAGGGACTCGTCCCTAGATAACAGTACAGTAACACTCGGTCTAAACAGAACAGTAAAACAGTACAGAAGGGGGAAAAACAAACAAAACACCCCCAAGCCATAGCATGGCAACTCGGAACCTCGCAGTGAGGCACAAAGGCTGGCTTGACAAAACTGGAGTAACCCTGACGCCTCTAGCTGCGGTCTGGTGCCTGAACACCTACATATATATATGAGCAGTGAGCTAAAGCCCAGTGAATAACATAAAGCGTAAAGGGGTTAGAATGAATGTCCTTACAGTAATGAAAACAGTTCAATTCAATCAGTATTTCAGTTGTTCAGTACAGTAAACAGTCATATGTGGTACATCCATTAGCATAACAGTAACAGTAGGTCTTAAAAGACCGAACAGTAATGATGGCCATCAGTCAGTAAACAGTAGTGGTTCCACGAGGGAACCGACAGAGAATTCTGTCGCAGTAACAGTAACAGTAAACAGTAGGTACTAAGGATGCCACAGTACAGTTCAGAAATAAAGGACATACATTCATTCAGTAAATAATACCAGTTCAGTAAACAGTTCAGTTCAGTATTCAAAAGATAATCAGTTGAACATATCTTTACACAATTGTTACTCACAGAGTTCTGGGCTACAGTATGCTAGAGCGTGTCTCTCCAGTCGCCAACCCTACACAGTTCACAGGTTGAACACACTAAGCTACACAGTTGGGAAACATCATAACTTAATCCCTAATTTGCCTTGGTGTGTTCTACAACGATATCCTCATCTAAATGTCTTAAACTAGGCCTAAGAATGCCTAGGATGGGATGAGGATGCAAAAAAATGCGATCAGAAAACAGTTTCAGAATTTTCAGAAAAACAGAGTCCCGCTCGAGCGCAGGTTTCCCCCGCTCGAGCGGTCATGCAACAAAGGTACACGCTCGAGCGTAAACTTTCCCGCTCGAGCGTACTGTAAAAGTACTGGATGGGTGAAATCTCCGCTCGACACACGCTCGAGCTTGAGACAAACTCCGCTTGAGCTCCCAATCCTCCGCTCGAGCGGACAGTAAAACAGTGCAGAGAGATGCTGGATGCTCGGATTCTTCGCTCGAGCGGTACTTCCCCCGCTCGAGCGGAAGTGCGAAATCTGGAAAACCCAGATTGCACCTCCAAGCTCAAAACCAAGTTCAAAAGCATCAAAACTCGACCTCTTGGGCTAAATTTCCAGAAAACATTTATAAACGCATAGAATAACATGTTTTAAAGCTCAATTTGAGAAATCAAAGCCCAAGGGTGTTTAATTCAAACTCAATTTCAAACCATTTTTCAAGAACAATCCTCAAACATGACATGCATGATCTTAAATCCTTTTCAAAGCTTCAATGCTGTTTCAAAAGAGCTCAAACCTTCAAAGATAGGATGAACTCATGGAGTATGACCAAAAGATGGACATGCATGTGAGGCATTATGAACTACAACCTCAAAACTTCAATATATGTACATGCATGCAAAGATTGAGCTTCAATTCAACAACAATGAACCAAAAGATGACTTAGTTCTACAATGAAGCATGAATCATGCAAGAATCCACTCAAAACATGAATAAGAAGACAATGGAGCTACCTTTAGTCTTGTATTTCAAGAAGGGAGCTCAAATATGCAATCACTTCAACAATTTCTTCAATTACCAAGCAATTTACAAGCAAAATCAACAAGAACAATTCTCTCTCTCTCTAACCCTCCTCTCTAGGTCGGCAAAAGCAAGAAATGAGCTGAGCAAAATGTTTGATTCAAGCATACCAAGGCTCTAACATGTTATAATAAGGGCCCACTAACAATGGCAAAACGGTAATTAAGTCCAACTCTTCAATTAGCTTACTTTAATCTAATTTAATCATACCTAATCAATTTTCAGATAAATATACCATAAAATTACATTAATTATGAGGGTCACGGAACATCAATCGGTTTCTAATTCGGCCGCCGATAAGGCCTTCAATTAGCAGTTTAAACATATAAACATGAACAGATAATCAGACAATCAAACAGATAGAATGCAATTAACTAACATATACTCAGTCAATTCAGTTTCCAATTTCAATCAGTCAGTTCAGTACTTTAATCAGTTCAATTATCAGTCAGTTATCAGTCATCATCAGTTCCGTTTAGCAGTAATCGGTAATTATCGGTAATCAATCAGTCCCTAATCAGTAAACAGTATGAGGGTTGTTACAGCTATCTACTAGATACCACTAAATACAAAAGGCTAAGAAGAACTACTGCTGATACAAAATACCGGAAGAACAATGCATGATATTATTGAAGAGCATACAACTACTAGCCATACATTGACACGAGGAGCTGTAAAATTTTCATAAAAACCATAATAGTGTATGTCTTGCACCACACACATACAAAATCAAGAAATAAGAATATCACCCTCATTTTTTATTCCAACTATTAGTTCACCCTCCTCCCCTGCCGCTACCGCTGCATAAAAAAAGAAATGCTATTAAAAACACTAGTCCAAAAAAGGAAAAGATAACATTTTTAACTTAAAAATAAAATTAATTGATAATGACAGATGGAATTCTCACATGGCGAAGGATTTTTAGGGAAAAAACAAATAGTTTCCACTCTCGGAGCTGGACTAAAATTCCTATCCCTAAAAGCAAATACATCGTCACCAATAATCCCAAGATCACCTCCTTCTATAGCAGCTTCAGCAGCTTCAAAAACTTCTACATCTGAGTCTGATTGAGACCTAGCAACTATCAAGCAACATATAAAACTTTTAACACTAATTTCAAGTCCAAAAAAAAAAAAAAAAATTGATAATATATGTGAGTCAATACCATAAACGATATCCTTCTGTAACACCAATGTCCGTGCACTAGTAGAAATGTTTTGTTATTATTTGCAATTTGTTAATGGTAAATAGAGGCTTAATTCTTCATGGCTCGATGGTAAATAAAGGCTGCAAAAAACGAATGGAATGTTTTAGACAACAATCAACTCTTCATTGAATAATTAAAGAAATGGAAACAAGGAAAGAAATTTAATTGAGAGAGAGACCGTGTCCACACTAACTGGTTTTCCATCCTTTGCAAGCACCTCAACTACTGTTCTAGCTTGATCAGCCTGACACAGACAAACAAAAGGGAAATTTTATTTAATATCAAGGCACCCATACACCATTAATTAAAAAGTGAGTTTCTTAGCAAATTTTTGTGTGAAGTAGCCAATCTGCAAATTTTTGTGTGAAGTAGCAACAGACTGATTCTTTCTTTCACATTTTTTTGGCTAGAACAACAATCTAAAACAAGGCCCGCTTTCTAGGATCAAAACAAACACAAATTCACCCAGTTGGTGTGTCTACTATTAAGAAATAATTGGAAATAAATAAATAAATAAAAATCCTATGCCAAATGGAAACATTAGAAGTTACTGAATGAAGAGTGCAATAACAAACTACAATAGAGATATGTGAAATATTTTGAGACGAGGAAAACCTGATTTAAACCGTTTAAAAGAACTTTCTCAAAAACTCCAAATAGTAGGACAACCAAGGTAGGAATTCCAACCCAAGAAAGCACTTTTCCTTTTAGATATCCAATATTATGTGATTTAGCTCTAACCTATGAAAATCAACATTTTGTAACTTACACAAATTGTTTAGAAAAAAGAGAAAACTCCTCAAATATAAATAAAATTTGACAATACAATCCTAATCATGTGGATGAGTTTGAAAAGGTGCAAATCTAGTCATTCTTGAACCAAGCTCCAGTAGTTCAGCACATTCTATAGCCTTAATAACAACATAATCACATCATTAATAAACCAGTGATAAGGGGACAAATTTTTTTTTTTATTTTTTAAAAATGATAGTTAGGGTGGGGAGGGTCATGGTCAAGGAGAGGGCAATCCCCCATTGTGTATAGCCCATCAAAATTCAACCAAAAAGAAAAAGAAAGATAACTCCAAATCGGCAAATAACATTACATTTGTAAATTTTTTTGCATATTGGATTTTTAACTGTAGAACATCATGTGTGAACTAATCGATACAATCACAACAGTTATACAATGCAAGTAAAACTTATGGTATTGCTAATTGCAGAAATGAATCGCTAAAAAATGAAAAGAAAGAGGAAACCTCCGACAAAAACCCATCAAGTGATAGCCCTCCCATAGTCACAAACTGGGTGAACCGCACACACCTTAGAATCAAGTATCCAATGAGAAGAAATGTGAAATCCCATTCATTTCAAGAAGATGCCAAGTGAAACAAATTTAACAAATATGTGTAGTATAGTATAGTATAGCTATCACCAAGAGATTACATTCATCCATCAGGGACTCCTAAAGACTTACATCCAAGACTTCTAAAAGTTGTTCAGATTTCTCACAAATCGAATCACAAAACATTTTGGAATAACTAGTTTGAATTCTCTAAACCAAAAATCAAAATTTATTCAGATCAAAACTCCAATTTAACCTCAATTAAATAATCAATAGTTATTCACAATCAAACAAGTTACAAATAATGGTTAAGCACGTTACCTTGAGACTAATAAACCCACAAAGGGCCTCGAATTCTGTTAGTGCCAAAGCCATTTCAGGCTTATAATTATCATCCTTGAAGACATCAGGCAGAGTCTTATGCAGAAACCCAGCAAATTCCTTATCAGGATGGGCCTGTATCGACAATGCCTTTGAAGCTGAAAGTACCTAACACATTCCAATTAATCAAAAATCTATTCAATCACTTTAATACACAGACCATGAAATTCATAATCAAAGCAAAAACATCAGAGTATTTTTACCTTGAACATAAAAAGAAGAGTAACGCCCCATTTTTGAATAACCTTATCGCAAAGAACACCAGGGACTTTGGCAATCCACGAGTTCAAATTCAAACCCACACAGTCTGAACCAATCGACACTATCATTGAAGCTTTGGAGGACGAAGGAGGGTTCGGACTCGCGAGTGCCTATCCAGAACTCGGTGTAAGGCTTGGCTTCATCGAAGTCGATCCCAGAATTCAGAGAGAACAGCCTCGCAACACGCGATTGGCGGCCGAATTGACATCAATCGTAGTCCTGCATTGAACATCTCAGTCTCTGCGCCCTCCTCCTTTGACTCATCGAACCATTATAGCCTCCATCAGCGTCATACAAGAAAAGCCCCTTCCATAGTGCTAGAAGAAACCCCTTCTGTAAACTGTGACTATGCCATCGTCCTCAACGAGATATTGAAACCCTAGAAATTTAGGAATTTCTAGAGAAATGGCAGAGCTTCTCACACTAACCCATTGTAGCCGAATAGTTTCTTCCACTTTAAAAATTACTTGTCTTTGGTTTAACAATTAAAAAAATTAAAAACTTGGTTGCCCTCCTCTCTCAATTGATGTATATGTTTTTTTTAATACATATTTCTTTTTTTGGGTGAATTGACGATAAAAATATATTTCTCATTAAATAGTTTTGAAATATTTAAAATTAATTTTTTTAAAAAATATTTAAAATTATTGGTGACAAAAATATATTCCTCATTAATAATTTTATAATTGGTGACAAATTTTTTTCTCACTAAAAGTCTCAAAATTTTGGCGCCACCCAAAAAAAATTAGAGAAAAAATCTTTGATGACGAAATTTAATTTTTCCTTACCTAAAAATGAGTATTTATTGACAAAAATAAATTTCGTCACCTATTATTTTACTTTTTATTATATGTGACAAAATTTTATAATTCGTCACGGATTATTCTTTTTTAGTGACAAAATATTTTCTTCATTACTTTTCGTCACCATAGGTTTAGAGAGTTAATTAACTTGTGTTTTGTTTTGAGAGAGAGAGAGAGAGAGAGAGAAATTGATAAACAAAAATAAAAAGGGGAAAAAAGGTAGTTGTCTATTTTTTCCATTACCACCCAATATGTCAAAATTTTTCCTCTAAAATTGGTGACAAAATAATTTCTTCACTAAAAAGTCTCAAAATATTAAAAATTATTAATGACAAAAATATATATCTTACCAAATGGTCTTAAAATATTTAAAATCAAGTTTCTTAGAAAATATATATACGAAATTATTGGTGACGAAAATATATTCATCGCTAATAATTTTATAATTAGTGACAAAAAAAATTTATCACCAAAAGTCTCAAATTTTGGCGCCAACCAAAAAAAAATTAGCGGGAAAACCTTCGGTGACAAAAATTAATTTTTCCTCACCTAAAAAGAAATATTTGTTGACGAAAACAAATTTAGTCACCTATTATTTTTATTTTTTATTATACGTGACAAAATTTAATAATTCGTCACGGATTATTCTTATTTAGTGACGAAATTTATTTTCTTCACTACTTTTCGTCACCATAGATTACTTTTGTTGTAGTGAAAATTGAGTCAATTTTTAAAAAAATTGAGGAAGCGTTTGGTAGAACTTTGTTACTATGATTTGAGAATAAGAGTTGTATTTTGAGTTTGTGAGTTTTACAATTATGATTTAACTGTGGAAAATTTGTTTGGTAAATGAGTTTTGAATTGAGTGAAAAAATTTTGATGTGACAGATGATATTTGATACAAAAATTTATAACTCATAACCAAACATACAACTCAAAATTCTATTAAAGCTTATAAATTTTTTTAAAAAAACTCAGAAAATATTTTTTGTTGAATATATAAAAATTAACATGTGTCAATTGCCAAAAAAAAATATAAAAATATAAAAAAAAATTTATACTATTCCGGTCAATCGGTGGGACGACGGATTAGTCCAAAATTTCCTACCTTGACCGAGTTTTCCAAAGTAAGTGTGAAATTAATTTTTGAAAATTGCAAACAAACGTTATATGCAAATTAAAGTGTAGAACTAAAGTTGCCAAACCCTTCCAAACACAGCCTGAGTTTTTGTTTTTTAGTTTTTTTTTTAATTATTTTTTTAATATTTTACATAATTTTTTTTTTATTTTTTAAGTACATCTAATCTAAATATGCTTAAAAAGTATAATATTCGTGATTTTTTTAAAAAAAAATCACTAAATACAAAAACAAAAAAAAAATTAATACATTTTCATATTTTATTGTATTCAATGAATTTAAAAAAAAAATTGTATAATTTTTTTACTTTATAAGTATATTAAGATTAAGTAGATTTAAAATTTTAAAAAATTTGATGAAAATATTTTTAAAAATCATTAAAAACACAAAAATACGAAATAAAAATTCAAAAAATTATTTTTGAAAACTCAAAACTAAATAGAATAATAACTATATAATAATAAGGAAAAATTACAAATCAGTGGAAAAACCTCCCCAAAAATTATAAATCAATAGTAAAGCTTATCAATTTTAGTAATTACAGTGATAATTTTTTTATAAATTTATAATTTTTTTGAAATAATTTCACTGATTTACAATTTTTCCTAATGATAATATAGGGCACTTACATGTATGTCTCAATTGGTGGACTTATTACTCAATAAGTTATATGATAATTAATGGTATTTTTCATAATATACTATTAAAAAATGTCACTAATTATAAGTTTTAGTGACAGTTTAAAAAAATTGTCACCGAAAAAAATTATTAATTTTCAGCTTTCAACTGCAGTTTGCAAAATTTATCACAGAAAACGTCACTAATTGTAAACTTTAAAAATAATTTATAAAAATTGTGAAATTGTGATTAAAAAAAAATCACTAATCATTAAGTTTTAATGACTGTAAAAAAATAGTCATAAAAAATTATTTTTAACAATAATTTTATTAAAATTTATTTTTAATATATCTTAATAAAAATTAAATTTAATTATTAAGACTTATTAATACCTTCCCTAATAATATGTACATTGACGGTTGAAAATTAAGATGCAGGAGAAAACACAAGCACGACACAGACACTCTAATCACTTGAGAGATGTAAGGCCACGCATGGCTTGTCTCCAATCTCGTCTACCATAGTCAATTCTTTAACAAATTAAATTATGATCGTTTTGACTCAAGTATTGTCCTATAACCATGCAAGTGTTACAAGTCGGCTTTCTTTGTGGAAAATTTAGAAATCTCTTAGGTATTAATTTTGTAATTACATATCAATTTTAAATAATAAATAGCAATTTCAATCAAATAATCAAAAACAAATCGATATAATTATTTTAACTTGAAAAAATCACAATTAGAGCGCCTCCAATTGTGATACAAAACCAAGGACAAAAGTCACACAACAATTCACTAAGAAGACATAACGCAATTACATAAGTAACTCTCAATTACCTAGCGAATCCATACCCGAATCGAACCAACTCCTATGTGCCTCTTCCAACCCCGTCTTCACTTCGGAATTGTCTTACTCAACGTTGAATCCACAACGCCGATGTTGAATCACGACAATGAGCCACTCCGGAATCCACCAAAACTTCAGGCTCAAATTCCATGGAATTCACCGAAGAATAACTCTCTCTTTTGTATTGAATAAATAAATAAAACAAACAAACATAAGTAAACCAAACAAACAAACTCTTTGATATAATCCACTCAATTCATGATAAACTCTCACAGATATCAAAGGAAATAAGCAAAGAAGCTCCAGATAAAAACTCTAATACCCAAGGTGAAGATCTGGAAGCCGTACACCAAAATTGGACTGAAACAAATATTTATTGAGAGGGAGATTTATGATCTGGATTGGGCCATGGTAATGGCCGAGCAGATTTGGGCCGAACACAGTTGGGCCGTGGTAGCATGGGCCTGTTCAGAAAGGTTTTGCTCGGCTAAGGCAAGGCATGGTTGGACCGAGCTACTTGGCTTCAAGGTGCAGAAACCGGTCGAGTGATGGTTCGGCCAAGATGTCCGATGCCTCACTAGGTTCCACGGTTCGTGGGTTAGCTCGGCAGGAAGGCCAACGGCTAACTAGCATGAGCTGTCCCGAGCTCGGCTATGTCAGAATGCAACCGAGCTCGGTCGTCATTGAGCTTGGCGAGCGGAGCGCTCTGGCTAGCAACACAGCACGGCCTTTGGCAGCCGAGATACTACAGCCCGGCTGCCGAGCTCCCAGTAGTGTGGGCTGGCAGTTTGGTTAGGTGATGTTCAGCTAGATTTGCCCTGACAGATGGGATAGCAACACCACGTGTCGAGAGACTAATGGGAGTAGATTTGGGGGGCAGAAGGTATATAAGCGAGTTTGTGCCCCTCCATGCCGAAGCAGAAAAAAATTTGGTGAGATTTACACTAAGCACTCAATCCTCTCTCTCTCTATCCCTGTGTGTGTCTAACTTGATCGTCAGAGGGGTTTTTCGGCCACACATTGCCGGGTAGCTCACCGCCGTTGTGCTCGCAGGTCGATCGGACAGGCAGGAGCTTGGAAGAAAGGAGTACGGGCTTGCCAGAATATTTGCTCCCCTACAATTGGCGTCGTCTGTGGGAAGTTGACAGACAAAACCTTGTCTTCCAGGCTCATCTGATCGCCGTCCATGGCGAACAATGACGGGATTCCGTTGTCTGCCATCGACGAAGTTACCCCGGAGTCAGGCAGACGAAGAGAAGGACATCCCGCCATCCTTCCTATGGCGGACTTGGAGACTTCTCCAAGAGGACATTCAAGAGACGCGCGGGATAAGCGCGGAAAAAGCTTTGGTCATTTACGGAGTCCAGACGGTCACCGGCAGCGGAGAGAATCGCATGCTAGACGACTGGAACACAAGCTAAGGGACCAAGACGCTGTCATCCGGCGAATGGCGGCGGAGATGGAGGATCTTAAGTGGCATGTCAAAGGGAAGGGTGTAGCTGGAGTGGGAAACCATAGTGAGCGCACCCAACCCCGCCGTTCAGGCAGTCAAAGCCAGCGGCGTACTCCGTCCATCTCAATCACCAGAAGTTACAAGGTTGGAGATTTCGACGCGCACGTAGAGAAGTCCAGCGCGCAAGACAGCACCTATCAACCCTCACGTCTGGCAATGACGTCGAGGTATTCTTATTCCGCTCGTTTAGAGGATTTGCGGGTAGTCTTGGAGGAGCGGGCCCGCCGGCAAAAGGCTCATAGGGTGCTCGCGTTCCAACGGCTATCTTATGGGGTTCACGCCAGTGAAGAGGTCGGAATGCCTCCACCCTGCCTAGCTGCGCCACTCCTTCTAGACACAGACTTGGCCAAGCTGAGTGCCACCTCTTTCTCCTTAGAGATAGAAACAACATTGCTTCCGACGGGCTTCCACCAGCCAAAGTTCACGCTCTACGACGAAAAAACCGATCCTTATATGCATGTAAGCCACTTCCGACAGGTCATGGTCGGACATAGGCGAAATGACGCCCTTATGTGCCTTATCTTCCCGTCAAGCTTGGGCGAGCTGGGCTTGAAATGGTTTGAGAGGTTTCCGGAGGGGAGCATAGAAAGGTGGATCAGTTGGCGGAAGCCTTTGTGACGCGCTTCAAAACCAACACCAAAACGCCGAAGGAAGTTGACCACCTTCTCAGTGTCAAAATGGAGCCGAGCGACACACTTAAGGCATACAACTCCAGATACTGGGAAACCTTCAATGAGATCTTGGATTGCCCAGTCAACCTTGCAATCACGCAGTATAAGCGTGGTCTCCCGATCGGACATAGATTGCGGGACTCGCTTACGATGCACCAGCCGACATCCATGGGCCAGCTAATGTAGCGCATCAATGAGCACATCCGAGTAGAAGATGATGCGGCAGCATCTACCGCGATGGCAACACCGGTAGCAACAGACAAGAGGTCGGTTGGCCAGGTACACGCGGTCGAACAGGAGGCAAATCGTTCAAATGATCGCGCAGAGGAATCAGACCGTGGCTCAAATCACAAAAACCGAGGTAGGGGTCGTTGAAATGACCGAGATGACTACCCCCGGAATGACGTCACTGATGCAAACAGAAGGTTGAAGGCCAGGACAGGCGTTACCACGGTTTTTAAGATTTCAATTTATCGCATACTTAGTGAAATTCGTGACGAGGATTATGTCCGGTTTCCTGCTAAGTTGGGAGACGGACAGAAGGGTTTCAATCCGCGGTACCGTTGCACATTTCACCGGGAGCGCGGCCACCGGACAGAGGACTGTTTGCCTTTGAGGCAACACTTGGAAGAGCTAGTCACAGCCGGACACCTGGACCTTTACATTGACGGGGGCGTGATGGCAAATCAAGCCCCTGTTGATCCGCATGCACCGAGTGACTTAGAGGCGCCCCCTCAAGGAGTGATTAATGTCATCCACGGCATAGTGGAATCGGCGCGTGTATGTGACCTCCGAGGTATGATTAAGAAGGCGGAGCACATGAGGGAAGTTTTGTCGGTTTAACCCGCGATCAAAAGGGGCAAGACCAAAGAAAAAAACGTGATCAGTTTCTCCATAAGGGACCTAGAGCGCATTCAGACGCCGCACAACGACGCCTTAGTGGTCACACTCCGCGTCAAAGAATTCGATGTCAAGCACATCTTGATCGATTAGGGAAGCTCAGTCGAGATCATGTATTACGATGCATTCAAACAGCTCAAGCTCCGGGATACAGACTTGGCTCCAGCAACTTCGCCACTGGTTGGTTTCAACTCGCAACCAGAGTGGCCTTTGGAAAAAATTATCCTGCCGATCAAAGAGAGATCCGTGATCAAGCAAGTGGAGTTCTGGGTGTTGCAGGTGCCATCTACTTATAACCTAATCCTTGGAAGGGGATGGCTTCACGCTATGCAAGCCGTAGCGTTGACCTTCCATCAGGTGATGGGATTTCCCTCGGCTACGGGGGCAATTGAGGAGATTTGGGGCGATCAAGTCATGTCGAAGCAATGTTTTGTGGCAGTCAACGGGAGCCGAGCTGCCAAAGGCTTCGTCCAAATGATAGAGGGACCGGAAGACCGAGGAGTCTTTGACGATGTGGGCACTAGGGCCGAGGACAAAGCCGTCAAAGAATTGGTTGAAGTGCGAATTGATACAGAGAATCCGGACAGGTTCTTCCTGCTCGACTCAAGCCTTACCTCACAAGAAAGGACCAAGATGGTTGAGTTTTTGATGGCCAATATCGAAGTCTTCGCATGGTCGCCTTATGACATGCCCGGCCTTAATCCGAGTTTTATTTGCCATCACCTAAACGTCTTCCCCGGAGCCAAGTCGGTCATTCAACGAACAAGGAGATCGGCGCTGCATTACGCCGAGGTAGTTGCAGAGGAAGTGAAGAACTTGCTTGAGGCACGAGCTATTCAGGAAGTGCACTACCCTTGGTGGATTTCAAACACAGTTGTTGTACCAAAGAAGAATGGGAAGTGGCGAGTTTGTGTCGACTATAAGACCGTCAACCGAGCTTGCCCTAAAGACAGCTTTCCATTGCCCAGAATAGACCAGCTCGTGGACTTAACGACTGGACATAACAGGCTCAGTTTCTTGGATGCCTACCACGGTTATTATCAGATTGCCATGCATGGCCCCGACCGCGAGATCACCTCATTCACTACACCAAGGGGACTCTTCTGCTACCGAGTCATGCCTTTTGGTTTGAAGAACGCCGGAGCAACTTTCCAAAGGATAGTGACCAAGATGTTCGCTTCCCTGCTAGATCGGACAATGGAGGCTTATATTGATGATATGGGGGTTAAGAGCCGGCATCAAGCAAACCACTTGTCCGACTTGGCCGAAATGTTCGCCATTCTCAAATAACACAAGCTACGCTTGAATGCGTCTAAGTGTGCCTTTGGCGTGGGATCCAAAAATTCTTAGGCTTCCTAGTCACAAACCGAGGCATCGAGGCAGACCCCAGCCAAATCTGAGCCGTACAAGAGTTAAAGCAGCCTAGCTCGGCTAAGGACGTGCAGCATCTGGCCGACATGGCCGCCGCGCTTAACCGATTCATAAGCCGGTCATCAGATCGATGCCGCCCTTTCTTTCAAGCTTTGAAATCAAAGTTCTCTTAGGATGAAGAGTGTGACCGGGTTTTGGCCGCGCTCAAGGAGTATCTGTCTTCAGCACCACTGTTGGTAACACCGAAGCCCGGCGAAGAGCTCTACCTTTATCTGGTCGTTTCACAGCATGCGGTCAGTGCGATGCTTGTCCGGTCGAAAGGAATCAAGCATCTCCTTATCTTCTATGTCAGCAAAGCCTTGCTACCGGCAGAGTCGAGATACTTGCCGCTAGAAAAACTTGCATTAGCATTGATGATGGCCTCTAGGAAATTGGTGCACTACTTCCATGCCCATACAATCATCGTTTTGATCGAGTTCCCCCTCAAAGCTTTGCTTGAACGGACAGACTTCTCCGGTCGAATCCTCAAGTGGGCGGTTGAACTGGGACAATTCGACGTCAAATTCCAGCCACGAACTGCCATAAAAGCTCAGACATTGGCCGACTTCGTTGTTGAATTCTGACCTGGAACTCATCCGGTATGCCCGGTGGATATTGCCACGGCAGATGAGGAGG
Organism: Camellia sinensis; assembly: GCF_055761805.1. Taxonomy (NCBI): domain Eukaryota; kingdom Viridiplantae; phylum Streptophyta; class Magnoliopsida; order Ericales; family Theaceae; genus Camellia; species Camellia sinensis. The sequence continues at coordinate 17,095,265 of NC_138963.1, read as the reverse complement.
TGAATGCAGGCTAGACCACAATAACACCGCTAGGCGATGACGGCGACGCGGAACTTGCGCGCCCCGTCGAAGAATCTTCGGTTAGTACAATACCACAGCCCGACGATACGATGACGGAGTCAGGTATCGCCAACCAACCTGCTCCATTCGGTACCACATCACCAAGGGGGAAAGAAGTGGAACTGCTCAGTACAGAGCCTACAGACGGCATAATACTACAACCCGGCGATTCGCCTACGGACTTAGGCATTACGGATCAACTTGCTGAGTCCAGCACCGAATCACCGAGGGAGGCTGAAGTGGAACTGCTAAGTACAAAACTTGAAGCCGAACAGCCGAACAACCGTGATCCCATCAGCCTTCAAGCCTCTCAGGACCCCTCAGACTGTTGGAAGCTCTTTGTTGGCGAAATGTGAAAACTTTTTGTTGATGCAGCCTCGAACCGTCACGGTGCCAGGCTAGGTATAGTTTTGATTTCGCCAGACGGGCTGACTATCGAACATTTTATCACCCTCGGATTCCCTGCCTCAAACAACGAGGCTAAGTACGAAGCGCTTTTGGCTGGGCTCAAGAGCGTGCTTCAGATGCACGCATCCGAGCTAATGGTTTACAGTGATTCCCAGCTTGTGGTTAACCAAGTTTCTGGGGTTTACGAAGCAAAGGATGACAGAATGATGAAGTACCAGGCTCTGGTCAAAGACCACATCAAGCGATTCCAGGCAATAATGGTCCAACAGATTGGCTGAGAAGGAAACGGTCGAGCAGATGAATTGGCCGGCCTTGCTTCCATGGTCGATAGCACATCTCCCAACCCTCTCCTGATTGAATTCCTTTTGTGGCCCAGCATTGAGGAAACCGGGCAGACAGAAGTACTTTGCGCCGAGCTAGGTCCTTTATGGATGGACCCTATTATCCTCTTTCTCAGGGACCGGACCCTTCCAACCGAGAAGAAGGAAGCACATAAAGTCCGGGTGAAGTCAGAGCGGTTTTGGCTCTCTCCGTCAAGCGTTTTATACAAGAAGTTTTTTATCGGTCCTTATCTAAAGTGTATGCACCCGAGCAGCGTGGACGCCTTCCTATACGAAATACACGAAGGCATCTGTGGCAGTCACATAGGGGGCAGATCTTTGGCCTACCGAGCTATTTCGCAAGGCTACTGGTGGCCGTGCATGCAAGTCGACGCGCAGAAATATGTTCGTAAGTGTGAGAAGTGCCAGAAGTTTGCCCACCAAATTCACTAACCGGCCAGAGAACTTCTTCCCCTCACCAGCCCTTGGCCCTTTGCGATGTGGGGGCTCGATATAGTGGGGCCACTCCCAACTGCACCAGGCAACCGGAAGTTCTTCATCGCGGCCACAGACTACTTCACCAAATTAGTTGAAGGAGAGCCTTTGGCTACAATCAAGGAGAAAGACATCAAGCGGTTTGTCTGGCAGAATGTGGTCACGCGGTTTGGCGTCCCAAAAATTCTGATCTCTGATAACGGCACCTAATTTGACGGTCACCTATTCAGAGGATTTTGTGAAGACCTGAAGATTGAATTCTACAACTCTACCCCGGCTTACCCCCAGTCTAATGGCCAAGCCGAAGCATCAAACAAGACCATCCTTGATGGGTTGAAGAAGAGGCTTGAGAAAGCCAAGGGAAAATGGGCCGAGGAACTCTCCAACGTCCTTTGGGCATACCGAACAACCCCACGGCGATCTACCGGGGAAACACCTTTTGCTTTGGCATATGGCATGGAGGCGGTCATACCTTTGGAAGTTGGAATGCCCACCCTCAGAAGTGAAAGTTTTGAGCCCGAGCTGAACGCCGAAGCCATTGCCCTGGAATTGGACCTCGTGGAAGAACGCCGGGAAAAGACTCTCATCCATGTGGCCGCCTACCAACAAGAGCTCTCAAGGAAATACAACAAAACGGTGCACCCCAGACTGTTCAAAGTAGGTGACTGGGTCTTGAGGAAGGTCATGGGCAATACCCTGGTGCTAGGTGAAAGCAAACTAGGGGCAAACTGGGAAAGACCCTACAAGATCACCGGTCTGGCGGGCAATGGGGCATACCACTTGGAGGACCTGGAGGGAAGAGGAATACCCCAGCTATGGAATGCGGCCAACCTCAAACTGTACTATTTTTAGCTTTTGTTTTCTTTTTGTGCAAAGGAATTTTTTGTCTTACACTTCAGAATGTAATATTCTTTTTGTCAATATATAGAAGTGTCTCATCTTTGCCTTAGCATTCTGATTATTGCTTTTCAATTTTGAGATTCTCAATCGTGATGTTTTACTCCGGTTGATTTTGAGATTAAAACCGAGATGATTTACTCCGGTTCATTGAGTCGATGATCTGATCAACTGAGATTCTCAACCGTGATGTCTTACTCCGGTTGAATGAGTTGATGTTTTGCTCAACTTTTAGATTCTCAACCGTGATGTCTTACTCCGGTTGAATGAGTTAATGTTTTGCTCAACTTTTGGATTCTCAACCGTGATGCCTTACTACGGTTAAATGAGTTGATGTTTTGCTCAACTTTTGGATTCTCAACTGTGATGTCTTACTCCGGTTGAATGAGTTGACGTTTTGCTCAACTTTTAGATTCTCAACCGTGATATCTTACTCCGGTTGAATGAGTTGATATTTTACTCAACTTTTAGATGCTCAACCGAGATGTTAACTCCGATTGAATGAGTTGATGTTTTGCTCAACTCTGAGACTCTCAACCGAGATGTTTTACTCCGGTTAATTGCGTTAATGATTTGCTCAACTTTTAGTTTAAAACCGAGATGTTTTACTAAGTTGACGATCTATTCAACTTCGTGAGATTTCCAACCGAGATGTTTTACTCCGGTTGAAGGAGTGGATGATTTGCTAAACTTTGCAATTAAAACGAGATGCTTTATTCCGGTCAAAGGAGTTGATGATTTATTCAACTTCATAAGACTTTAACTGCGATGTTTTACTCCGGTTACTCAAGCTGGATAGTCTAGCCGAGGTATTTTGTTCGGTTGAAGCTATTTCGCTTGAAGACCGTACAAACACTTGAAGGAAATTGAGTTTTTTCATTGATGAGAAAAATATATACAAAAGGTGGGGCACTTAGCCCGGTTACATGTTCAAGCAAAAGAGAACAAAGAAAACTAAACTAGGCGAGAAAGGTCAGTGAATTCGTCCCCAGTTGGCCCCAAGTTGATTATTGCTGTTGGGTCTTGGGCGCCGGGCTGCTCTGGATGGTTCTCTTGTTGAGCATTATCCTCGGTTTCTTCTTCTCCTCCTTCATCGGCCTCAGCCTGCAAGCCCTGAAGATATCGTTGGCGTATGGCACAAGATAAGTCGGCAAGAAGACAGCTGGAGGAGAGGCAAATATATCGGTCCCATGTCCTTGGCCGAGGTGTTCACAAGCAGTCTTCCAACCCACCTTGAAGTAGATATCTTGGGTGGCATGAACCTGCTTTGTGTAGCTCTCCTCGGCCTCCTTGAAGCCGGCATTATTGGCGCCCTTCAGATCCTTCTCCCTTGGCTGTTTCAAGGCCTCCAGCTCAGCCTTTATTGCATCCCTTTCTTGCTCGACAGCACCAAGCTGGGTGAGCAATTTGTTGTTGTCCGCATTTGCGATTTGCAGAGAAGACTTGGCCCGCCCGAGCTCGGTTTGGAGGCTTGCAACCCGGCTGGCAGAATCATTGATCTTCTACCGGAGTCGGTGAATGCGCTCCATGACCAACTGCTGCTTCTGGATGGCCTACAAGAAGAAAGTTTGGTTAAAAAGGAAACCGAACAAACACTTGAGAAATTTTGAAGGAAGTTTGAGATTCTTACCCTGGTCATGGATTTGACCGACGACTTCACCAACCGGGTGTCTGGCACATGGTCACTGCCAACCACGTCGCTCGATAGCAAGAGCACTTTGGTGAGGTCAAAGGCGAGCAGATGCTCTTTGTCGCCTTTTACAGAAGCTGTTGCCAGGATCTCCTTGCCCCGGTGTTTGAGCTGCGGTTTCCACGCGGGTGTTGGGTCGACCGTGACGGCAGGTTGCTCGGTATTGAGCTCTGCAACCAGCTCAGCAGATGGGTCTGCACGAGCCCTTTTCCCAGCGCGGTGGATGTCTTGGTTTGCTTGCCCGGCGACAGGAGATGCCAACGCCACCACGGCCCCACTGGATTGACCGACAGCAGGAGAGCGGGTTGGTATACTCGGTATCTCGTTGGAGGTTGCTATGAGTAGGTTCTTTATACGGCTTCTCTTTGCCATTTCTTCTGCCTCGGTTAAACGGATGAAGGGGACGTCTGGCAGTAAGGGATCTGAAGGAGGTGATGGAGCACAGAGAAAGTCTGTGACCTTACTCCGGTGTGGAGCTGAGTACCGGTATGTTGGAGTGTAGCCGAGGAGCTCGTTACAATCCCGGTTGCGGCAACGGAGCACGGTCTTGATGACTGCTTCGTTTGGGGAGTAGTAGTTGGCTTGCAAGGCTTGGATCGCTGCATAAGAAAAAAGAAAAGTGTTAAGTACAGAATGGTGAATAAAGATAAATTTTCCGAGCAGTTAGCATGGCTTACATGTCTCGCCGAAGTTCTTGCTAATAAACCAGCCCGGTACGTCGGCCGTTTCGTAGTTGCCAGACACCTAGAAAAAGTCGTCGTCGTGTAAGTCCTTGACTGGGGTGTCGTGTAAGTCCTCGATCGAATTTTTAAGTAATAGGCGAGGCCGTCGCCCGTGTGTCCAAGGGTGTATTGACGGAGTATCTCGGCTAAACCTAAGTTGGTTCCTAGCCGGTTGTTTAACTCGTGGACTCCGTTGATTATTCAGTAAGTGTTGGTTGAGACTTGATTGGGTGCTAGCTTGGTACGGCACAAGAATTCGGTCATCAGTGGGTTAACCGGGAAGCGGAGGCCTCCTTCAATGATGGATAGCACGGTGAAGGGGCACTGGTCTAATCTGTCCCAAGGGATTGTCTCAATTTCACCGAGCTCTAGATGGACGTCGGTCGGGATACCGTATTCTTCTCGAAATACGGCCAAGGCAGCCAGAGTGTCAACAACGAAGCCGAAGCGCCCCATGTGTAGCCGGCTGGTTTAGCTCGGCTGAGGTGGTTTGGCACAGACTGGCGTTTAATGGCTACTCGGTCTTTGAGAGCTTCGGTAATTAGTCAGTGGTCCCCTTGGACTCTGCAGGAAAAGAATGGCAAGTGTAAGTGAAAGCGCGGTCGTGCAAAACGAGCTTGACTTTAGCTCGGTCATGAAGAGTGCCAGACCACCTCGGTCGCGAAGGCAAACCAAGGAGCTCAGTCGCTCAAGCAGACCAGTTGTTAGCCGGGTCGAGTGGCCAAGTCCTCTGTCTACCTCGGTTTCTACTAAGGTTTTGGCAAACTTGTAAATTGCTCGGTCTAATTATTTTTTGGATCAAAAGGCGACCTGGAGCTCGGTTCGCTCCAGTTCTTCGTGTGTTCATGTGTTCATCACTGGGATTGAAGAACAATGAAGAGAACAGGGGCAAGTGTGGGTTTTGGGAGGGTTATGTCCTAAAACCTACAGATTTTGTGCCCTAATATGTGAAATATCAAGTGAAATAGCAATAAAGTGCTCGAAGGACTTACCAGGAAGAGGGTTGAATCTGAGTTTTCACGCACGAACGGAGAAGAGGAACAAGAATGGAGGTCGGAGCTCTGGAACGTCGAAGGATGAAGGGGAGTTAGTAAGGGTGAAATGAAGGGGGATATGGCGTGTTTGTAGGGGTGAAGAACCGCCAAAAATTTGAATGTGAAGAGACGTGATGGTTGGCTACTCGAGGCCAATTAGGCGAGTGACACGTGTCCCTATTGACGGCGGCGTCAGTACTGAAGAAACAGGATGGCAAGTCGAGGCGTCGACCGGGCAAGTTTGAAGACAGGTATGTTAACTAACCCGGTCACCGTCTAGCGGACTGTGAACCGAGGAAGAGTTATCCCGGACAGAACAGGTAATCCCAGTCACGCTTGCGCGGACGGGATTAAGGGGCAATTGAGAGGGAGATTTATGATCTGGATTGGGCCGTGGTAATGGCCGGGCAGATTTGGGCCGAACACAGTTGGACCGTGGTAGCATGGGCCTGTCCAGAAAGGTTTTGCTCGGCTAAGGCAAGGCATGGCATGGTTGGACCGAGTTACTTGGCTTCAGGGTGCAGAAACCAGTCGAGTGATGGTTCGGCCGAGATGTCCGATGCCTCACTGGGTTCCACGGTTCGTGGGTTAGCCCGGCAAGAAGGCCGACGGCTAACTAGCATGAGCTGTCCCGAGCTCGGCTATGCCGGAATGCAACCGAGCTCGGTCGTCATTGAGCTTGGCGAGCAGAGCGCTCTGGTTAACAACACAGCACGACCTTTGGCAACCGAGATGCTGCAACCCGGCTGCCGAGCTCCTAGTAGTGTGGGCCGGCAGTTTGGTTAGGTGATGTTCAGCTAGATTTGCGCTGACAGATGGGATAGCAGCACCATGTGTCGAGAGACTAATAGGAGTAGGTTTGAGACGCATAAGGTATATAAGCGAGTCTGCGCCCCCCATGCCGGGGCAGAAAAACATTTGGTGAGATTTACACTAAACACTCAATCCTCTCTCTCTCTCTCTATCCCTGTGTGTGTCTAACTTGATTGTCGGAGGGGTTTTCCAGCCACACACCGCCGGGTAGCTCATCGCCGTTGTGCTCGCAGGTCGATCGGACAGGCAGGAGCTTGGAAGAAAGGGGTACGGGCTTGCCAGAATATTTACTCCTCGTACATTTATAAAAAACAGATCCGCGATCTCCGCTCAAGCGCAAGAATGGCCGCTCGAGCCGAAAAAAAACAACTTCCAATACTTTTGTAGACGACTGAAACTTTTGAAAGGTCGCAATATCCTCTCGAGCATAGGAATGGCCGCCCGACATAGTCAGCGAAGTGGCAAACATGAAAGAATTAACTTCTGAAACATCTCTGCAAGGTACAATTCGGGTTGGATTCGCAGTTAAAACTCAAAGACTCACTAAAATAAAATATCAAATGCAATTACAAGTGAAAGATGTTTTGTCAAACGGGATTGCCAAAAATAAAAACCTAACACTTTGTAAGAGATATCCACCATCAACTTCCATAATTAATTTATGTTTCATGGTAGATCCATAAAAAGGCAGGTAACTCGATAAGTTTTTAGTTAATCCAAACTCGTATTTTAAATGAATTAACTCAGCCAAATAAGGTTTAAGTTGTGTCTAGACCCAAAGTTTGAAGTTCAACATTTCGTTGGTCTTTGAGAGGCGTCTACCGGCTCACAAGCTTGTCTAGTTGAAGACTATTAGTTAGAGTTTGAACATACTGGTCATGGCTTGACTAGAATAATAAAAATAAAAAATAAAAAAATTTCTGTTAAACTTACCCTACAAATGCACTTAAGCAACATTTTTGTAGGTTGTGATGAAGACTGCACACAGTTCAACTTATCACAGCAATCCAAGCGGTCCAAAGCTATAGCTACTATAGCAGATCAATTAGATTGTAACAGAGCACACAGTGTAAAAGGAGTGCAAGAGCAGCAGTTCACGAAAGCTGACCAAATGCAGACTTGTATGCAGGTGTATCACAAGCCATGAGCTGTGTAACATCTTATCAGTTCCCTTGTATTGTATGCAGTTAGTTTGTTGAAAGATTAATTAGTTAGATTAGTTAGTTTGTTAGATGATTAGTACAGATTTGTGAGTTGTATATAATGTAATAGTTAGATGAATAATAGATGTGATTCAGTCTTTTTTCATGGTATCAGAGCCTATAGAGCTCTAACGAGCATTCAACAATGGCGTTATCTTCAATACCAAATCTTTCTTTTCTTCTTTCCAATCTCAATTCGTTAGTCACAGTAAAACTTGACTCATCAAATTATCTAATTTGGAAAAGTCAAGTTCAGAATCTGTTTAGAGCTACAGAATTCTTTGGTTATCTTGATGGATCAGTTGATTGTCCTCCTCCTACAACTGTGAATGCACAGAACATTTCAGTCTCCAATCCAGAATTCAGCAAATGGAAGCTTGTCAATGAACATCTTCTGAGCTATTTAACTGCAACCTTGTCACCACCAGTTTTTTTCTTCTGTATTGCATCTGCAGCATAGTCATGAAGTATGGTTGGCTTTGGAAAAGAGGTTTACTGCTTTATTACGATCATATATTCATCAACTGAAGAACAAACTTCAATCACTTTCAAAGAAATCTCAGACTATGAAGGCCTATCAGCAACAGTTCAAGGAAATTTCGGATCAAATTGCATTGGTCACTACACCTATCGATGATGAGGATCTTATTCTTCTTGTTTTGAATGGTCTTCCTGATGATTATAACTCATTCAAAACAGTTATTTGAGCCAGATCTAGTGCTGTCACCATAGAAGAAATGTACTCTTTATTGTGTTCTGAGGCAATTCATATTGAGAAGATCAATCTACATTCTTCTCCTAATGTTGCTTTCTTTGCAATTCAAGGAACTTCTTCTGCATCTCAAATCCTAGCTTCGCCATATCAGCCTTCTTAAGGTTCACAACATCAACATTTTTAGTCAGGCACTAATCGATAAAATTTTTCTACTTACAGAGGAAATCGTTCCAATTCTTGTGGCAGAGGTCACTATACAAATTTTTCTAACTACAGAGGTCATCGTGGTTCAGGTCTTATTTGCCAAATCTGTGGCAAAAACAATCATACAGCTCTTGAATTGTAATAACCCTCACCACTGATTACTGATTAAGCTACTGATTACTGCTAAACTGAGACTGATCATGATAAGTAATTGAGCTAACTGAAAAACTGAACTGATTGATTGAATGTGCTAGTTTAAATGCACATATATCTATTGACTGTTAAACTATCTGTTCATGTTTTATGCTTTAAACTGCAAACTGAAGGCCTTATCGGCGGCCGAATCTGAAATTGATTAGTATTATGTGTTAATCATAATTTTTGTGATTTTATGGCATACTTATCTAAATTGTGATTTGGTATGATTAAATTAGATTTAAATGAGCTAAATTACATAAGTTGCCCTATTTACCATATTACCATCCTGGTGGCCCACTACCTAACACATTTGAGCCTTGCACTTGATCACATAACATTCTCCCTCAGCCATTTTAGAGGCCACAACTGACTAGAGTGAGAGAGTGAGAGAATAGGAGTGATTTCAACTTGGTTTTGTGAATTGGCTTGAAGAGCTTGAAGAATTGACGTATAGATTGCAAATTGAGCTCCTAGACCTTGAATACAAGACTTAAGGTAGAACATCCACCTTCTTGAACTTGTTTTTGAATTGATTCTTGCATGGTTCTTGTGTCCTTAGTGATCTAAGCCTAGATTGAGCCTTATAATGTTGTATTGTAGCTTAATTCATGCATGCATGTTGCCATTCTTGAGTTTTGAAGTCATTGTTCATGAGATTGCTTCATGCATGTTCATCTTTTGATCATAGTTCATGATTTTACTATGTTTTAGAAGAAATTGGCTCATTTGAGCATGTAATTGAAGCTTTGAATTGGTTTAAACTCATGCATGTCATGTTTGAGCTTTGTTCATGAAAATTGGTTTGAAATTGGATTTAATTGAACTACCTTTGGGTTTTGATTTCTCAAATTGATCTTTGAAACATGTTATACTATGGGTTTTGAAGTGTTTTCCAAAAAAGTAGCCCAAAATGATCGAATTTAGTACATTAAAACTTGGTTTTGAGCTTGAGGTTCGAATCTGGAATTTCCAGATTTTGGACTCACGCTCGAGCGGAGTGACTGGCGCTCGAGCGTGAAATTCGTGCTCCCAGCACTTTGCACTGTTTTACAGTCCGCTCGAGCAGGGTATTAAACGCTCGAGCGAGGACTTGTGTCACACGCTCGAGCGGGTGTCGAGCGCCCAATCGAGCGTGATTTTCACACTTCCAGTACTTTTTCAGTACGCTCGAGCGTGAAAGTTTACGCTCGAGCGGAGGCTTTTCTTTGCATGTCCGCTCGAGCGGGGAATCCCCCGCTCGAGCGAGACCCCTATTTTCTAAAAATTCTGAAAATGTTTTCTAAGTGCATCCTTGCATCCTCATTTCATTCTAGGCATTCTTAGGCTTAGTTTAAGGCATCTTGATGAGGATATTGAGGTAGAACCACACCGAGTCAAGATAGGGATTAAGTTATTATTTTCCCAACTGTGTAGCTTAGTGTGTGTTCATTCTGCAACTGTGTATGATTGGCTTTCGGAGACGCGCTCTAGCTTATCTGTAGTCCAGAACTCTGTGAGTAACAATGTTGTAAAGATATGTTCGAAAATGAATATTTTCTGAATGATCAATGGAACTGTTTTTTGAACTGTTTACTGTTAACTGAATGAATATTTGTCCTCTATTCTGAACTGTATTGTGGCATCCATAGCAATATACTGTTAGTGCTACTGTTATGAAGATCTCTGTCGGTTCCCATGTTTGGAACCATTACTGATGGCCATCGTTGACTGTTCGGTCTCTCAAGACCTACTGTTTACTGTACTGTTTCTGCTAATGGATATACCACATATGACTGTTATGACTAAATGATTGTTATACTGAATCAATTGACTGTTTTCAATACTGAAAGAACATTCATTCTTAACTTCTTTATGCATTATGTTATTCACTGGGCTTTAGCTCACTGCTCATATATATATATATGTAGGTGTATAGGCACCGGACCGTTGCTAGAAGCGTCAGGGTAAACTCTAGTTTTGCCAAGCCAACCACTATGCCTCACTGCGAGGTTCCGAGCCTGTCAAGCCAGGGCTTTTGGGGTGTTTTAGTTCCCCCCTTTTTTTGTTTATAATCTGTACAGACTGAATGTTACTGTACTGTACTGTTCTATTAGGGATTAACTCCCTGTCTTGAATGATTGTACATACTGTGTTGGTACTGATTGTATATGTGCACATGAATGATAAGTCTTTTTGCATACAGACTGTCACAGCTCATTGGACATTGTCTATTTACTGTTTTGGCTTCTGCCAGCCCCTGTACTCTGTATTACTGTTTTACTGTTAAGTAGGCCTTCGGTAATCTCGGATTACTGGCCGGTTACGGTACTAAACCCATAGGGGCGGGTTTGGGTCGTGACATGAATGTCGTAACCCCATGAATCCAGCTTATACACCAGCCATGAATCTAGTTTATGTACCAGCTTATCCACCTTCATATGGTTCTGTTTCTGGTTCCCCGACTCAAGAAGGCTATTCTTTGCCTTCTCTCTGTCCTGGTGTTTTTTCTCCATCAACTACAGCTCCTAGAGCCTTTTCTGTTGCAGGTCCTGGTTCTTCTTTTTCATGTGAAGCTTCTCCTTGGTATCTTGATTCAGCTGCTACCACTCACATCACTAATGACTTGCAATCTATGCAGCTGTATCAACCTTATCAAAGTCATGATCAGGTTGTGGTAGGAAATGGAGATTCTCTTCCTATTCACCATAGTGGAGCTGGTATTCTTCCTACTCCTATCTTTCGTTTTCAGTTGAACAATTTACTTCATGTTCCACAAATTTCTTCCAATCTTATTTCTGTTCATCAGCTTGCTCAAGATAATAATTGTACCATCACTTTTGATAAAAATTCTTTTGTTGTTCATGACAAAACTTCGAAGGCAGTGCTTTCTAGAGGTTTTCACTCTAATGGTCTTTATAAGTTTTCCTCTCATCCACAGGCTTATGTTTCTCAAAGCATCTCTTCTACTTTGTGGCATAAGAGATTAGGTCATCCATCAACTACTAAGTTCAATACTATAGTTAAGTCTGTTCGTATTGTTTGTAATAAGGATAATAATAGACTTTATTCTCACTGTTGTGTGGCTAAAAGTCATCGTTTGCTTTTTACCTTATCTTCTTCTGTTGTCAACCAACTTCTTGCCCTCATCCATAGTGATTTTTGGGGGCCTTTTACTCAAGATCAATCTCAATATAGCTATTATGTTCTTTTTGTTGATGATTTCGGTGGCTTTACTTGGTTGTTTCTTTTACACTACAAGAGTGAGGTCTTTACTAAATTTTTGGAGTTCAAGGTGTTTGTGGAAAAACAATTCTTCACTTCTCTTAAGATTTTTAGATCCGATGGTGGTGGTGAATATTCTACTCATAAATTTGAAAAAAAATTCATTGAAAATGGTCTTGTTCATCAATTCTCTTGCCCTCATACTCCATCTAAAAATGGATTAGCAGAAAGAAAACAGAGACATATTATTAAAACAACTATAACTCTCTAGCATCATTCCTCTTTGCCTCTCAAGTTTTGGTTTGAGGCAATCTCTACTACTGCATACTTCATTAATAGATTGCCTAGGTCTCAATCTCATTGTCTTAGTCCTTTTTAGGTTTTGTTTGGTACCCAACCTGATTATGCTTTTCTAAGAGTGTTTGGGTGTTGTTGTTATCCTTGGTTTCATCCATATACTACCCACAAACTTGAGCCTCAATCTCTTCCCTGTGTCTTCATTGGTTATCATTCCTCCATGAAGGGATATAGATGCTTGGATCCTACTACTGGTAGTGTTTATGTCTCTAGACATGTAATTTTTTGATGAAACTAAATTTCCCTTTGCTATAGCTTCTTCTTCTTCCTCATTTTCTCCTTCTTTGTCTACTCGTCAGTCTTTCTTTTGGCCTTCTCCAACTGTTGCTCCCCTTCATTTTTCCTCTCCTTCTTTTGATTCTTCTTCTACTTCTACTTTTACTTTATTTGTCTTCTCTACACAGTCTTCTTCTCCCTCAACTTCTTCTTCATCTTCCTATCATTCCTTGGCTGCTCATCCTGGTATTCAATTAACAATACTTGTTCTTCCTCATCCTCATTTTTTTTCCTCTAATACTCATCCTATGATTACCAGGTCCAATGCTGCTTCTTCTTTGTGTTTATCAGCTTCTCTTTCTCCATCTCTCATTGAACCTACCTCTTATAAAGAAGCTCTTCAGTCTCCTCATTCGTTGGCAGCTATGCAAACTGAATTTCAAGCTCTCCAAACTCAGCATACCTGGACTCTTGTTCCACCTTCTACTGCCAAACATGTTATTGGTTGTAAATGGGTGTTTCGAATTAAGAAACATTCTGATGGTACCATTGCTAGATACAAAGCCAGGTTGGTTGCTAAAGGTTACTTGCAAGAAGAAGGTGTGGATTTTCATGATACTTTTTCTCCAGTTGCTAAATAGCCTACTGTCTGAATTTTGTTTTGTTTAGCTCTTCACTTTAACTGGTCTAGTATGCAGTTAGACATCTCAAATGCCTTCTTGCATAGTACTCTTGACGACGATGTTTTTATCCACTAGCCATCTGGTTTTGTTTGTCCTACTCAACCCTCTTTTGTTTGTAAACTAAACAAGTCTCTCTATGGGCTTAAACAAGCTCCTAGGGCTTGGTATACAGCCTTTTCTTCCTATCTCTACAGGTTTTGTTCATAGTCAATGTGATCATTCTTTGTTCATTTAGAAAACTTCTTCCTCCATTACTTATCTTCTTGTCTATGTTGATGACATTTTAATCACTAGGAACTCCTCCTCTCATATTCAATCTCTCATCTCTCATATGAATTCAGTTTTTGCTCTCAAGGATCTTAGTCTGGTTAATTACTTTCTCGTTATTATTGTTCATCACACTTCTACTGGTTTGTTTTTGTCTCAACAAAAATATGCCTATGATATTTTACTTAAGGCAGGTCTTGTTGAATGCAAGCCTTACTTCTCTCCTTTGTCTCTCAAACCTTCCTCTTCTTCTGATGATGATTCCTTTCCATTTCATAACCCTTCTCTCTATAGAAGTATTGTGGGAGCTCTTCAATACCTTATTCTTACCCGCCCTGATCTTTCCATTACTATTAACATGGCTTGTCAACATATGCATATGCCTACTGTCGCAGATTTTGCAGCAGTCAAACATATCCTTTGGTATCTTAAAGGCACTCTGCACTATGGCCTTACTTTCAGTCCTGGTTTTTTTGATCTGCATATCTTCTTTGATGCAGACTGGGCTGGTGATCGATCTGATCGCAGATCTATTTCTGGATTTTGTGTTTTTCTGGATTCCAACCTTATTTCTTGGCAAGCCAAGAAACAACCCACTATTGCTAGGTCTTCCACTGAGACAGAGTACAGGTCATTAGCACAAGCTGCAGCTGAAGCTTCTTGGGTTCAAATGCTTCTAGCTGAAATGTTCTTGTCTTCTTCCACTATTCTTACTCTTTGGTTTGACAATCTGTCTGCTATTTCCCTTGCTTCTAATCCTGTTTTCCATGCAAGGACCAAACATGTTGAAATAAATTATCACTTTGTTCGCGAAAAAGTTCTTCAAAAAAATTTTCAAATTCGCATTGTTCCGTCCTTTGAGCAGATAGCTGATATCTTTACCAAACCATTGTTTATTTCTCGGTTTCATTATCTGCAATCCAAGCTTCTAGTGACTGCTGCACCATTCAGCTTGAGAAAGGCTGACGAAGACTTCACACAGTTCAACTTATCACAGCAGTCCAAAGCTATAGCTACTATAGCAGATCAATTAGACTGTAATAGAGCACATAGTGCAAAGGAGTGCAAGAGCAGCAGTCCACGAAAGCTGACCAAATGCAGACTTGTATGCAAGTATATCACAAGCCATGAGCTGTGTAACATCTTATCAGTTCCCTTGTATTGTATGCAGTTAGTTTATTGAAAGATTAGTTAGTTAGATTCGTTAGTTTGTTACATGATTAGTTACAGATTTGTGAGTTGTATATAATGTAATAGTTAGATGAATAATAGATGTGATTCAGTCTTTTTTCAAGTTAGCCAATCCTGATGTCAACCATGTAAATAATACAACAAACGAGCCAAATCTACTCTCTTGGATCTTTTATTAGATGACTGAATATAAGTTGACTCTTTTATTTGGCAAACCAATCCCATATTTTTTTATGAATAGCTCATTTCATTTGTATTTGTAAAAAGAAATTGAATATACTTAAGATGCTAAATTTGAACACAAGAACAAGTTTAATACAAGGTTCTCGTGGAAGGGTCATATATATATATATATATGGTTTTAACGCACATAATCAAATATAAAATGAGATACAAACTTTGTGACCTATTTATATCTTAGTCTTCATTTAGTTTCTGTGTTCTAAACATTACTTGTAAAAGTACGGACCAAAAAAACAATTTCCTCTAATGTCATGAATTTCAATTATCTTGGTATCTAAAAGTTGGTTTTTTTTTTTTTGGACACTAATTTGACAGTTGTTTTGAGTGTGATTTATAAGTTGACTTTTTTACTTATTACAAAAAAGATATATAAAAATAAAAAATTAATGTGACCCAAATAAGTCAATAAATAGTTCATTTATATTGTTACCAAATGAGCTCTAAGTCAAATGAAGGTACCTCTTTTATTTTTCTCCTTTTTGAATCGATACATATTTTGGAATGTTTTGGAAAGATGGTTAATAATTGATTTTTTTTTAAAAAAAAAAACATGTAAAAAATGTAAGAGATGATGTGATCTAAAATGGGGGTAATTTTATTTCCACAGACCAATTCTCCTCAATTCACACACTTAACGAAAATTTTTATTAATACAATTTTGCCCTAGAATAAAAATACTATAATACTCTCATCTTCTTCTACTCAAACGCTAATTCTAAAACATCACAACCATTTTTTATCGCGAACGCCACCTCTTTCATCTACCATCCCCTCCCATCGCCTCTTTCCCTCTTTGCCTGCGATCACTTTCTGCATGAACCATACACTCCCACAAATTTTCAACCGCGAATCACTCAAGGTTAACTGTGAAGGTCTAGGATGGAGGGAGATGAGCTAAAAGTGGCTGTGGTGGTGGTGGTGGCGATGGAGGCTTGAAAGTGGTGGCAACGGCAACAAAGAAAGAGTGAGTGAATGAAAAAAAAAAGAAAAAGAAAAAAAAGAGACTAATTAATCTAGTTTTGGAATATGTTTTCAAAAATAAATATATAAAAACTTCTCATTTCAATATGGTTTCAACTTTGTAGGGGCAAAAAAATTTAAAAATTTAAAAATATCTTTTTAGTATTTATTTTTATCAAATTAATTTATAAGTTTCTCAACAAAAAAAAAAATTGATTCAAACATTGAAATCAAACATAGCTTTAGGGTTTTAAAATTGAAAATTAGGATCATATTGAAATACAGAGATGTGTACTAAGAATTTATATTTTTATAATGTGTATATTGAGAAGGCATTCATTACATGTGTGTATTGAGAGAAATTAATGTGTGAAAATAAAATTACCCCCAAAATAGATTAAAAAGTAAAAAATAACTTTTAACCATCTTTTTAAAATTACCCTTTTATCTTTATTTTACTTTTGGGCAAGAATGCCAATCATATGGGTTATTCTATTTACACACTACTTTTCCTCTCAAGGCAAACCATTAATTAATTTATTTTTTATTACAATTTTAACCTTAAGTGAAATGATTATAAAGGACAAGCTATGATACATCTCATTTGTGTATTTACCATAAAGGATAAGAATCAATATAATATAAATCATCAATTTCAAACTTGTTCCCTACGTATCTTCTTTGTAAAGAATCCAAAAACCCTAAAACCAAAATAAAAAACCCTTCAACAAATAATTAAAAATATAGTATTATTAAAGATTTTGATTGGATTCAATGAAGGATGCATCTGACAATTCTCATTTGGAACAATGGATCAATGAAAAGGTTTTTTTTTTTGTTTTCGTCTTCGTTTTCGTTTATGAGTGGTATATCATTGTTCGACAAACTACAATCGAACAACTTATATCTGTTCAACAAACTACAATCGAACAACTTATATATATTCAACAGACTACAATCGAACAACTTACATCTGTTCAACAAACTACAATCGAACAAGTGTAATTTGTTCGGATTACTACGGTCGAACTTTTTCATTTAATTCAACTTTGTATTGCCGAACAGTTATAAAAAAAATAAAAATAAATAAAAAAATTCCAGAACTGTGCATCCGTGAAATGCAATAATGTTGGATTTGGAGGTCTTGTTGACTACACGAGTCAATTTATTACTAATGAGATAGTCTCATGTCGAAAATTAATATTCTTTTCTTTTTGTTTTCGAATGTTTAACGACTTTGTTGAATAGAGAATGGAGGGGGAGATGAATATCGTGGGTGTGGGGTGTAGTGTCGTGTGGGGGCAAAGATGGAACTTTGTGTGTATATTGTTGTGGGTGGGTGTGTAAGGGTAAATATATAAATTTGTGGTGTGTGATAAGAAAAATATTTATTTTTGCAAATTATTTTTGGTGTGTCTTTAGAAGTGATTTGCCTTGAGAGGGAAAGTGGTGTGTAAATAGAGCCTCCCCAATCATATCCCTATCTTATGGGGTGTTTTGGGTACATATATGTTTAGTTTGGTTTTGAGAGAGTAGTTTTTAGAAATTATTTTGGGAAGAGAGTTTCGAAATTTTTTTGGTTTGTTTGGTTGTGTATTTTAAAAGTAGTTGTGGAGTTTGGGAGCTCGGAATAATTCGATATTTTGTTGTAATTGAGTAGATGTGTGTGAGAGAAAAAGTGATTGAGAATGAGAAAGAAGAGAGAAAAAGTGATTGATTGATGTATAAGAGAGAGAATGTGATTTTGAAAATTGTTTTGGAAAAATTACCAACCAAACAAGTTTTTTTAAAATTACTCTACAAATACATACCAAACAGTTTTGGCTCTTTAGCTTTTTTTAGGAAAAAAATACCACAAAAAGTTAGCTTTTTTAGCCCAAAAAATCACAAAAAACTAAAAAAGTCAAAAAATCAACTTTTAACCAACTTCTCAAAACATGTACATGGAAATAGCTGTAAAGATTTTTGTTTCCTACTTTTAGGCCTCTTTTTATTAAAAAAAAAAAATCAATTTATTAATTTATTTAAGTTATATTATCTCTATTTTTTTAATATATTTTTTTCATAATAAATCAATAAATAATTTTTTTTAAAAAAATCACTTTTGAAAATAAGCCTTAATCTTACCCCCACCCAACAGTTTACGCAACCATTTCTTTTTTTCAAGGTAGAGTCAGTTTACGCAACCATTTCATTGCTATTGGAACAGACTTTTTGGAAAAAATATAGGGTGAGTTATTCTAAATTTATTGTTTGTTTTATTTTATTTTAAAAGTGATTAGTGTAATTTATTGTAAATTTTAAACAGCTAAACGATAATCACTTAATTCATAGTCGTGAAAATGTCCTTATAACATCATTTTAAACGATTAATTCAGTTAATGATCTTTTGTTTAAAAATTATTTTGGTCATTTATCTCATTGCATTTTCAATCATTGGATTTGTATTAAAAGTTTTAAACACGTGAATTTCAAAAAACATTTGTGGAGCATTTTTCATATTATTAAAGTTGAAATTAGTATTCAGTCATAATCTTCCCAGCAAACCCCCTCTAATTTGACAAAGAAACAGCAGCGATGTAATGCGTCAAAGGGAGGATGTGAGGCCCATTGTTGCTAAATTCGCGAACAAACTCTATTTTATAGAATTATAATTTTTACTTGTGTTTTAGTATTCCAGCTCGAGCGGGACTTTTTGCGCTCATGCGGAATGTGCACTATCTTAGTAGTTGGGCGTGTCTGCAAAAATATTGGGAAGTGTGATTTCGCGCTCGTGCGTGGGTTCCAGCGTTCAAGCGGAAACCTGTTTATTCACACGTGTATTTTAGTGACTCCGCTCGAGCGGAATATTTTGCACTCAAGCGGAGTACGCGGCCCCTGTTTTCTATATATATGTGTTTAAGTCTTATTTTAGGGTTAACTCTTCTAGATCTATTTTGGGAGCTCTAGGGTTTTGTTTTGGGGCTTGTTTGCTAGTTTTCCTTGATGTTTTTGAGTGAGTTTTAAACTCATGACTTGATAAACATACATCAAGGAGTTTGTTTGTTGATATTCAAGAGTGTTGTTCTTCGATGGAATCCGAAGATTCAAGCACAGAGTAATCAAAGGAGTTTGATGCTGTGTGTAATCGTTTATTCGACAATTGATATTGTGGATTCAACATCAAGCTAATCAATTCCGTGCGAAGGTTGCAGTGAAAAACATACAGAAGATTTGAAGACAAATTGGAAGCGGTTTTGATAATTTGCTTAGTATCTTTGTAATATTTCTTTTTTCAGTAGTGGATTGATTTGTGGCGTTTCGCCCGTGGTTTTTGATCACTATTGAAGGTGCTTCAACTGTGGTTTTTCCACGCAAAAATCGTTTGTATCAATTTACTGTTTTCGAAAAACAACAATCTAAATCACTTTCGTACATGCTTGATGATTTAGATTGTGAGTTTTAATTGATTAGGAATTGGAATAATTAAATCTTGATCTAATCACGAATCACTTAGGTTTTTCAGAGGAGTTAATGGCAGTTCTAAGAGCTATTTTTAAGAATAATAAAATATTAAAATATTTATAATTTTAATATATATTTTTCAACACTAATATTAATAACAGTCTTAAAAGATATTTTTAACATTTTTCATATGTCAATTTGAATGAAATGAAAATGCTTAAAATGGAGAAATATTTAGGTAGTGTTTGGTAGAGTTTTAGAATTATGATTTGATAATAGAGTTGTATTTTGAGTTTGTGAGTTTTGAAATTATGATTTAAAAAGAGAAAATTTATTTGGTAATGAGTTTCGAAAAGAGTTTTGAATTAAGTTTTAAATTTTTGATGTGACGTATGAAATAAGAAAAGTTATTTGATTATGAGTTTTGAAAAGTGTTTTCAAAACTTAATTAAAAAATTTATAACTCATAACCAAACATACAATACAAAACTCTATTGAAAATTTTATTCAAAATTCATAACCAACTCTTTTTAAAATTCAATTCAGAAAAATAATTTGTCATTTTGGTCTAAAAAAATAATTTGTATATTTGAAAAATATCAAAAACAAATATAATTTTTTTTCTTTCCAAATAACTGGTGGCGGTTGGCAATTGCAAATAAATAAATAAACTATTGTTCCGATCAACTGGCCGGATATCCACGTAGATCAAAAATTCAAAAAATTGTCTGTTTTACCAAATATGTTTTCAAAATATATTTTAAAATCATAATTTAAAAACTCAAACCAAACATAACATTCAAATATAATGATGAAATTAATTTTCGAAAGAAAGTCTAAATGCATTGACAATTATAAGATCAATTTTGATAGAGACCCCCACATATACATGACTTCGATAACCCCCACTCTCATCCTAACCACTCATAATGTGGGGCCCATATATATGAATGGTCCATACACACACATTAAAGGCCAAGATCAAATTAGGAGTCATGAAATCCCCAAAAAAATGGGTCCAAAACATTTCTCATTATAAGATAAGAGTTGTGTTAGAGAGTGTTAATTTAGTTAGTTTTTTTATAATAATTTTTTGGCTACTTTAAATTGTTGCCAAAATAATTCGGATATGTGTTAAATTAAAAATTAATATTTATCATTCTACATTATTATGAATCAAATTATAAGGGATTTATTAGAGGAAAAATAGGGGGTACCAGCTGATAATGCCCTTCACCAAATATCAAATCTCTTGTTATTTTTTTATAATCCAACACAAAATCATAGACTCCATTCTATTCACTAATTATAATACATTTAAAATATTATGTCGCCATGCTCCAACACAATAACATCTCTTGTTAGAGTTCCAAATATTAAAAAAGTAAAATTAAGCAGATATTGTAATGAAAATGAATGATGATTCAAAAGAGGGTTAGTCAAAAATTATGTCCTGGCTTGTTTTTGGTACGATTATAAATTTTTTTTTTAACAGTAGTAAAATTCATAAACGATAAATCAAACGACATTTATAATGGACTTCATGCTTATACAAATAGAATTTACTCTAAACAAAAAAAAAAAAAAAAAAAAAAAAAATGAGCAAAGAGACATAGACAAAGTCAAAATAGTATCAAAGACATGATCATATAAGATCCTAACCCATATTGTAACGCATAAACAATCATAAGAAATCAACACTAAGGCTAGTCAGAGATATCATAAAAGCTTCCACTCCAGATACAGTAGATACCAAAATCACACCCATGAAGCCAAGACAAGCATAAATACAAAATATACGTAGAAAAAAAAAAAACTCAAAAAACAAACCAAAATATAGGTCTGTAGGAGAAGAAATTAGATCTAGTGGAAGATTGGCCACGGCGTGGTGGTGGTGGTGTCAGCAGCGAGAAGCGACAACGAGCGGCAGATCCGATTGTGGTGTGGTGGTAACAGGGGAGAAACGGTGAGAGGCAACTGATCTAGCTTCGGCTAGGAGAGGAAAAGAGGATAAAACTCAAAAACTTCCACCCTGGGGAAGAAACACCTCATAAGGAAGGAGAGAGTGGGAAGAATCACTTTGTTTGGTTTTTATTTTTTAAAAACACTTTTTCGAAAATTCTATTTTATTATTTTTCGTATTTTTTTTGTTTTTACTATTTTTTAATATTTTAAACATTTTATTTTTATTTTTAGACACATCTAACATAAATATACTTAAAAAGTATAATTTATGTGAAAAAATCTTTAAAAATTCACAAAATACTAAAAATACAAAAAAAATGAAAATTCAATATATTTCTTTTTGTATTTTTGTGTATTTATTAATTTTTTAAAATATTTTTTCACAAATATTTTATTTTTTAGATATATCTAAGTAAAGTATATTTAAAAAAGTAAAAAAAATACTTCAAATTTTAAAAATATTCACTAAAAACAAAATATACAAAAAATAAAAAACTTAATTTAAAAAATTGAAACCAAATAAACTGAATAATCTCTCGCTATAAGAGCAATCTCACTCAACAACTCTAGGCCCCGTTTGTTTGGGGTCATGGGAAGAGGATTATGTTTGATAGTGAGGAGGGAATTGAGAATGTGGTGTTTGTTTTGAGAGATAGGGAGGTGATTAGTAATCCCTTAGTATAAGCAAGGAGAAGGAAGGGGGATTGGTAAGGAAGAGGTAGAGATGGTGTTAGAAAAATAGTGAGGGGATTAGAATTTTTTTTTTTTTATATATTGGGATTTTTTTTAAATATAATGTTTATTTTTTTATATTTTTTTATTTGTTTTATTATTTTATATAAAAATAATTTAACAATTCCTCACTATTAATTCATTCACTATCAATTCTTTCCATTCTATCTCCCAAAACAAACGGGGCTTAGGAGAGAAAACTTAGAGAGTGAAAGTAGACAGGTGGCCTAAATTATACATTGGTCCTTTATATTAAGAGTATTCGGCATAATTTATATAAATATATTTATTTAGATAAATATATTTATTTGAGTCATATTATTTATTTATTTATTTTATAATTTTTTTATAAAAAAATTAAAAAATATATTTATTTTGATCATTTTAAATAATTTTTATTATAAAAAAATACCAAAAAAAAAAAGAAGATATAATTTAAATAAGCTAATAAATCGATAAATTTTCAAACAACAATGATTCGTCCCCCTTTTCCTCCCACCCCCTTTGACCCCCTCTCTCTCTCATTGGTTACATTTTCTTTTTTTTTTTTTTTTTTTTTTACTCCTTCAATCACCACCCGCCACGTGACAAAGAAGTGAGGGGTGACCCAAAAAAGGAGGCCAAAGCATTATACATTTCCAAATGAGGCCCAAATAAGGAGAAGGAGTAGAGGGCATGTGCTAGTCTTTTTAACCTGACAAATGAATCAGACAGGCAAACAGACAGACATATGTACTGTTTCCAAACAACAACTATTGATGAATTGAGGTGGGGGAGTCTGTTTAGGTCTCCTCGTCGTCATGCTACCTCCTGTCCCTCCCTCTCTCTCAATCTCAAACACAGATACACACTCATAAGTCGCCTTCACCGTCAGAGAAAAGAGAGAGAGACTCACATAGTAGCATCAGATCTTTTGCTTGAGAAATCCCCCGAGATTGGCGTCGCTCGATGATATGGAGGTTTCAGTTTTCACTTTCATTTCATTATTAACTTTTCTTTTCAAAGAAAAAAAAACATGAAATCTGTGTTTGTTCAGAAGAAGCACCTGAGGGTGGTGGACCACTTTGCTTCATTGAGGTTTAAGCATGAGCATGAAACCTAACTTGTACAAACTTCACGCTTTGCAATATCATTATGGGGTTGTTTGGCAAAGCTCCCTTTTTTTTGACCTATATACAGTGAAAAATTATTTGATATCGACCACTTAGCAATGTTCTTCGTCAATACTCATATATAATGGGATGTTTTGAGAAAATGGTAAAAAATTAATTTTTGACTTTGTATCAAGTTTTTAAAATTTTTTGAAAAATGATTTTAGAAGTTAGTAAAAAATTAATTTTGACTTTTTTTATTAATATTTATTTATGATGTCACATCATAATAAAATTATCCAACTATTCCACCCAATTTAGAAAATTAACTGGCTTGTTTGGTTTGTTTTTGAGAGAGTTATTTTTGAATTTTTTTTTCAAAATTTTGTTTGGTTTGTACTTTTTCTCAAAAAAAAAAATTTTAAAATCACTTTTTCTCTCTTACACATCAATCAATCACTTTTTATCTTTCACTCTCTCATTTTCAATCACTTTTTCTCTCACACACGTCTACTTAATTACAACAAAATATCAAATCATCCAAACTCTCAATCTCCAAAACTACTTTCAAAATATACAACCAAACAAACCAAAAAAATTTTTAAACTCTCTCCTTAATTTTTTTTTTTTTAAAATCACTCTCTCAAAAGCAAACCAAACGCACCCTACATTTTCATCTATGTATATTTTTTTCACCTGACCAAATGACTGTTTTTGCTAAAGGAAAATAAGTGAGAGCACTAATTAGTGCTATCACTAATGATGTGGCAGTGGGTCCCACCAGGAATAATTTGATGTTTTGGCTTTGGTGTTGTATTTTTTTTCTTTTTTTATTGAGTGTCATGTCATTAGTGGTCTTTTAGAGCTCCAAAATTAGTGGTCTCTATCATTGTTGTTTTGCTAAAAAAGCCAATGTAACTTTTGAAACCAAGCTGGAAGTGTAACTTTTTACCATGTTGCCAAAAGGCCACTATCTTTTGGAAAGAAAAAAAAAATTAATTTTTTATTTTTTATTTAGCCTCCGTTTGGAAAGTGGGTTGATTTTTTGGCTTTTTAGTTTTTTTAACTATTTTAGCATGGGCTAAAAAGCTTGGTTTGGGAAGGATTTTTTGACTTTTTTTTTTTAGAGAATAGTGTAATGATTATGGGTTGAATGTGATGCTTTGTTTGTTGTGCCTAAAATAGCCTATTTTGTCTTTTGTGGCTATTTTAGCCCCAACCTAACTTGCCAAACACCACCTCATTTTGGATCATATCATTTTTTACATTTTTTACTCAAAAAAAATAAATAAAATAGGCTAAAAAAATTAAAAAATCAATTTTTTACCAATTTTTCAAAACATTACAAGTTTATGTTATTTTTTCAAGGTCTAATATAAAATTATAAATTTTATTTTTTTACCGATCACAACATTTTTGATGTACTACGCCTCTGTTTGGGAAGTAGGTTGGCTTTTTGACTTTTTTGGCTATTTTAGCCTGGGCTTAAAAGCTTGGTTTGGGAAGGGTTTTTTGACTTTTTGACTTTTTTGAGTTTTTTTGTGAGAGAAGAATGTAATGATTATGGGTTAGATGTGATGTTTTGTTTGTTATGGCTAAAATAACCTATTTTGTTTTTTGTGGCTAAAATAGCCAAAAAAGCCCAAACCATGCTTCCCAAACGAAGCCTACGTGATTATGGGTTATTTTTAAGTATGATTTATAATTTATTTTTTTATTTATTATAAAAAAACATGTAGAAAAATAAAAAATAATATGCTAGAAATAAATTAATAATTCAATAAACAACCTACTTAAGCCTCCGTTTGGGAAGTGGATTGGCTTTTTAGTTTTTTGACTTTTTTGACTATTTTAACCTGGGTTAAAAAGCTTAGGCTAAGTTTGGCATCTCTTCAAAAAGTTAAAAAGTCAAAAAGTCAAAAAGTCACTATCCTATTTAAGTCACATCATCTTATTTAAGTCACATCACTTCTCTACCACATCACTTCAAATCCTACCCATATTTCACAAAAAGTCAAAAAGTGCACTTATTTAGAACATCTCAAACAACCCCTTAGTTTGGGAAGGACTTTTTAGCTTTTTTGACTTTTTTCGTGAGAGAATAGTGTAATAATTATTGGTTGAATATGATGTTTTGTTTGTTATGACTAAAATAATTTATTTTATTTTTTTAACTATTTTAATTCCAAAATCACTTGCCAAACACCATCTTATGATGTTGTCAAGCCAAGCCTATGTTCCAGAACTACCAAATAACTTCTCCAACACGCTACTTTACTCCAAGGAGAGACGGCAAAATCACGTTTTCAATTTGTATTTTTTATTTGTAATGAATTTTTTATAATAAAAGGAATAAAATGTATTTTGAATTTTGAATGTATCATTTTTCATCAGTAAATCTTGAATTTTTATTTAATAAAAAAAGAAAAAAAAATTTATGTCATAATAAAATTATTAGAATCGTTGATTAAATCTTGAATTTTTTGCTATTTTACGTAACAAATATGATTCAAAATAAATTAGAGTTAACTTTATTTTTAACCCGTGTTCCCAAAATGGGCCCTGGGCTGCTTTGGTTTGGCCTTTGCCGGCCCCGCTGTGTCAGCATGACTCTCTTGGCGGGAGCCTCTCCTCCAAAACCTACTCAATCCCCCTATATAGCTATATAGATATTTGTATTCTCTAGGTTTTGACTTTTCTGCTCCTATTATATTACTATTACCGTTTTCTTGTGCTCATCATTTACAATAGACGACATTTTGGATTTCGTCTAATAATCTTAGGAAAATGCTAGAGGTTCCAAATTTTCTACCAAATAAATGACCAAATGTCTCACATGGGTATGGGGCCTACAAAATTGCGGACCCCACACCCATGTGAGACATTTGGTCATTTGTTTGGTAGAAAATTTGGTGTCCCTAGCATTACCCATAATCTTATGTTAGTATTTAAGGTCTTATTTATCATAATTTAAAAAAATTAAAAATTTAAAAAGTCCTTCTTTTATTTAAATTATATCACTTCTCTATTATATTATTTTAAATTCAACTCATATCAAAAAATACACTTATTTAAAATATCTCAAACAAAAATTCCGTTGATAATAAATTATTTTAATAATTTTTTAATTTTTTATAAAAAAAATATGTAAAAAATAAAAAAAATAATATGAAAATTTATAGTGAAATTTTAATTTTTTAACTAAAATATATAATTAATAAACGAGATCTTACATTTGGTGAAGAGAAGTTACAGGCCATACTTATTTAGCGATTAGGTTAGATATAAGTATAATGGGTTTGAACAAGTATATTACTAATGTAACGTTATTAAATTAGAGATATATGATAAATGATGTTTATTTAGCGGATTAAATTAGTTGAGTTTATAAGTATAACGAAATCAAATAAGGATATTAATAATGTGGTGCTATTAAATTAAAGATATAGAATAAAGAGTATTTATTTATACGTTATTGGATTAAAAATATTATGAATAATATTAATATATAAAATTAATATTTGTTAATTTATAATATTTTGTTACTATTATAATTATTATTTTTATTGTACTTTTTAAGCTCAATTAGTCTAGAAATACTTAAAAATAAATTATTCCGTTTTTGCTATTTAGGGATATTTTGAAAAGATTGTTAAAAGTTGATTTTTAGACTTTTTTTTATTTTTTAAAAAATATATATATAAAAAATGTGAAAAATAATGTGACTTAGTAGGTGTTTAGCATGCACTAAAAAAATGCACATTTATATATATATATATATATATACCTATTTGAGTCACATCAATCATCTATTAACATCTCATCTTTACTTTTTTATTTACTTTCTGTATTTTTTATATTTTTTTTTATAAAAAGTAAACGTGACGACCGGATCTTTATTTTCCTTCTTTTTCTTTCCTCTTTACTTCGTCCTCTTTGCTCTCATTGAATTTAAGACGTCCAGGAATAATTCTTGAAATTGAAGTCCTTATTCTTGTTGGGTCGATATTGAATATCATTTGTTCCGGGAGGTGCGGGGTCAAGTCCGGAGTGCCCGGAAGCAAAGTGGAAATTTTTTGGACTGCTGGGCTAGGGCCGCACGTGCGGGATGGAGGCCGCACGTGTGGGAATGAACGAGTTGGGGGAGTTGTATTCTGCTTAAAAGGCATGAGCGGGGAGTGGTGCGGGAGGACCACTGTACGTGTGGGAAGGGGCGCTCCATACGTGCGGGGTTGGGTGCCGCACGTGCGGCAGTCTGGGCAGATCCGATGCTCTGTTTTTATTTTCCTTTTTAGCCGAATTGTATCTCATTTTTGGGTCTTTCTATCTCACTCCAAACCCTATTTTCTCCTCATTCTCTCTAAAAAACATCCCCAAACATTAAAACTCTTTGATTATTGAAATCCATTGGGTTTAGATCATCGCCATCTCTCATAATCTTGAAGATTTAGGGCAAGAGCTTCACTTAGTGTGGTAGAAATCAAAGCTCTTTCTCATTCTTGAAGTTAGGGTCTCATCTTCTCCTCTTCATCAAACATTGAGGTAGGGACATTCTTGAGTTTTATATATATATATATATGTTTTGCAAGATATATGTTGATTTTTTATTGCTTCTCTTGAATTTATTTTGAGAGTTTGGTTCTTGCCTCAAAGATGATGGGATTTCTCAAAATGAGGGTTTAAACTTTTAGTGTTCCAAGTTGATATTTGAAGCCTTTTATCTATGATTTATGAAAGATGATTTTGATGAGCTTTCATATGAGAATGAGAGGTGTTTTGGTTTTGAGAAAGAACCCTAGAAATTGGGATTTTCTTTTTGGAAAACATGAGAAAAACTATGAAATTCTTATTTCTTGTATTTAAATGAGTCAATGAGTGTGGATTTCACAATGTGTTACGAAGAAATGATAATTTTCTTGGTATAAGAGAGCAGAGGACTTATCTTTAAAACTATTGTTGAATGCATGGAAATATTTAAGTGTAGGATGATAATTGTTGTGCACTATGGTTTTGTGAAAATTATAAACATTGGGAGTTTATGTTTGAAAAACATTACATGTAGTCTTGATGAGATTATATTGTTAAGAATTGTGAAAAGTGAAATTGTGGCTAAGTGTAGATAATATATGGTTATCTTGGGAAAGAGCATTGAAAGGTGGTAATGGAAAATGTAATTGTTGACATTATTGTGGGGACATTTGAAATTTGAGAAGTGTATGAGATATGGAAAGATCATGGCCTTGGATATTAATTCAATTATTATTTTTGCATTGTAAATCTCGATTGAAGATATTTAGTTCATGAAAGAAAATAATGTTGTAATAAGAACTATGGAAATGTGGTATGGGGTAAATACGTGGTAAGTCCGGATAGGGGTGTAGTTAATCTTCATAAGTTGGCCTAAGTGTCCATGGTGTCGAGCCTTTCAGTTAATATCGGTAAAAATGATAGTTTGGTAGTATTTGTAGAGTCTACTTGCAGACACCAACCTAGGGATTACCAGTGTCGTATTTATCGCCCCTATTGATTTAAATTGGAAGTTTTGAAATGTGTTGAGATTGCAAGCTTTTATTGAAAATTGGAAATCTTAAAGAAGAGAATGAAATGAAGTTCTTTAAAAAAAGCATGGCATGGCATGAACATCTGCATTTTTATTGAGAGTTGTATAACTGTATATACTTTGTGAGAGTTCTCTACTAGGCTTTATGCTCACCCCTACGGGATTTTGGTGCAGGTAAAAATGTGGCGATCCTGCCGAATTGAGGGCGTGGATATTTTGTGAATAGTAAATAGCTCTCTTATTTTTGTTGTAAATTTTTTGTGAGCCAAGAGCTGAACATGTATGGATCCGAGAGACCATTTTGTGTAACCGAGCTATTGCTCAGGAAGATGTAAGCCCTTAAGGGCATTTGATTTGTTTTCAGACTAGATGTTTCACATGCTATAGATTTATGTGTTCTTTTATCGTTGAATGTATATCCGCATGTGAATCTTTTGTATAAACTCATTCATTAACTATGTAAAAACGGAAGGATTATTGTCATTGTATTAGTGAATGCTAGTTAATGTGGGTAGTTCATATTAAATTATTTCGAGACGTTACAGTAAAAAAATACACTTATTTAAAACCTCCCAAATAACCTCTTATAATGAGTTAAAACTGTAAAGTAGATAAAAGAAATATGAATTGCAACGGGTCGGGGCGGGGATTACACTCCCCGTCCCCGATCCCCGATGGGGAACCATCACCTCCCCCCATCCCCGCCCCTAACGGGTATCGGGTTTCCCCAACCCCGAAAAATCACCGACCCTTGTTTTTTTTTTTTTTTTTTCAAAACTGCTTTGAAGCTTTATGGAGGATCAAAAAAACAGATCATATGGCGAAAGAGAGAGAAGAACAGCAACAGACCATCATCATCATAGATCATCATCAACAACGGCTCAACAAAAAACAACAGCAGATCAAAAAAAAAAACTAAACAAAACAAAACAAAACTACAAATCAAAAAAAAAAAAAACAGATCATCATCATCATCGGTCTCACAGATCTAAGCTGCAATATAATATACATATATATATATATATATATGTGTGTGTGTGTGTGTGTATAACACATAGAGAAAGAGAAACGGAAAGAGTAGGGCAGCGGAGGAGATTGGCAAAGGACGGCGGCGGAGGAGGAGGACGACTCTTCTTTCGGCAGAGGAGATCGGCGAGGATCGACTTTTTTTTCTCTCTCTCTCTCTCTCCTCATTTTTTTCACGCGAACGAAGCCGTGTGTGAGTATGACTGTGTGAGGGAGCAGAGCAGCAGACACACAAAAATATATAGACTATTAGACATGAGTAGAACAGTAATTTTGCTTCGAGGGGTAAACAGGGCAGGGTGAGGCCGGGGATGGGATTGGAAAACGTATCACCGTCCCCGGCCCGAACATCATCAGAGATTTATTTTTGAATACCATCCCTGACCCGTTGAAGATATTTTTCGAGAGAAAACCACTCTAATCGGGGTGGGAGGGTCGGATCCCCGTCAGACCAGGTTCAAATTGCCATTCCTAAAAAGAAAGCATCAATCCATAGAATGTTTTTCAATTCCATACTCCTGTAGTGGATTGTTGATCCACTTGCAGTATTAATCCTCGTATAGATTTTCTAACCAAACATCACCCCACCTTTACACGGCCAAACAAATGGGATTTTTGACCACGTTTATTTGGCGGATTAAGTTAAATGAAATTATTAGTAAAAAAATTATTAGTGAAGAAATTATTAATATGATGATTGTTAGTGAAGAAATTAAGTAAAAGTGTATTTGTTTTGATGGTAATGTGAGAGATGATTAGTGATTGAATTGTTAAATTACTTTATATATAATAAATGAATAAATTATTTCTATATTAAAAATATTAAAACGAATAGGTGAACTTGGTAAAAAAATAAAAAAATAATATATATATATTTTTTTATATAAAATAAACTCAATCTCCTCACTATTTTTCTAATCCCGCTTAAAATTTATCCAAGTTAATCCTCTTAGAGAGAGGGATTACTAAACCCTCTACACTAGCAATCTCTCCTCCCAAATTAATACCAAACAAGCTATGGGTAGGACTCACAGCAATCCAGTCTGACCTTTCACCCCGCCAAACAAACATGGCCTTAGAGTTTAAGTTGATGGAGCAACTTAGTTCTAATTTAATTTTAGGATAAATTATAAATATATCTTTTGAGATTTTATTAAAATATGAATCGTCTCATGTAGTTTTGAAAATTACATTCTACCCCTTAAAGTTTTTAATTTTATAACAAATCGCCTCATTTTAAATAAATTATTAAGTCAATTAACAATTTTTAATACTGTTAGAAATATGTTTAAATCAATAATTTAAGAAATTCTATTATTGTATAAGAGAACAATTATTAATTTTATTTTTTAGTTAATTATGATAAAGAAAAAATTCTGACAATTGGGTATTTATAATTTTCTAAATCACAAGAGCAATATGTATTTTAAGCAAATTTTAAGAGATGTATTTATAATTTACCCTTAATTTTACTAAAAAACTAACATCCTACAACTTTGACAAAAAAAAGCAAAAAACATTTACCTCCCCGTCTCATTTTGTTGAACTATTTTCATTTAAAAAGTCAAAAAAAGAAAAAAAAAAAAAAAAGAAGAAGATTTTTCAAAATTATTCTTTTTGAATAATTATAAATATATTAAAATTTTAAAAAGATAGGACATTAGTGAAAAAAATATGTTAAAATTTAATTTTAAGTTTAATAATTGTATGTCTTCTTAAAAAGTTAAAATATAAAAAAAGATCAATAAATTAGGACGAAAAGAGCACAATAGTTGTGATGTGTTTGGTTGATAATCCTATGAATTAAATATTTGATTCATCTGATAATTACAAATTTTTTATTTTATTGTATTTATTTTAAAAAATAAATTTCATAAAATAAAAATATTATAATTATCAAATTGACTTAATTTTCTTTTATGAACAACAAAATTAAGGTTAGAAGCCTTGGGCTTCATTTGGGAAGTAGGCTGACTTTTTAACTATTTTAATCTGGGCTAAAAAGTCTCATTTAGATTAGATTTTTTGATTTTCTTTTATTTTTATGAGAAAAAATAAAATGATTATAATTTAAATGTGACATTTTATTTTATTAAGTTTTAAATCATTCTATTTTTTTATAACTATTTTAGTTTCCTAAAACTAACATGACAAACCATATAACTCGATTTGATTTTGTGGAGACTTGTAATCCATACTCAACTTTGTTGAGATTGATAAAACAATGTTTGTAATTATTCTAGCAAATGTCTATAAGTTTTCTAAAATTTATTATGTAGTGTATGAATTTAGAATTTGGTCAAAGTTTGATTATATTTGAGTGTTATCTTTCACAAGATTGCAAAAAAAACAAAAAACCAAAGAAGGTTGTATCTCACATCAAGTGGTTGCCTATCTTAATGGCTACTCTTATATCAAAATATATAATCGACCAACAAAACTTAAAATTAATTGTCATTTGGTTAGAATTTTTTTAATTAGTTTTTTTGAGTTGAAATTTTTTTAACTTAGGAATAAAAAGTTCGTTTGAATTGATTTTTTTGATTTTTTTTAACATTTATGAGAGAAAAATTGAAATGATTATAGTTTAAATGTGATATTTTGTCTTACAATAATACTTGGTAGCCTGAAACTAACTGGCTCGAAATCCAAAACGACGTCGTTTTGGGTTTCCTCTTTTTTTTTTTTTTTTTTTTTGCTTTTGAATACAGAGAAAGAGAAGAGGCAAGAGATAGAGAGGAGAGAAGAGAAGAGGAAGAGAGAATAAGGGGAAAGATGGAGACGGTGATTGCTTCGACGGTGATGGCGGTGATCGATGGTTGGTATCCCGATCATCACTCTATTTTTTTTTCTTCCTCGTGGATCTAGATCTAAAAATGAAGGGAAAATAAATAAATAAATTTGTTGGCTGATGATGATGTGTTGATGAAGACGTTGTTGATTTTTTTTTTTTTTTTTTTTTCTAGTGGATCCAGATCTGAAGATAAGGGGGAAAAAAAAATTTTGTTGGCGGTTGATAATGTGTTGATGATGATGAAGATGTTGTTGATGATGATGATGTGTTCAGCTGGAGCTGCTCCCTCTTCTCTTTTCTTCTTCTTCTTCATTTTTATCTCCATCTTCATCTTCAAAACAACGAGAAAAAAATAAGAAAAAAAAAATCCAAAACAACGTCGTTTTGGATTCGGGGCAAATTCGAGCTCGGAAATTTCGGGCTACGTATCAAAATTGTTTGTCTTATTGATTTATTTAACCTATTTTGTCTTTTGTACTTTTTTAATCCCAATCATAATTATCAGACGAAGCCTTAGACCATTTTGAAGGTTGTATGCAGTGGATTGGGAATATGTTTTTCTAATTATTTTTTAATTATTTATCAAAATATATGTAGAAAAATAAAAAAAAATAATGTGATAATTTACAATAATTTTCTTATCATAAAAATTAGAAAAAAAAGTAGAATAATTCTAACAAAAAGGAATGGTGTAGAAGCTAGGAATCTTGTGATTTAATGGAGAAATCTCTCTCAAATTTTAACATCAAATCGAGGAGATGTAGACAACACTAAAACTACAATAATGAAAGTCTTTTTCAATAATAAAGCCATAAACGAAAGTGATTGTCTTCCAACTACCTAAACATGAGGGTGTGATTAGTTGCAAGGTTACATATCAACACCTTACATGTCATTTTTTTCAACATTGGAAACAACAATTAAGATAACATCTCTTTCATTAAAAAAGTAAAAAAAATAAAAAAAAAAGAAGAATAAAGAATATCTCTTCAAAATTGAGAAAGGAGTCATTTGTTCAATCTCCATCCCAGTTTTGGTTGCAAAATATATTTTTTAGGTTTATTTTTGTTTCAAGTAGTTATTTTTCTTAAAAAAAAAAAAAAAATTGAGTCAAAATCTATTACTTCTTATGTTCGTTTAAATTCAACCTTCCTAAAACTTTTGAAAGAAAAAAATAAATAATCTTTTATAGACTTTTTGATAATTTAACTTGTTTTTGTCTTTAACCAATTTTTTTCAAAATTCTTTTTTTTTTTAATAAAAAAAATTCAGGATTGTCTAATTTAGATGGACATAACAACTAAAAATTGACACTAATTTAAAAAAATCAATGAGGACGGAAAAAAAAGTTAATTTATAAGTTGGTGTCAAAAGATATATAGGCTCCGTTTGGGAAGAGAGGTTTGGAGTTTTTTTTGGCTAAAATAGTCACAAAAAATAAAATAAATTTTTTAGCCTAATAAGACAAAATATCACATGCAACCCATAATCATTATATTATTTCTCTCATAAAAAGTCAAAAAAGCTAAAAAAGGCAAAAGTACTTTCCAAATCAGGTTTTTTAGTTCCAAGCTAAAATAGTCAAAAAAGTTAAAAAATTAACCTACTTTCCAAATGAAGCCATATATATATATAATTTTTTTCATTTAAAATGAGTTGAAAATATTTTACAAAGTGAAATGACAAAAAAGATTAAGAAGTGAGGCTTGTTTGATTTTAAGCTGAGGTAAAAGAAGTGACCTCCCTCCATACCTTTCAATAAAGAATCATAAAGAGTGAGTTTGTTTTGAGAGATTATTTTATGGGATTAGACTATTACTTTATTTGGAATAATTGTTTATTATTTGGTTTAATTTTTTTGCTTCAGATTAATAGTTCCTCCTTTTAGTCTCTCATATGAGGAATTATTATATCCTGGGAGGGATTATTTTCCATGAGACTAATGTGTGAAGTGTCAATTTTAACCTCATATTATTACTTGATAAACAATTGGAAAAGGGTAAATTAGTCTTTTGAATATTTATAAATTATTTTTTAGTGTTGTTAATTTAAAATTATATGTTAAATAAAAAATATAAATTAAAATTTTAATTTAATTAAAAATAATAAATTAAAAATTATGGACTTATAAATTAAATTTTGTTAGTGTTGTTAAAAAATTAAATTTATGTATTAAATAAAATTATTTTTTTAGTGTTGTTAATTCAAAATAATAAATTTAAAACTATGGCCTTATAAATTAAAAAATTTTAGTATTGTTAAATTATAAATTAAGGCAAACTTCACTTTTGCCCCTGTGGTTTGGGTCGGGTGCAGATCACCTCCCTGATATTTGGAAATCACCACATAACCCCCATGTGATTTGTGGACTAAAACGCACAGTTAGCTTTTCTATCCAAATTAACAGGCTGTGAGGTTTACATGCCCTTGAAGAGAGTAAGGTATGTTTTATGACCAAAATACCATTTACACATTTAAATTTACAAAAGTTTGCCATTCTTCTTTCTCCTCGTCTCTCACAGAACGAACAAGGTAGTTTCTCCAACCCTCCCTTTATCTTGATTAGAACTGACCTTTACAGCAAAGAAAATGGTGATATCAAGTTGCTAAAGATGCTTTTTGATTCAAGATGCTCCATTTCCATCAATGGGCTCCAACTGTAGATTAGGAGTGTTCATG
This sequence comes from Camellia sinensis, assembly GCF_055761805.1. Classification (NCBI taxonomy): domain Eukaryota; kingdom Viridiplantae; phylum Streptophyta; class Magnoliopsida; order Ericales; family Theaceae; genus Camellia; species Camellia sinensis. The sequence goes on along the minus strand of NC_138963.1, from coordinate 17,060,098 downwards.
ATCTTCAACCAATCTGGATCTCTACCATGGAGCAGACCGTGGAAGAAAAATGGAGTGTTTCGTATTCAAAAGTCCAAAATAGCAGCAGAGAGAGATCATTTTTGTCGTAAACAAATCCAAACCCAGTTCACGTATATAAATCCAAATCCATTTTTTTGATCATATATAAACCCAATTCACATATATAAATCCAAACCCATTTTGGTTGCTATTGTTTGTCCCAATTTGATGATTCATTTCAATTTCTTTACCCAAATTTGTAGCAAAAGTTCTTCCATGGCTACCCTGTCGGACTACCCAGTCGACCTCTTCCTTGTTGAGCCATTGAATCAAAATCAAGATTGAACATAATTTGTATTGAGAGCAGATTAATTGCAACATAGATCAATCTCCAGATTACAGAAACCAAACCCGAGCTGATTGTGAATCTCAATCACGATTAACTCGATTGCACTCATAACTCATGCAAGCTACAGAATCTCAATCATGAAGTCGAAGGTCAAAGTTCAATCTAGAACCAGCTCTGTGATTGTGTTCTTCAGGGGTTTTAGATCCAAATAGGGTTCGGACATGAAACAAGAGCTTCAATTGAGTTTGGATCATAAATAGGGCTTTAATATAACAAATTCTTTTTAACATAATCCAATTTTTTTAAACATATATACATATACTAGATCAGGCTAAATGTGCGTTTTGCAAAACTAATTTTTCTTTTTTCCATGAAAATGTTGAAACATTGGAAATGATCTTCGCAATTTATATATAGTAGCATAAAGCTCCAAAAACAATATGCAACCAATAATCCCATTACCACAGACTAGGGGTGTAATTTTGGTCGGACCCATGTAGAGCCTTGTGGGCTCTTGCCAAAAATTGGGCCGAATCGGGCCGGCCCAGAAGCCATAAAACTAGGCCTAGACCCAAGCCCAGGCCTAGGGGTATTCGGGCTTTAGGCGAGCCTGTGGATCGGGCCGCTAGGCCTAGGTTGGGCGGGCGGGGCGGCGCGGCGCGGGGCGAGGTTGGGCTTTTGAGTGGGCCTTGAGCGGGTCAATGGGCCATGCTTCAAAACGATGGCCCAGGCCCAGACTCAAGGCCTCGGGCTGGGTTTGGGCCCGGGCCTCAACAGATCGAGCCCACCTCGGGCCGTGGACTGGTTTTGGACAGCTCACGGGTCACGGGCCATTTTTACACTCCTACCACAAACTAAGTAGTACCAATATAATTTCATGCCTTATAAACTCAACAAAAGTTCTTTACCAGATCAGGCCAGACACTGATTGCATAGGCCTCAACAAAATTCTTTTAACATAATCCTAAATTTTTTTAGCCTGATCTTTAATCAAAGTTTTCTTTTTCTTTTCTATCTGTGTGTATATACATATACATATATATATGTATGTATATTTTGCAGGCTTAAAAGAGAGAAAATGAAGAAGATGGGGGTATAAAGGTAAATTTGCACTTTTGGTTAACAGAAGTTAGTATGCGTTTTAGTTCACAAACCACATGGGAGTTATGTGGTGATTTCTGAATGTCAAGGGGGTGATCCGCACTCGGCCCAAATCACAGGAGGTAAAGCGAAGTTTGCCTTATAAATTATAAATTACAAGGGTAAAATAGTCTTTTGAACATTTATCATTATCCAGTTGGTCCAACCAAACATTAGATTCACTAAAAATAGTCTAATCCAGACACATAATCTCATGATTAAATAAATATAAAATATAAATTCAGTCCAACCAAATAGTCTGACCATAATATATCTCAAAACTAATAGTTCAATAAATTATAATTTTTTCTTATTTAGTTGATCTAAATAAACACACCAAAAAAGTTTGGAAACCCCTTGGGCATTGTTGGTGGTAGACAAACATACCTTAGTTTGGTTAAATATTTCAATTTTCCCAAAGTTGCTTTAATGTTTGTCCTTAACTTAACGACAAAGGCATTAAATTAGGTGCTGAGCATGCAAAAACAGTGGTGATTAAGACTAATCCGTTGAATATACATATGAATAATTGGGCTAGTGCTTCGGACAACTGTAAAAGTTTGGACAGTCAAGTATGAATTGTAATTTTGAGTAAGAGAAATTTCATACAAACAATGAAAGATTCATGGGTAAATTATACTTACCTTCTCTGATGTTCTGACAAATATATGCATCTTTTTTATAATTTTAATAATTATAGAAATTTTTTTATTTTATCTGACAATATCAAGATGCACACTTCCTAGAACCTGCTGATATTATCAAAACTAAACACTAAAATATCCATAATACCTTTAAGTGTCCTCAACCCATCTATATATACCAATACTAAATGTTAGTTGGTCGTCCACCCAAACGTCTGGAATATATATATATATATATATTTTTTTTTTTACAATTGCAACTTTTTATTTAAAAACACAACAATAGGTAGGTTATCTACAATTTTTAAAATTTATCTTAAAATTTATTCTTATTTATTTATTTTATAGTATTACTCCAATAAAAAATTCAGTTTACAGTGAAGTGAGCACTAGAAGTATAAAAAATTAGTTAGCCAAACAATAACAAAGAAACATGTTTGGTTCTTTTTTAGAATCATAATTTCAATTAAAAAATTCAAAAAAATTTTCAAAACTCATAATCAAATACACAACTCAAAACTTAATTCAAATTTTTTTTTTTCAAAACTCGTAACCAAATATACAACTCAAAACTCAATTTAAAACTCTTTTCAAAACACAATTATAAAAGAAATTTTTTTAAAAAAATATTATTTTATTTTATTTTTTAAAATTATTTTTAGAATCGTGATTTGAGTGTAGAGTGGTATTTTGAGTTATGATTTTTGAATTGAGTTTTGAAAAAGAGAAAATTTGTTTAGTTATAAGTTTTGAAAATAGTTTTTGAGTTGTATTTTGAAATTTTTTGGATTTATATAAAATATTTATTTATTTATTTTAATGTGTATTATATTTCATACATTTATGTGCTGTATTTTTTAAAATATTTTAAATATATAAATTTTATTTTAAATATTTTAATTTTTTTGTTATCTGTTTGGTTACGATTTGAGTATAGAATTTTGAAAGTAGTGTGGAGTTTCAAGTTATGTGCTTGGTTATGAGATTTGAAAATAATTTTTGAATTGAGTTTTGTATTAGGTGTTTGGTTACGATTTTGAGTGTAGAGTTGTGTTTTGAGTTTAAAATATTAAAATATTTACAAAAAACACTAAAATATTGAAAATGAAAAAACATAAATATAAATTATATATTTAAAATAGAAAAATAAATTTTTCTTAAATATTTTTTAATATTTAAAAAAAAAAATCCAAAAAAGCAAGGGTAATAAAAGTAATAAATCCTAAAAAATAATTCATAATTTAATTACTGTATAACGTAAACAGAGGGGACATGGATATTATCGCATTTTTGTGCTCAAAAGGAAAGGTAATAAGGTCATTTATTATATTCAAGTAACACCGTTTGTTTTAATTTGACAAAATGAGAGAATTTAAACAATGTTAGTTAAAGTAAAAAAAATTTATGTAATTATTTAGATTAGAGACTTTAAGGGAGATGAGTGTAATTTATTCAAGATTCATCTTTGCACTCTTTGGTGGAGTATGAAGCACAATTTTTTGACACAAGGAACTTAAACTTAATTCGGCTGGTGTGGTTTAGTACTGTCCTTAACCTTGTGTGCATTAAAAATGACTTTTGTGTCCGCCTTTTGCTGTCACAATTATTAGTAGTATTTATTTATTTATTTTTACCACCAAGAAATATGGTTAGAAAAAAAATATTATCTGTGATGGCAAAATAGTTACAATCTGGTCTAAAATCCCATATGCTTTTTAACATTTTCTCCAAATAATGTACGCTTTTTTAAATAACGTCGCAAATAATGTATGTTTTTTTTACTTTTATGCAATTGTTTTAAGAACCTCGCTACAAGGCCCCCCCCCATGCTACCTACTCTCTTGACAAAAATATTTAAAAGTTAGTGCTTTGGTTTTTTTAATTTTTTTATTATTTTATGTATAAAAAATATAAAAAATAATGTGACTTAAAATAAGTTAGAAATTAACTTGTAGTTAGATTGTCAAATTGTCCCATTAAGCTCCCCTTTTGTCGTTGGATGGCCGTTGCAAGAGGTTGTTTGCGTCGGCCTATTGATAATTTGTGGGGGGACTATACCGACGCAAGAAGCCCTTCAGAGACACTTATGATTTCAACAACATGAAACTTAAACCAAAAGCCCATGCCCGAACTTTTTCTCACAAAAATAGGCTGTTGGCCCAATAAGCCTATTTTCTTGGGCTTTTAAAAAAATTGCCCACGCTTTAATGGACTCTCTATTGATGGATCATATTGTTTTTTGGGTGAGTGTTTCTGGAGTAAATATTAGGCCTTAGGCCTGTTGGACTAGGTCAAGTTCAGAGGAATTAGATTAGACTTTCGTTCTATACAAAAATTCAAATTGTGGGCTGATAGGCCCAAGAGTCCTTTCAACTTCACTAGAAAGCTGATAGGCCTTAGTTTTCCAGTTTTTGTACTTACTTTTTTGGGCCTAGAAATGGGATTGTCTAATAAATTCACTTTTTGTTATCACTTTGTTTTAGGTTAATTCACTTTAAGACATAGACCTGCCATTACATATTCTTTGCAAAATTGGTCCCCCCCCCCCCCCCCCCCCCCCCCCCCCCCAAAAAAAAAAAGAAGAAGAAAAGATTATATATATTTTTTCTCCTTCTTGTTTGATTAAATTGGAGAGAGAAAAAAAAAAGGAAAAATAGTGATTCATACATAAAATAAAAGAAAAGAAACTATTACAAGTTTTGGAATCAAAATAATCTTTTATGTTTTTATTCTTTAGACAATTTTAGTATTATAAAATGTTAGTAATCACCAAATTTCTATCTCAATCCCTACACATCTAAAGAGATTTAGAAAGTGAGTTTTCAAAAAACTAAAAATAAAATAAAAAACATCGAAATTTCTCTTCATTTCTACCAATTTATCTCCTCTTTAATAATCCAAACAAGTGATTGAACCAAGAGAATTCGATATCTCCAAATCACTCAATTCAACCAAGCTGAAAATTTAAAGTTAAAACAATGAAAAGTACTTTTATACATATGTATATGTGCAGGTATGAGCATATATATCCAATTATTGAATGTAAACATGACATAGTTTTCTAGCTTGATTCACAAGGGTTCCGAACTCTTTTTAGTTAGTTGTAATTAATCATGTTTTAATATGTTCGAATTTAATAATTAGGGCAAGGAAAGTTTTTTTTTTTTTTTTTCCTTTTTCTTCTTCTTTCAATCTTAGCTTAAAGAAATGGCATCCCATCCTATTATATTGAAGAGAACCTCTACCTGCTACCCACTCAAACCCAATCACTATGAAGGATATGATTCCAGTACAAACCAACTTATCAATGGCTCTTTTTGTTGAGTCTTCCTAAAGCATCTTTCTTCCATTTATATATAACTATACTTTATCACTCATTTTCACTTTGATTCCATTCTCCCAATAAAGTCCAACCATATGATCATGTTGTCCCTTACTTTATGTATTCAAATGAAATTCATACTATTTAATTTCAACTATTTTTTTTCCTTCTAATATTGGGCTTAAGGCGTTTTGCACTTTACACTATAAAAATGATCACTAAGGTTTCGTTTGAGAACAAATTATTTTAGTAATTTTTTAATTTTTTATGAAAAGATGTATAAAAAAGTTAAGAGAGTGATGTGACAACTTATAGTAATTTTTTTACTTTTTGACTAAAACATGTAGTTGCCTAACGAGACCTAAGTAGTCCTCTCTCAAGTTGTTGAAGGTGTTTGAATAGCAAAGAGTCTCATACAAATTCAAGGTATTCTACAAAAGTTTGACAAAGTATAATAACAACCTAGAGAGTAAACAAAGCATGTAAAAGATGATCTAATTATTTATCTTACTCTTTAAGAGCAATTACAATTTAATGGTATCTTTAAAAAATAATTACAGATTCAAGAAAAACCTTTTGATTTTATAAAAATTTACCACTTATCTAAACTTCTTTTGTTAAACTTACATTGAATTGTAATTTCTTTTAATTTGTGTAATAATAACAGTGTGTAAAATGATAATCATGTCAATTTTTTATACGAAAAATTTATCCAGAAAGATATGATAATGATAATTTTACAATTACGAATCAAAATGATGAATGCTTTGATTACAAATATATGAACATGAATATATCACGGTATTATGTATAAGAAAAATTATATAAATTGTGTTGGAATTAAGTCTAATATTAAGGACATGGGTTTACTTTTATAACTCAATTTGAGATTTATTTTTATGATTCTAACCGTTTATTTTGTAGGATTCGTTAAGTACTTCATGCCTATCAAAAATTATATTCATCGGATATCAATAACTATGTGATCGAATTGCATATTTTTTTATGCTATTTTTCAAAAGAAAAACTTATTGTTTTTTTTTTGTCATAAATGTAATTTGATTATATAATTATTGATATCCAATTAATAGTAAACGTACTCAACAAATCCTACAAAATAAACGATTTGAATAATAAAAATAAACCTATAATAAACCTCAAATTGAGGCCCCTCATCCTAATATATTGAGCACTCTCTTCTCGACTTAGGAAGATAGACGTTGGGCACCAATAACAGGAAAGACACAAAGCTTTGCCAATCAAAATCAATATGGAACTCTTTATTTTATATTTTTTCATTAATTCAAGTAAATTTAAACCCAAGACCCGTTATTGTGTGGGTCCAAATTTACTAGAAAACAAGCTGAAAACATCTTCCCATTTCTCAAGAAAATTTACAAAAAGAAACCAAAAAGGAAAAGGAAATAACGAATAACTCTACAGTCATTAGTCCTCTTATGATTGAACAAAGCTCAGAATAAAAAGAGCGAAAGAGAATTAAAGGTTGGTTTGGGATGTCTTAAAAAAGTGTATTTTTTGATTTATTGGTGGGTTTGGGTTGGGTTTGATGTGATGTGTTAGAGAGGTGATGTGATTTAAATAAGATGATGTGACTTAAATAAGATAGTGACTTTTTGACTTTTTGACTTATTTAGTACATGCCAAACTAGCCCTAAACAAACGAATACTAACTTTTTATTAACCATAAAGATTATTGACACACTGAAATTAAATGCATAAAAAATCGAGTATTTCATTTATAATTCTACCAAAATCAAATCTAATAATGATGTAATATATGTTTTTATCATGTGATCATTTTAATGTTATTAATATAATAGTATCAAGAAAACGAAAAAAAAAATACAAAAACTCAATTATAATAATATTTGTAAGATGGGCTAATTTGAGCCCATTAAATTAATTAGGCCCAATAGTCCAAGATTGGTGGGCCCGAATTTATCACCATCAAACGGGCTAAATGGCTCTAAGCCTCGAAAGGGTTCGGATCCACGAACCTAGAGACTTACGTGGGCCCGGACTCGAAAAGGTATTAAGCAAGCCTAGAGATCCGAGGCACTCGGACTCGAAAGGGTTCGGATCCACGAACCTAGAGGTCCGAAACACTTGGCTTCGAACGGATTCAGACGCAATCTAGAAGTCGCTCCATTAATGAGTCCCAGAACACTTGCGGGCTCGGAGCTTTCCGGGGTCTACGTACCAGAACCATGGGCGTAATGGAGTCCGAACAAAGGACCCGATCCCGAGGACGGTGAGTGGAGATAAATTCACTCTTCGGTTAAACTAGCCTATACCCGGGTCGAGGTGGCACGATCTAGGGGGTCCCTGAGACTCGGCAATATTTGCGGCAGGGCGTTCTCTTGAACTACCCCTGACCCTTATGCGGCAAGACGTCCTCTGGGACTACCCCTGACCCTTTGGGATGATTGGGGATCATTGGTTAGGTGTGGCTAAGAAGAAGGGTTCGCCGAGGGAGTGATCTCCTCTTCGGGGTTTTCTCATCCTCGGAGAAGTCACCTCCTCGGAGAGGTCACCTCATCGGACAAGGTGGTTAGAGAGAATATCCCCCATGTGCCTTGCACATGGGCTCCATCCTACATCATGAGGTGCCTATAAATAGCACCCACCCATAGCTTTACAAGGGATGAATTTTTGGAGAGATGACTCTTGGGAAAGAACTAATTTCCCATCTCCATTATCAACCTTGAGAGTGAAAGTGGGAGATCCCTGGGAGAGCCTTGCCATTATTCTATTCTCTAGCCATTTTGCCTTCTTCTTCACCCAATCTCTTATCTCCATCATCTCCTTTGTTGTTGTGTTCCTAAGTTGAGATTATTGAAGAATCTAAGCCTCTCATCATATTCTAGAGAATTCGATCTTCGAATTTTCCAACTCCTTTCTTGAACCCTCTCCTACATTTTGGCGACTCCGCTGGGGAGGCGGATTGGTTAATGGTCTCAACGAGATCTGGAATCCACACAACTCCAACAAGGATGGCGGGAGAAGATGAAGTTCACCAACAAGGATCCTCTAATGGTGGTGATGACAGGACCATGGCTCCAGATCAACCACTTTTGCTTGAAGCCATTCAAGGACTTCAGAATACTCAGCAAGAGATTCTTACCACTCTTCAGAATCTCACTCACACCATGTTGGTGATGAGTTCTAACTTTGCACCGGCGCCAAACGGAAATCAAACTGGTGGTGGAGTTATTCCCGCCGGAGCGCAAAATCAAATCCAAGGAGAAGTAGGCCCCAATCAGCCTATGGCTCATGGCAACACGGCCACAGTAACACATGCTCAAACCACAGTAGGCGGCGGCAGTTTGCCCATACCCGGGCTCCATGGCGTGCCAAGCCAAGATCCAATGGTGACTAGGGGAGTTTCTGGTGTAATGAATGGTGCTGCGGCGACTGTTGGTGTCCAGGAAAGCATAAGGAGCATGATGGCGCAAAAGGGAGCTCTGCCCGTACCTAATCTTGTCACGCCACCAGTAAATGTTACCCAAGCACCAAGCGGGCCTCCTTTGGTGCCGACAACAAATCTGCAAGCACAACCCGGTATAGCGGCGCCGTGCGGTGGACTCTATGGGCCTCAATTCAATATCCCATCACCAACTGGCTTGTCTATAGGCGCTGATGGCCAGTATCGTCAAATGTCCTCACCAATGATGAATTCGCAACACCAGAATGGCCAAGTCGCCCCTAGCTCAGTCTTCGAGTCCACAGGCCAAGTCCCGGGAATACCACCATCAAACTCTCTCCCTCAACAGTTTCTCACTCTCGCCGATGTGCAGGCCATGTTCGACCTCGAACGGGGCAAGAGGACCTTACCCTCTTTGCCTGATCCAGACGTCAAGCCACCTTACCCCATTGAGATGCTGAGCTATCCATACCCTGAGGGGTATACAGTGCCAAAGTTCATCAAGTTCGACGGCAAACAAGGAAATGCCCGAGAACATGTTGTGCGATTCATCGAGACTCTGGGTATTCACGGTTCAAACCACGTCCTCCGACTGAGAGAATTCTCTAAGTCCCTCACCGACCGAGCATATAGTTGGTATGTTAATTTGGCCCCAAACTCTGTCCGAAGTTGGGAGGAAATGGTTAACAAATTCCACTCCAAGTTCTTTCAAGTGGCGGAGAGGGTGACCACACTTACATTGTGTAAAGAGAAGCAACAAGAAAGTGAAGACATCCTTGACTACGTCAAAAGGTTTCAGGACAAGGCCGTAGATTGTCATGAAGCAGTCGAGGAGAGTTATCTGGTTCAAATCTGTCTAGAAGGGGGCATTGAGCAGGTACAAAATGTTTCTAGTTAATCACAAGCTACCCACCTTCTCGGCATTAATGGAAGCAGCTCGGAACATTAGCATTCCTAGGGCTCAGGAGTCCGGATTTAAGGCCAGTTACAAAGACTAGTTTCAAATCATCTCGTGGACCTATTGTTGCTGCTGCCTCTGCCCCAGATACCCGAAATTCACAAGGAGGAAGTCATAGAGGCCAGAAGAGAAAGCAATATAATGGTGAAAAGGGGAATGTTTCTTATCCATGTGGAATCGAGGAAGTGAAAGCTCTAGTTAAGGAATGGGTAGCTGACGGAGAGCTAAAATTGCCTTATGTTGAAGAAATGCCATCAAAAAAGGACCGTGAGAGCCCTGAATTCTGTGTCTACCATCGTACATTGAAACATCCGACAGAGAAGTGTTGGACTCTCAGGAAAATCTTCAGAGATAAAGTCAAGGCAGACGAATTGAGGTTCAAAAAGCAAGGGACTCAAGACATCCGAGAACAACCATATCCTCAACACCGAGACAAGGGCAAGAATGTTGCTATGATAGCTTATGAAGGCCCGATGATCGAGGCTATCGCCAACCTCGATGACGATGATTGTTATCTGGACGACATCCTCGAGCCAGAGGGTGAGCAAGTTTACTATGGAAGTGCTCTCGATCCAGAGGGCAGAACATTTATGACTCATAGCGAAGATCCCTTTGATCCAGAAGGAGGAGCAGAGTACTACGGAAGAGGAGGACACCATGTTTATGTGGCATCGTATTTTGAAGAGACCGAGGAGATGGTTAACTACGAGCCTCCAAGAGTGGAAAAAGATCCGGATCACTATGCCAAAACCTTGCAAGACTGTGTAAAGTTCAAGCAGTTCTTTGACCAGCTTGGACTTTCCAGGGAGGCAAGAACGGAAATCACCAAGACTATCATTAATATAGCCGAGGCACACCATGAGGAATGCATGTCGACTGAGGGGTCTATCCCAAGGAAGGCAAAAGAGCAATCTAGTGCCATTACTTTCTCCGAGGCTGATCGGAGGTATCCTTTTTCTCACAATCGCCCGCTTTATGTGACTGCTTTTATTAACGGGGTTGAGTTCAAAAGGGCCTTTCTAGATAGTGGAGCCTCTATCAACGTTATGACTCGCGCTACTCTAGAAAAGGCCGGAATCTCTGAAGAACGCATTGTGAAGCAGCCGATAGTCATCACTGGCTTCGGTGGAGAAAGGAGAGTTACTATCGGATGCGTAACAGTTGATTTAGTCGTTGGAGAGATTCGCTCGGCCACCAAGTTCCATATTATCGATTTTGAGAGAAATTATCACATCATTCTAGGGAGAACCTGGATGCATAGATATGGGGCTGTACCATCGAGTTATCATCAGTGTGTTAAGGCAAAATGGGGAAAGAAGACGGTGACAATTCAGGCTACAGAAAGGCCTTTCGAGATCCATGAAGCTCATTATTCTGATGCCATCTACTTCACCGAACTGGCTGTCGAAGAAGTTCCCACCACCTCTAAGCCTCGATGGGTCAAAATTCCTCGTTGGGAGGATATCAAAGATGACAAGGAGCCGATGGCAGAATCAAGTAAGCGGGCGATGTCTGGACCAGAAAGTCCGCCTATTCTTCGGAAGGTGATGAAAGTTCGAGAAGGAGGCAAGATGGTGTACTATTTATGAAGGTGCGGGGAGTCGGTTTCTTCAATCACCGACTCCGAGTCAAAAGAAGAGCCTCCTGACAATGATATAGTAATAAAGCCTGAAGTGGCTCCAGAATGTATGCAAGATGGGCCGAAGCCTCAGCCCGAACAACTTATTGAAATAGATCTGAGTGATGGACAAGATGCACTGAGGCCGATATTCGTAAGTTCGAGCCTTAGCCCAGAGAAGCGGGAACAGTTGTTAAAGTTGATAAGCCGATACTCAGATGTGTTTGCTTGGTCATATAAGGAAATGCCCGAACTAGGTCCTGACCTAGTCTCCCACTATCTTGATGTGTTCCCAAACTCCAAGCCAATTAAACAAGCTGCTCGAAAATATCATCCAGATCTCGAAGAGAAGATTAAGGAGGAGATTGAAAAACTTCAACAGGCTGGTTTCATTCGGCCAATACAGTATCCCACGTGGTTAGCAAACATCGTGCCAGTAAAGAAGAAAAATGGCCAAATCAGAGTAAGTGTAGACTTTCGAGATTTGAACAAATCTTGCCCGAAGGATGAATTCCCTCTTCCTCACATCGACACCCTCGTGGATACTACCTCGGGACACCAGATGTTCTCATTCATGGATGGATTCAGTGGATACAATCAGATTAAGATGGTTGAAGAGGACGCAGAAAAGACTGCTTTTAGAACACCTCTCGGAAACTTCTTCTATACAGTCATGCCTTTCGGACTCAAGAATGCCGGTGCAACTTACCAAAGGGCTATGACTGCAATCTTTCATGACATGATCCATCATGAGGTGGAAGATTATGTTGATGATCTAGTGGTGAAACCCAAGAAAGAAGATGACCATCTCCGAGACCTTGAGAAGGTATTCAAGAGGTGCCAGAAATTCAAAATGAGGATGAATCCTCTCAAATGTGCTTTCGGGGCGATGGCCGGGAAGTTCCTCGGGTTTCTTGTACATAGGCATGGTATTGAGGCAGATGAAGACAAGGTCAAATCTATCAGAGCAATGCCTCCCCCGCATTCTCAGAAGGAGTTAAAGAAGTTCCTCGGGAAGGTGTCTTATATTCGGAGGTTTATCCCAGCACTGGTAGAGATCTCTGCGCCTTTCGGCTCTTTGCTAAAAGGAGATGCCAAGTTCGAGTGGAACCAAGAGCACCAAAAGGCCTTTGAGAGAATCAAGGCGGCCTTAACCTCGCCTCAGACCATGATAGCCCCGCAGCCCGGGGTCCCTCTAATGATTGTACTTAACTTCAACTCCCAAGTCCATAGGGGCATTATTGGTCCAAGATGTAAATGGAGCAGAACGCCCGGTGTATTACATCAGTCGGAAGATTCGAGGAGCAGAAGTCCGATATACTCCAGTAAAGAGACATTGTTTAGCTTTGGTATTCACTGCCCAAAAGCTCAGACATTACTTCCTAGCACATCAGATTCAGATTGTTACTAGAAGTGATCCAATCCGATACCTCCTCAGCAAGCCTGCTCTAACCGGGAAGGTGGCAAGATGGTTGTTAGCACTGGGTGAATTCGAGATCACATGTGTAGCCCCCAAGGCGATCAAAAGCCAAGCCTTAGCTGATCTCCTTGCCCAATTTCCAAGTGGTGACTATGAACCAGTGAATGAAGAATTAAGAGGAGAAGTGCACACAGCTATGGCTTCCGAGGAAAGCTTCTGGACATTGAGCTTTGACGGAGCAGCAGCCGGAAGGAAGGGAGGAACCGGGATAGTCCTTACAAGCAAAAGTGGGGAAAAGTTATATTTGTCTTATAAACTGGATTTCCATTGTTCGAATAACGAAGCCGAGTATGAGGCTCTTATTTTAGGCTTGATAGCAACTGAGAAGCACAGTATCAAGAAGATTTGGATCCGGGGGGACTCAAAGCTGATAGTGAAGCAAGTTTCAGGACAGTTCGTCTTAAAGGAGCCTGCCTTGGCCACATATCGAACAACAGTCCAAAGGCTTCTTGACAAATTTCAGAAGGTCGAAATAGAGCATGTGCCTCGCTCCGACAACAAGTTTTCAAATGCCCTCGCAACATTAGGGGCAAGAGTTGACATTCCAGAGGAAGAGGCAACAATTGTTATCAAGAAGAGAATAGAACCTTCAATAATACCCGAAGACAAAGGCCTTCCGGAGGACTGGAGAGGAGAAGTCCTCGAACAACTCAGAAGCAAAGTTGGAAAACTGACTATGGCCAAGCTTGCCCAATTCACAATTATTCAAGGTGAACTTTACTTCCGAGGAGGTACCGGATTCCTAGCCCGGTGTGTTGGCCAACAAGAAGCAAGCTTCCGACTACAACAGATTCATGAAAAAATCCTGCGGGGATGGGGATATCAGTCTGTACAGAAAGATCCAAAGACATGGCTATGATGGTATATGACGGCCACAACCCGAGCAGCTAGTGAAAGCTTTCCAAATGATCTTGCAACTCTAGGGGCAAATGTCAACATTCCGTAGAAGAAGTCTACCTATGACATTTACAGTTTGCATTTACTGCATTGTCCATGAAGTTCTATCTTTCTTATGTTATGAAGAAATTTATTTCCTCCATATTATGTATCTCCATTAAAAGTTATTTTCTCTACATTGTATATCTTCATTGTGTTATGTTGCTTGAAACAGTTTTCAATTTTTGTTGCCTCCCAAAGAAGAAAAAGGAATGGTAGACTCAGTTACCAACCTGAAGGGAGTTTTCTTGACACAGTAGAAGTATACTTCCACTCGGACCTCCGAAGAGCAGCCATGGCTTCCATCAATGCAAGCTTCGAGGGTCTCTCTTATTGAAGTAGAGTGTGTGTTCCCATTTCGACTTCCGAAGAATAGCCCTTACTTCTGTCAGTTCAAGCTTTAAGGATCTTTCTTGTTCTGCTCAGACTTCTGAGGGAGAGCCTTCCGAGGGACAACTCTTGCTCTCATTAGTGCAGGTCCAAAGAACAGCCCTTGATTTCATCAATACGAGCTCCGAGGATCTTTCTTTTCAAAGTAGAGTGAACTCTTACTCGAACTCCCGAGGGATAGCCTTTGCTTCTATTAGCTGCTGAAGTAGAAGTGCACATCCACTCGGACTTCTGGAGGACAGCCTTGTTTTCGCTCGAACTTCTGAGAGACAATCTTTACTTCTGTTGGTGCAAGCTTGGTAGACTCGGTTATCTTCCAGAGGAATCTTTCTTGCCAAAGTAGGGTGTGTGCTACCTTCGGACTCCCGAGGGACAGTCTTGCTTTTGTTCAGGACTTCCGAGGAACAGCCCTTGCTCTCATTAGTGCGGGTTCCAAGGGCCCTGAGGTCGTGGATTTCAATCAAGAATTCATTTGCCTGAAATAGCAAAGCCAACAAATGAGACAAACAATATCAATTTCAGATCATGATTCAGGCATTATCAGAATGGGGCAACATCAACAAATAATAATTATCTATTTAAGCTACAACAATTTTATTACTCTGAGCAAGTTCATGAACAACAAATATATATATATATATATATATTCAAGAATGGGTTTCGGCAATCTGAAATAGCAACACAAAGAGGATGGGCCGATGACCGATGCCGCGTTGAGAGGGCGGCATGGTCGGCATTGGCTAGATCACAATTGAAGACAGTAGGTCGGCGGTGGCACGAGCTGTGTAGTGCTAGGCAAGACCACACACGTCGCGTTGAGTGGGCGGACGTGTGTGGTCAATGTCGAACAATCCGAAGCCGGAGGCAGCAGTGATGTTGCAGCGGAGTTGGTGACCACACACGACGCGTTGGAAGGGCGACGTGTGTGGTTGGCACTGGAACAACTAGGCAGACCGACACCACGTTGAATCGGTGGTATGGTCGGCGTTGGCAGGTCACGACTAACAGTGATGGATTTCAATGGGCGAGAAGGCATATCGACAGACCGACGCCACGTTGAGTGGGCGGCGTAGTCATCACTGGTCAGTTGCGGTTGGGCACGAGACAGACAAGCCGCGTGAGTTGAGGTGGTCATGCACAGAGCAGCGCCGTGGTGGGTTCGCACAGAAGCCGACGGTGGCACTCGAAGGGTTCAACATCAGACCTGTATGCACGTCAAAATTATTGTCAAAATTATCGGCACATGACAAGTTTCAAAACATGAATTTCAAGACTACATTTATCATGCAAATCAAGATTCAAGTGGGTCATTCTCTCTCAGATTACAGTATTCAATATTACCCAGTTTATACAAGACTTTGACTCTAAATAAACAGAGTAAGTTAGAGTAACAAATTTCAGGCCCAAGATCTCAAATATTTTTTATTTGGATATTATATTTCTCAGTCATACCAATTTCAAGAATATCTCTTCCAAATCAAGATTCAATGGAAGCTTCAGCTATCTCAAGTTCAAAATTGGTATACAACAATGCTCACAAATCTCAAAAGCCCAAATCAAATTTCCAGCAAGGCTCACAAATTCACATTTCATCAAAACAAGAGGTTAGAGAGTGGGTTTCGAAAAATATACTTACAGATATGAAGGCCACACCCGTGAGAGAGAGTGGCAAAAAACAGTACAAACCCAAATAGGGCCTTGGTTTTTTTTTTTTTTTTTGATGAAAAAGGCTCCCTTTATCTTCCTCTCCCCCTAGTATGGTGACCACTGTGTGGGCTGAATCTACTATCTGCAGCAAACAGAATAACCAGGCGCTTCCTTACACCATTTTTCCGACTATGAGCCTTGGAAGTTTGTGCCAGAGGGAATCATCACCGTTGATTTTTATTGTGCCTTTCTTTGACTACGCGCCACACTGCTACTTCTATCAAATGAAGACGGTGGCATGTTAACAAGTAGCAAGAGATGCCCGTTATTATTGGAGAGATGTAAGAATGTGAAACAGTTGAAGCAATCTCATGCACAAGTAATCATGTGCAGGCTTGGAGATAACAACTTTGCCTTGAGCCGATTGTTGAGCCGATTGAAGTCCAAAGATCAATAAATCTGAAACAGTGAAGGGAATGGAATTAGTTGAAAGGAAGACCAAGGCTCACCAAAAATGAAGGTCCAAAAATGGGTTTTAGAGCAGGTCGGTGGAGGCGCGAGCAGCATGCGTAGGGCCAGCACAGGCAAGACCGCAAACGTGAGACGCATACACCTAAGGCCGACGCCGAGCTAAGCAGTGCTAGGCAGGCCCACACACACGTCGCGTTGAAAGGGCGACGTGCATAGTCGGCGTTGGACGATCAAGTCCGAAAGCGGCATTGGACGATCGAGTTCGGATGCAGCGATGGTGCCGTAGAGGAGTTGGTGTCGGCCTCTGTTAATTGCAGAAATAGAGCCTCTGGTTTGTTGAAGGAGAGCACCACAGTTTGCTCTAGTATTGTAGAAGCAAAGCTTTCTTGAGGATGAAGCTGGGTCTCTCAATGTAGAGAAAGAGAGAAAGTGTATGCCACTGGTTTCAAAGAATAATAAAAGAAAGAGGAAGGTTAGTGATTTCGGCGGCTATGAGCAAAGAAAATGGGTGAGATTTAGGGTTTTACACCTGCCCTTAAATAAATAAAAAAAAAGGGAGGCCTGATGCTAGAATATTCTGAGAATGTACTATTTATATATATACATATATCCATATATGGATGGATTTGTTGGGTTGCCTAACCAGAAAAGGAAAGGTGTGGTTTGGGGTAGCCTCTCAAAAGTTTTTTTTCTCTCTTTCTATAACGGTTTGCTAAGATTTGTTTGGCTGCCATAAAATGGGTTCACGTTGCTAGAGAGAGAACATGTTTTGGGTGTGTAAAAAAAAAAAAAAAAAAAAGAGGAAGCTTGCTTCGTTTATGGCTCTCAAACTAATATACTCTCTCTCTATATATATATATTTATATATATAATGTGTCATTGAATATGCTTCCTGGAGAATCTACAAATTTGAATTTGTGTACATTAAGCAAAGCAAAGTCATGTTTGACTTTTAAAAAAAAAGGGGCCTTATGTTTTTAGAATAAAAAATGAGGGTGCGTGTGCTTCATTTTTATTTGGAGTTGAGTTGTTCTATATTAAAAAAAAAAAAAGTTTTAAAAAAAAATGATTTATTTATTTTTTTATTATTTGTCAATTTTATCTGTAAATTACGGTGAATCTTCAGTTTTATCCTTAGACTCTGTCAAGATCAAGTATTCCCGAAGACGTAATGCGGAGCATGGCTAACAAAGTGAAATTATGCATGTTCGAGAAAATTACAATTTCTCATACATGCAAGGGGCAAATGTAAGAGGGGCTAATTTGAGCCCATTAAATTAATTAGGCCCAATAGTCCAAGATTGGTGGGCTCGAATTTATCACCATCAAACGGGCTAAATGGCTCTAAGCCTCGAAAGGGTTCGGATCCACGAACCTAGAGACTTACGTGGGCCCGGACTCGAAAAGGTATTAAGCAAGCCTAGAGATCCGAGGCACTCGGACTCGAAAGGGTTCGGATCCACGAACCTAGAGGTCCGAAACACTTGGCTTCGAACGGATTCAGACGCAATCTAGAAGTCGCTCCATTAATGAGTCCCAGAACACTTGCGGGCTCGGAGCTTTCCGGGGTCTACGTACCAGAACCATGGGCGTAATGGAGTCCGAACAAAGGACCCGATCCCGAGGACGGTGAGTGGAGATAAATTCACTCTTCGGTTAAACTAGCCTATACCCGGGTCGAGGTGGCACGATCTAGGGGGTCCCTGAGACTCGGCAATATTTGCGGCAGGGCGTTCTCTTGAACCACCCCTGACCCTTATGCGGCAGGACGTCCTCTGGGACTACCCCTGACCCTTTGGGATGATTGGGGATCATTGGTTAGGTGTGGCTAAGAAGAAGGGTTCGCCGAGGGAGTGATCTCCTCTTCGGGGTTTTCTCATCCTCAGAGAAGTCACCTCCTCGGAGAGGTCACCTCCTCGGACAAGGTGGTTAGAGAGAATATCCCCCATGTGCCTTGCACATGGGCTCCATCCTACATCATGAGGTGCCTATAAATAGCACCCACCCATAGCTTTACAAGGGATGAATTTTTGGAGAGATGACTCTTGGGAAAGAACTAATTTCCCATCTCCATTATCAACCTTGAGACTGAAAGTGGGAGATCCCTGGGAGAGCCTTGCCATTATTCTATTCTCTAGCCATTTTGCCTTCTTCTTCACCCAATCTTTTATCTCCATCATCTCCTTTGTTGTTGTGTTCCTAAGTTGAGATTATTGAAGAATCTAAGCCTCTCATCATATTCTAGAGAATTCGATCTTCGAATTTTCCAACTCGTTTCTTGAACCCTCTCCTACAATATTTAACACACATACTCCTCCAATAAATCTCTAATAAATCGAGGTGCCTTTTAAGCTTAGCTTGAACACTTAATTATTAAAAAATATTAACAAAATAAATTCAATTATTGCAATTTTGGAGCCTACCAATTCATAATCTAGTAACTTAACTAGACATGATATGCTGTCCTATTCAACAACCGAAAAAAAAAATAAAAAATAAATAAAAAAAATAATATTGTAGTTGTAAATAATTATTGAAATGTCAAAAGCTAACCAAAACCAAAATCAAACCAAGTCAAGCTTTTGTTTGGGATTTGGATCACATAACCTCTACATTACATTGCGCAATTATTCATAAAAAATCAAAAAAATATTCTTATTTAGTTCATTTCAAATCACTATTAAATTCCTCCAATTATTGAAATGTTACTATCAAATATAATAAACAATTTCCACTTTTCAGTTAATTTCATGAAACAAACTGCTAAAAAATGTGTTTTATCAACACTTTCATAACTAATTCCAGAGAGAAAACAAAAAAATAAATAAAGAAAAAGAAAAATAAAAATTTGAAAAATTAGGAGAACAACTGAACCCAACGAGCCACACTAGGCACACCCTGGTTAACAGCAAACACCATATACCACCCGGGCGGCGCCACCCTGCCATCCGGCGGCGCAGTACACCCAATTCTATACCTCCCATCACTCTCCGGCAACGCACTGGTGACTCCCATCTTCACCAACCTCTGCCCCTGCGAAAACGAATGCGTTGCAAACGGAGCACTGGCTAAGTTCACCTCCACAACCCCCACCACCGGAAGCAAAACCGTCACAAACACATCGAATCCCTCGCCGTACCGAATCGTCTCCGGCGACTCCACCAGAACCGGCCTTATATTGGCCTTGTCCGCGGCCAAGTACTCGGGCGAAAAAGCTTCGATTCTCAGCTCCGTCGGAAACTCGGCGGCGAACTTGTAGAAGTAATGTGGGTTGCTTCCGGCGATCAAGACCCGACCGTCGGGTAATAGATTGGCCGTGGAGTGGTACATTCTGGGAACCGACCCGGGGTTTAAAGTCATGAAGCGAAGCCCCAACGGTTGATCGGGTCGATATAGAACCGGGTATAAGCACGGGTTGGAGCCCATTTCAAACCCTTGGGTACCAGCTTGAGCTCCATTGATGATAAGAACTTCTCCAGTAGGAAGCATCACCATGTCACCCATGATCCGACCGAACGGCATGTCCTCCATTTCCCAAACAGAGTCGGGTCGGGTGGCCACGATCCGGCCGCAGCTCCCGTGGGCCGGAGTGTCGACACTTTTTTGGATATAGGCGCCGTACTCGGCACCACCGCAGATTACAATAACCGCGGTTGAAAAATCACCTTCCAAAGGCAGCATGACAGACGAGCCGGCCGAGGGATAGTTCCGCGGGCCGCCCTCGAGCAAAGGAATGTCTCTCACGAGAAAATTCTTATTGAAATCATACAATACAGCTTTATTGTTGGCGAAAATGAACAGATTACCATTAGGAAGAAGGTGGAGATAGGGGTACAAATTATCCATTTGATTATCCTCCGCCTCGGCCAAGAACGGGAAATGCACGGCCCCGCCGTGCCTCGGCGGAAAAAACTCCACACTGTTAGCAGCGCGGCCGCCAACGATGATAACCGAACCATCAGGAAGAATCTGATTGGTAGCGTACCATCGTCCTTGCGATAATGCCATGTTTTGAAGCTCTTCCCAATCGCATAATTCAGTGAATTTACATGGTGTGAATTTTCGGAATTTACGGACTCCGTCGAGGTCGCCGCCGGATTGGAGGAGAGTGCCGTCGGGGAGGAACTGGCCGGAGGAGCACCAGGTGTCGGTGAGGATGGTGAGGGGGCGGATTTGAAAGGTGTGGAGGTCGAGGAGCACGGAGTGCGCGTAGCAATCGTGTTTGAGCACGGGGTCGTACGGGTCGTTGCGGCAGTGGCCTTTTCGGAGCATTTTGCGTGATGGTCCGATGTTGGTTCGGTCCAGGAGGACTACGGTGTTGAACCTTGTCACGGCGGTGTGCATTGATGCAATGCCGGCGTTCGCCACCACCACTTCCCACGTTCCGGGCAGGTCTGCACGTGCCATGATCAACAGAGAGGGACACAGGAATAGAAGGAACGAGAAGATCGAATTGGACATAGCCATTTTTTAGAGAGAGAAAATATGTGTGTGTGTGTGTTCAGTCAGGGTATACTTGCTACTGTCAGTGCTTGCTTACTTAAAAAACCAACCATGGGTTGAAATGAAAGGTCGAGTGGAGATTGTAACGGATAACAAGTGGGGCGTGAGTTATTGTGAGCCGTTGATTCTGCTGATGATTAAAAACAAGTTTCGTTACGTTACGTAAGATAAGAGTGTGTGTTCTGAGTCAATGTAAAATCAAAGATGCGGGGTCCACTAGGGCCGTGACCGACTGTCGGTTTTACAGGAATTATTTAAGAGAAAGTCTATGTGCAGAAACTAAACACATTTATCAGGAATGGGATGGGTCTTCTTTTGTGTTTGATTTTTGTGATCGGTAGCCAAATATTTCGTAAATGTTCATAAGTTTAAAGACAAATATATTATGCAATGAAGATTTATTTTTTACTTTATCACATATTTTTAAAAATAAAATAAAAATTCTCTCATTTAAATTTTTGAAAAATAATTTAAACATAAATCTTGAATTCTCAAACTCAAATTCTACCACTTGTAATTTTCTCCTAGGACTAAATAATTATTCTTTAATTTGAAAAACTTACATATCAATCCCTCATTTCGTCTCAAAATAATAGTCTATTTTAGAGAATTTAATTTTTTTAGTAATACAATTATTACACTTTAAAAATATTAATTTTTTAAAATAACCCTTTAATAGTAAATTTTTTTAGGTATATCAATTGTCATAATTGTACTTTTTATGTTGTTAATAAATTTAAAAAAATGATAAAATAATAAATTCATATTATTTTAGTCATTGATTTTTGAAAATAGACTAATATTTTGAAATAATGAAAAATTAAATGAGGGACTAATGGTGACTTTTTTACTTTAAAACAAAACACCCATAAACATAATTTATATTTACAATAATATCACTATCACAACATTTTTATTATATTTTTTGTATAAATTTTTTATATAAGAATATAATTTTTCATTTTTATTTCCATCATCATTTTTTTTCTCGTCTATTCGCTAACATTTACTACAGTATTACTAAACACCGTCATTCACATTTATTACAGCATTATTGAATTTTTATATTTTTGTATTTGGTAAATTTAAAAAAAAAACACAAAAAATTATATTTTGTTAAGTATATCTAGATTAAGTGTATCTAAAAAATTAAAAAAATGCTTAAAATATTAAAAATTTCAATAAAAAAAATGAAAAAAGAAATTTAATTTTTTTGTGTGAGTTAAATCAAAGAAGATTATTATTTCTCTTGAAATGATATGAACAAAATATTAATATTATTTTATTATTTTATATGTATAAATGTTAAAAAATAAATATGTCATTTTAATCTAACATAAAATAAATATAATTTTTCAAACATAAACAGTAATTTATATTAAACAAAAACTTTAAAAAGGTATCCGTGTAATTTAATCATTTTATTTTACAATCATTATATATATAAGGATTCTCCACTAATGCGATGGGGAGAATTAAATAAATAAAACACTATCTGCACAAAATTTTGGTATACAAAATGTACAAAAGCTCTTAAATATAAGAGTTTATCACTACAAGAAAAGTAGGTTTAAAAGATAAAACTTTTTGCGATGACACATTTGTTGTCACAAAAAATGTGACTTTTTGAGACGGTACAACTTGTCGTCGCAAAAAATAGAGTATTTGCGGCGGCATAAATTGCTGTCACAAAAAAAATAGAGTATTTTTGCGACGGCACTAGTTACAGTCGTAAAAAAAAAAAAAAAAAAAGAGTTTTTTGCGATTGTAATAAGTACCGTTGCAAAAAAAAAAAGAGTAAAATATATATATATATATATATTTTGTGACTTTGAGACGGTTTTATATATATATAGTTACAAAATGGTTCAAATAAATACAACGGTATTTTTTTGTCACAAAAAAAAAAAAAACGACGTCGTCTTACTATTTTGATATAACATTTCACTTTTCACCCATTTTTTTATCTTCCTGTCTCTTTGTCTCTATCTCTGTCTCTCTTCTCTTTTTCTCTCTCACTCATCACTCTTCTCTGTCTGTCTGTCTGTCTCTTTCTTTCTCTCTGTGTCTCTATCTCTGTCTCTCTCCTCTTTCTCTCTCTCACTCATCACTCTTCTCTGTCTGACTGTCTCTTTTTCTCTCTGTGTCTCTCGCGCATCTCTCTTCTCTCTATCTCTCTTCTCTCTCTGTCTTTCTTCTCTTTATCTATCTCACTCTTTCGCTCATCTCTCTCTGTCTCTCTCTGTCTCGTTTATCTCATTTCGCTCTTTTTTTTCTCTCTCTCTCTGTCTATCTCTCGCTAATCTTTTGTTTCTCTCTTTATCTCTCTCTTCGGTTCATCTCTCTTCTCTCTCTGTCTTTTTTTTTTCTATGTCTCTCTCTCGTTAATCTCTTTTTACTTTCTTTCTCTCTCTTTTTGTTTATCTCTTGCTCATCTCTTGTTTCTCTCTCTTTTTC
The DNA here is from genome assembly GCF_055761805.1 of Camellia sinensis. Taxonomy (NCBI): domain Eukaryota; kingdom Viridiplantae; phylum Streptophyta; class Magnoliopsida; order Ericales; family Theaceae; genus Camellia; species Camellia sinensis. Next base: position 17,036,738 of record NC_138963.1, on the reverse strand, counting down.
TGTCTCTCTTTCTATCTCTTTCTCTCTTTGTCTCTCTCAATCTCTTTCTCTCTCCGTCTCTCTCTCTCTCTCTCTCACTCATCACTCTTCTCTCTCTCTGTCTGCCTGTCTGTTTGTTTGTCTGTCTGTCTGTCTCTCTCTCCCTCACTATGTTCGCCTTACTCACTCTCTCCCTCATCTCTTCTTTATTTATTGAGCTCCCTTTCGATTTATCGATCCACTACAAGAAAATACACTTTTAGTGACCACTTTGTCTCTTTCTCGCTCTCTATTCGTCTCTCACTCATCTCTCTCTCTCACCACCCATCTTCTCTACCACATTTACCACTACTGCAAATGCCATTCAACTACAACCACTCTTCTCTTTCTCTCTTTCACTCATCACTCTTATTTCTCTATCTGTTTGTCTATCTGTTGGTTTGTGTGTCTGTGTGTCTTTCGTTTATCTTTCTTCTCTCTATCTCTCTTATTTGTCTTCTCTTTCTGTCTCTCTCGCTCATCTCTCTTCTCTCTATCTTTCTCATCTCTTTTCTCTATCTATCTCTCTCCCTCATCTCTCTTTTTCTTTTTCTTTGTCTCTCTCCCTCATCTCTCTTCTCACTCTATCTCTCTATTTTTCTATTCTCTCTGTCGTTCATTTCTTGTCACTCTCTTTCTCTCTTTTTTTGTATCGCTCATCTCTTGTTTCTTTCTTTTTTTTTGTCTCTCTCTCTTTTTCTCTCTATCTCTTTCTCTCTTTGTTTGTTTGTCTGTCTGTCTGTCTCACACTCATCACTCTTCTCCTGTACCACCTTCACCACTGCTGCAAATGCCATTCCACTACCACCACTACTACCACTATTGCCACTCCATCTTTACGACTATCATTACTACCACTATCTCCACCACTCCGCTACCACCACTACGACTACCATTACCTCTCCTCCACCACCACTACTCTATTTCCTCTACCACTACCACAACTTCACCATTAATCTCCTTTGCCACCACCACTACCACCACAATCACCTCTTATCCACCACTTTCACCACTATTGCTGCTCCCTATTCTCTACCACAAAAAAATTAGTTCCTGATTTTTAGTAACAAAAAAAAAATGGGTCACAAAAAAATATTTTTCATTGACTACAAAAAAATAACTTTATTTTTATAGAAATATTTTTCATTAAAATATTATCCTTACTTCTACCAAATAAGAAAAAATAATAATAATTTTTTATTCATTAAAATAAAAATGAAACAAATAAATTCTCAACCTTAGTAACGAAAAGAAAATGAAAAAAAAAAACATCATTAACTATAAAAAAAAATATTTTAACAAAAAATATTTTTGTTTGGCAACGGCAACCTCTGTCGCAAAAAAAAAAAAATTATTATTATTTAAATATTCACTTGTGATGGAAACTAATTTTTTTTTTCCCAATCTCGCTCAGTTCCCCCCTTTTTTCCATTCCCGCGCCCCCCCCAAATCCCCAATCTCTTAGAACCAAAATCCCTAATTTGTACCAAATCTCTCTCTCTCTCTCTCTCTCTCTCTCTCTCGACTGTGAGCATGGCCGACGACGGTGTTGAGCCATGGGGGCCAGTGAATGAAGGAAGCCAGATATCGACGACCATTGTCGGAGTCCTTCGCTTCTCTATCGATAGCCATTACCAGCAAACGAAGTTCTTCGAAGTCTTTAGCTTCTCTCTCCGGCTGTGACCAGCAAACTAAGCAAACAGAGCTCTCACCTCTCCCTTTGACTGGAGCTCTTGCATCTTTCCTTCCCACCACCTAATTTCAGGTACATGTTCAGATATTAGGATTTTGAGTTTTGATTTAGTGCTTTTCAATTTCAATATTAGAGTTTATGGTTTTTCAATTTCAAAAATTGGGGATTTTTAAATTGATTTGATTAGAAACTTTTTTCCTTTTATTTTATGATATTTGTTATGTTATGTTAATGTAGTGTCTTCTATGTTTTCATTCATTTAACATTATTTCATGTGTTAAGGTCTAGTATTGTTGTGGTTTTCATGATTTCCCTCTTTAGGTTCAAATTTGATGATGAACGGGTAACAAAGGAAGACATAAAGAGGGCGTTAGAGGAGCAGTATGGTGGTAAGGAAAAGGTCCAGCAGCTTGACATACAACAACATCTGGTCTTAAGGTCCAGCAACTTGACATACAACAGCAAGCACTGAAACTCATTGCAAACAGGTTTCTGTTTCACTTGGTTTGCATTTTCTTTTGCTTCTCATTGTAACTCACTGTAGCTCTTGTTTGTTGTGTCAGTGATTACTCTTTTTTAATTTTTTCCCCACCTGCAGTATGTATGGTTGCCTGGGTTTTTCCAATTCCAGATTCTATGCAAAACCGCTTGCAGAGCTGATAACACTACAAGTAGGACTTTTAATTTGATGCTGATAATTAACTTTGCTTAAGTCCGCAGATTTTGGCTGAATGATGTTTTCTTGTTTTAGTTTCAAGCAACTTACATCATTGTTGTGCAGGGAAGGGAGATCCTACAAAGTATTGTTGATCTAGTTCAGAATAATTTAAACTTAGAGGTTATTTCTTAAATGTTGAGATTCATATTTTTTTAATGTATTATTTCAACTCGCGTCTCCTTTTCTTGATTTCAGTCATCAAAATACTTTGGCTTCTAAATCATGTATTGTATTCTACCCGGCAGGTGATCTATGGTGATACAGATTCAATTATGATTTATAGTGAACTTGATGATGTTGCAAAATGTAAGGCGATTGCAGGGAAGGTCATCCAAGAGGTGAGATTTGGTTGTAAATTGAAATTCATTGCATTATTTTCTTTTATTTTTATTTTTTTCCTCTAATCGAACAAACAGATTCAAGGTAGGTAGGTAGTCAGCAAATAATTTACTGAACTAAAATTGAATTTCCTGATCTTTCCATTTGTGCTTTACTAAAATTGAATCACTTGATTTTTCCATTTTGTGATTTAAACACTGCACATAGCATCCATTGCTCACCAAGGTTGTAATTTCTTCATTATCCCCTTGGCATATGGTCATACTTAAAATTCAACTCATACCCAGAAATATGATTTAAAAAACCTAGTACTTGCATTTTTTGACTTCCAGGAAAAAGAACACGTTTATAATTCACACACACACACACACACACACACACACACACACACACACACACACACAAAACAAAAAAAAAAAAAATGAAATGAGGGTTTAGATAATCTAAAGAGAATATTTGGACCTCTTGTTCTCTATAGGACATGTTTTCTATGAAACTGGATATACCCTTTCAAAAACGTTATGATGAATTTCTTGTTGCAATGGATGTTTGAAGTCTCTCTTATCTCTTTGGTTTTAGGTCAACAAAAAATATAGGTGTTTAGAAATTGACCTAGATGGCTTGTACAAGAGAATGCTGCTTCTCAAGAAAAAGAAATATGCAACTGTCAAAGTGCAGTTTAAGGATCGAACACCATATGAGGTAGATTTTTAAACTATTTATTTTTCTTGGACTTTTTGAACTTGTTCAAAATATGTATTCTCAGTGTATGCTGGTGAATTGTATTCTTGGAGCAGGTTATTGAACGGAAAGGTCTTGATATGGTTCGTCGTGACTAGTGCTTGCTATCAAAGGAACTGGGAGATTTCTGCCTAAGTCAAATACTCTCCGGAGGGTATATATATGCATCTATTATTTCTTCTGTGTGTGTGTGAGTGGTTGACTGGTAATTCAAGCAAAATCTCTGTTACTTCTCTAAGCCTCATAATTTGTGTGTGAGTGGTTGCTTTTCAATTTCCCTCTTTAGGTTCATGGGCTCTATTGTATCTTTGATCTTCTTGTCTTCATGACTAACTTCTTGTGACTTCATTGTGAGCCGAGAGACTTGTGGGAGAAGACGAGAATCCAATCGGGTTCCCGGTTTGGGAGTTAGAGCCGGATTTCGATCTAGGCAAACTAGTTTATTAAGAAATTTGAATTGGAGATGTTAATGCCCCAAAATCTCCAAATGGCGTTGGATTAGCACGAAATTTGGCACACACGACCGCCTAGGCACAAGAGACTTGTGGGAGAAGACGAAAATCCAATCGGGTTCTCAATTTGGGAGTTAGAGCCGGATTTCGGTCTAGGCAAACTAGTTTATTAAGAAATTTGAATTGGAGGTGTTGACACCCTAGAATCTTCAAGCAGTGTCGGTATAGCACAAAACTTGGCCCACATGACCGTCTACGCACGAGAGACTTGTGGGGAAGACGGGACTCCAATCGGGTTCTCGGTTTGGGAGTTAAAGCCGGATTTTGGTATAGGCACACTAGTTTATTAAGAAATTTGAATTGGAGGTGTTGACGCCCCAAAATCACCAAACGGTGTCGGTTTAGCACAAAACTTGGCACACATGACCGCCTAGGCACGATAGACTTGTGGGAGAAGACGAGACTCCAATCGGGTTCTCGGTTTGGGAGTTAGAGCCGGATTTCACTCTAGACAAACTAGTTCCTTAAGAAACTTGAATTGGAGGTGTTGACGCCCCAAAATCACCAAACAATACGATTTAGTCCGAAACTTGGCACACACGACCGTCTAGGCACAAGAGACTTGTGGGAGAAGACGGGACTCTATTCGGGTTCTCAGTTTGGGAGTTAGAGCCGGATTTCACTATAGGCAAACTAGTTCCTTAAGAAACTTGAATTGGAGGTGTTGACGCCTCAAAATAACCAAATGGCGTCGGTTTAGCACGAAACTTGGCACACACGACCGTCTAGGCATGAGAGACTTGTGGGAGAAGACGGGACTCCAATCGGGTTCTCGATTTGGGAGAAGACGCGATGGGCATCGTGCTGTCTCAAATATTTTTTTAGCGACAGCAGGTATCCTGTTGCAAAAAAATCTTTAGAGACGGCTTTTTTGCCGTCGCAAATAACACCTTTAGTGACGGCAAAATAGTGCCATCTCAAAAAATCTCAGATTTTTTCATATTAATGGCGACGGAAAAATTCCGTCGCAAAAAAAGGCAACTTGCCGTCGCAAAAAAAAGGCGACGGCAACATGTCGTCGCTAAAACCTTTTTGCAACCCCCTCTGTTGCGACCCCCTCTTTACTGTCGCTAAAAGTCATCTGCTGTCGCAAAAAATCTTTTGAGACGGCATTTTGAATATTGTCGTCGCAAAAAGTCAATTTTTTTGTAGTGTATATGCATTTTATGTGCTAGAATTCTGCGCATGCACCAATCAAAGTCATGTATACAGAGGACGTGTTTGTTTGTCGTTGTTGTGGTGTGGATACTGGGACCCTGATAACAACTACGAGTCACACGATCATATCGAATGGCCTACATAATAGTGGGACGACATTGATGTAGAAGTATGTAATAATTTTAATTAGAAAAACAACACAATTCACACTGTTTCATTTTAGACGAATTTATTGGAAATTCTGAGAATTTTTGTATTATTTAATCCCACATTTTAAATGGTTGATTGATGAGTCCTTATTAGATGTAGTGTGTGATTAATAAGTCATTTTTCAAATATGGATGTGCATTGGTTAGATAGATGCACCTTCACTAGTTAATTGGAGAAGTCTATTTTTTTTTTTTTTAAGAATGTGTGACAGGTATGGTGTGATACTCCAATGTAACAAGTATTAATGTGACACTCCAAAAAAATTAAAAATTTCTTAATGTACTTTTTCAAATGTGACAACGTGATAGGTATAATGCGACACTAAAAATTTTTTACCCATCCTTAATGTACTTTTTCCAAATGTGACAATGTGATAGGTTTGATGTGACACTCAAAAAAAAAAAAAACTCCTTAACATATACTTTTTTTCAAATGTGACAACGTGAGACACTCCAAAAAAAAAAATAAAAACTCCTTCATATATTTTTTTTCAAATGTGACAACATGGCGGGTATGTTGTGACACTCTAAAAAAATTAAAAACTCCTTAGTGTACTTTTCCTAAACGTGGGATGTGACACTCCAAAGTAGCAGACCCAATTTGATTAAATTATTACGTGTCTTCACATCACGCGCCAAAAAATAATTAGTAAAGAATTTACATCTCACACTACGTGTATTAAAAACAACAAAATTTTAAAAAATTACTAGTGCACTTTTCGAACAACGTGACACACAAACACCTCCACCACCTTTTCCATTCATAATCACGGCACATGTCTCGCAACTGTATTAACAATGGCAAAACAGCCAACAAATAATTTAGGGGACCACTTAGTCACCAAAAAAACATTTATGACCTTATGGATTACAAGCTTACAAAACGAGATTTACTGGTCAATTCCCCTTGATTTTAATTTCCAATATTCACTTTTCAAAAAAAAAAATTCATTTTATTTTTTATATTTTTTTATTTTCACTAATTTTTTTAATATTTTAAGTATTTTTATATGCAATTAACATAAATATACTTAAAAAATATAATATTTGTGATTTATTTTTTAAAAAATTCAACAAAATTTTTATATTGTTTTACTTTCACTGAATTTTTAAAATATTTTAAGTATTTTTTTAAAATTTTTATATGTAATTAACATAAATATATTTAAAAAATATAATATTTGTGATTTGTTTTTTTAAAAAATTTCAATAAATAACAAATTTTTTTTTTTAAAAATGAAAATCTAATACAATTTTCATATTGTTGTATATTTATTAATTTTTTAAAATATTTTTTTCACAAATATTTTATTTTTTAGATATATCTAAGTAATGTGAATCTAAAAAAGTAAAAAAATTTGAAAAATTAACCAATAAGTCCCATATTTTGGACTTGTAATCCATATAGTACCATATTTTTTCTTATGATCCATTTAGTCCTTTTTGATGTGCAATGACTTATTTACCCACCACATTAGAGTGTCACATTTGAAAAAAGTATATTAAAGAGTATTTTAGTGTCACATCATATCCGCTACATTAGAGTGTTACATTTAGAAAAAGTACACTAAAGAATTTTTAATTTTTGCAGTGTCATATCATACCCACTACATTAGAGTGTCACATGTCACGTTTGGCAAAAGTACAGTAATGAGTTTTTAGTTTTTTTGGAATGTTATATCATACCCACTATATTGTCACATTTGAAAAAAAATACATTAAGAAATTTTTAGTTTTTTTAGAGTGTCACATCATACCCATTATGTTGGAGTGTCATATTAATATCTGTCATATTGAAGTGCCACATCATACCTGTCATATTAATAAAAGGGTGTGTTTGATTGGAGGGATAAGAGGGGGGTCTATTTACTGTGCGCATTGTAATTCGGGAGAAATATCCAATCCGCCGTTTGTTTTTTTTATTAGTCTGCCGGATATGGAGTTCGGCCGGACTCCTTATCCCCCATATAGGGGACTATTGTGTCCTAGGGGGGGTATGGAACAATTTTTGAGAGACTATCCACTGTTGGGATTAGGTGGTAAAATGACTATTTTGACCCTCTACTATTTAATTATGTATTATATTTAATAAAACTCAATAAAATTTAAATGTCTCAATTTAAAAATAAAATAATTTTATTTAACTTTTTATTGATGTTTTATTTATTTAATTTTTTTAAAATAATTTTTTATAGATATTTTATTGATGTTTTATTTTAAAATTTTGTTTATATTTTATTTAATTTCATTATTTAAATTTAATAGATGTTTTATTTAATTTCATTGTTTAATTATTATTATTTTTTAAAATAATAAAATTTTAAATTTTAATTAAAAAAAAACATATATTTTTATTGATATTTTATTTATTTATTTATTTAAAAAAATAAATTTATTTAATTGTGTAAAAAATAAAATAAAATAAATTTTTATTTAATTCTAGCTAAAAATAATTAAAATATTAAAGATATGTTTAATATTGCTATTACTTAGTAAATAATTGAAAAAGGGTAAAATAGTCTTTTGATCATTTATCATATCCAGTCCGTCCAACCAAACGTGAGATTTACTAAAAATAGTTATTTCCAGACATCTAATCCCATGAAAAAACAAACACATGATACATATACAATCCAACCAAATAGTCGTCTACCAAAATACTATCAAAATCGAAAATAGGACCACACCGAAATAAACCCATCACTAATAGGACTTAACACATCAATAAAAAAATTTAAAATTAGTTGAAGTACTTGTTTGTAAGATTAAACTTATTGTAAATATTTCAAAAAAATATTTAAAATTTTAAAAATATTCACTAAGAAAATACAAAAAATAAAATAAAATTTTTTAAAAATTAAAACCAAACTATGGTTATTATTTTTTTTTTCAAGTGGTCCAGTAAGCTACATACTGATTGTTTCCAAATGATTTCCTATTTTCCTGCCATTCTTCACAAACTCATCCTCTGCTTTTCATCTCTTAATAAAATTATCCACTGAATTATTTTTTTTTTTAAAGCTTTCATAAACATGATTATTTTTCCGCTCGTTTATTTACCACATTAGGACACAACTGGACAACTGTGAAAACCAATCAAGTTTTGAATTCGGATTTGGGTGTCTCGTAATTTGAAATTTTGACCTTTTCTAATGACAAGGATAGAGGAGTTATATATCAGATATATCACATACATATAATGTGCATATTTGAACTATAATAGACTCTCACTCTCCGTCTCTGTCATTAGAGTATCAAAAACAAAAATCTTTATATTATGATTTGGGAGGGTGATATTCGCATTGTAATATCATTTTATTATAGGGGATTTTAATTTGTGATTCAGATATATGCGATTCACTTATCATGTATATGTAATATTATGAATCGAAAAAAATGTATGTGTAATATTTATTCTACAACAACACTTCAATTTCTCTTTTTTTTATTGATTTGATTATCCAATGACACAACATTGAAATAAACCAACGGGAAATTATAATGTTCCCGAAGTATCACGTCTGTATTCCTTAACCAATTAGCATTCAATATACCTCTTATATTTCTCAATCATTCAACACAATACTCCATTACCCACTTTCTCCACCAATCATAATGTTATAAAATACCACGCGTCTATTTATCGGGATTACTGAAACTAAACCAAATGACACACCCTCCTTAACCTATAGTACTACATAGTAACATAGTATACATTAAGCCATCGTTGTCCCTACATTATCACCTTCATAGCAATCAGCCACAACAACAGCGGCCTTTCTCTGCACATTTTTATATGAATACTGCCTCGCCAACGGCACGTAAACACACAAATTCACAGCAGCAACGGCGGCTAAAAGCCAGTAAAACTTATCCAAACGACTACTATTCAAATCCTTCCCGAACCAACTCTTCCCACTCTTCTGCGTAATATGATCCACTGCGGTAATCAACATACTGCTAAGAAAGCTCCCTGCACCGATCACACTAAGGTAAAACGCAATCCCTAAACTTCTCATCGAGTCAGGGACTTGGTCGTAAAAATACTCTTGCAAGCCAACCAGAGTGAACCCATCTCCGAACCCAATGATGAGAAACTGAGGAGCTAACCAGAACACACTCATTGACATCGAACCCTTCTCTGGATCCTTCTCCACTAGGCTCAGCCTCTTTCTTTCGACTAAAGCCGCGACAACCATTGTCAAAACTGAAAAGACCATTCCAATGCCGATTCTCTGGAGGATTTTGATGCCTCTTTCATTACCGGTCACCTTTCTGAGCACAGGGATGAGGATTTTGTCGTAAAAGGTAACAGAGACGATCATTCCAATGGCGGCAATGGCATAGATTGAGGCTGGGGGGGTTAGGAAATCGTTGCTGATATTGCGGTTTAGGGTTGTGCCTTGTTTGATGAAGAAAGTTGAGGCTTGTGCTACGCAGATACCGAATGGTAAGGCGGCTAGCCAGATGGGAATCATGTTGAGGAGTAGTTTCATTTCTTCCACTCGGGTAACTGTTGTGAGTCTCCATGGATTTTGTTGATGCTGATCTGCTGGACTCTGTTTGTTTTCCAGGATTGCGGCCTTGTCAAGAAATCTGACACACATTATGGATAATCATATTGTCAGTTTTTCGAACATCTATCTTTATAATACGAAAAGAAGTTGTTTATTTGAGAATCTAAGTCAAAACTGTCTGTTTCAACTTCGATTCCTTTGACACTAGCTTTTAAATTGAAACTTTTTTTTTTTTCCGTTTATTTTGTATTTAGTATACTTCATTAAAAAATTAAGTCAATTTTTTTTTTTTAAAACTTTTAAATTGTCTTTTTAGACCAGATAACTTTGAAAATTTTCAGATAATTTTGAAAAATGTTCACAAAAGACCAAAATAAATGAAATTCTGTCAAATGTATATAAATGTTGACTTATTTTTGTCTTTTAGTTAACATTCAAATTTTTTTTAGGATCGTCTGATCTAAGCAAATCGAAAAAATTACTTTTAGGTACTATATGATCCTAATTGTTTTAAAAAAAAATTGAAAAAAAACCAACAATAGACTTAAAAAATATTTCAACTTATAAGTTGCAAGACCAATTAGATAAGTCAAACAGTATCTAGAATAGAAAAGACGAGTGCTTTCAGCTTCTTCTTGTCATATTTTCAGTTTAAAATAAACTGCAACAAACACGCTCAAGGTATGACTCCAAAGTGATTGATATAAAACATGAATATATGTAACTAAATCATAATGAAAGAATGATATAGCTTACTTGAGCTTGCTGGTATGGCACAGAAGCCTACCCTGAGTCTTCTGTGACTTAGGAACTTCATACAATTCAGCAGGACTTGAAGGATAAGGAAGATTTCTCTTCTTAATGGCTGCAACAAGAACCTGCAACATTGGTGTCAATGGACTCCCTGTTGGCTTCCTGTATCGATAAACCGGCCTTCCCACAATAAAGATGACAATACTAGCAACCATCACAGCAGTCAAGATGATATCAGCAACAGCCCAACTCACATGGTCTTGGACATAAACAACCACTGTGACACCAATTAAAAGTCCAGAGCAAAGGCCAAAGTTCCACCAGTTGAAGAATGACATCTTCTTTTTTCTTTCTTCAGGGTGATCATCGTCGAATTGATCAGCTCCAAAGCTCTCTAGAGCTGGTTTGTGACCTCCTGTGCCTATGGAGATCAAGTAGATGGAGAGGAAGAAGACCACTTCATGGATTTTTCTTGGTTCATGACAAATGCCAGTACCACATGGCTTTAGGCTTGGAACAATTGTAGACATGGCCAAGAGAATCAAACCCTGTTTTCCCCATTTTAGTAAATTGAAATTAGTACTGTTAAAATAAACCAATGTTAATAATTTAGCACAAATTGTAGCTGTAGTTCTTTCATAGAAAGAATTGTTGGAATTTGAGAATTGTTACCAGAAGATAGACAACTGAGGAAGCAAGGATGGTAGTGAATCGGCCCAGATAAGCATCGGCTAAGAAGCCTCCCAATAGAGGCATCATAGTGGTAACACCAGACCAGTAATTGCAACTCTTTGCAGCTGTTTTGAGGTCCTGATGGATCACCTTGGTGAGGTATATGATCAAACTTGTTGCTATTCCAAAGTAACTCAACCTTTCACTGAACTCGATTGCTGCCCAAGCCATATATATGTCACAGACAAAGAAAGTTTAATAGAGACTCAAGCTTCGAAAAAATGAAAAATTTATCCTAATTTATTGGAAATAGTGGTATATACATCGCCAATTGTAATTGGGAAGTCAACACACTCTTGGGACAAGAAGCAATTGTGTGATTTCAATCACAATTTATGTAAAACTATTCTCTAAGATGGCTAGACCTTAATTTGGATTGTCCATTCTCCCTAGCCACCATTTTCTTCTTTTTATTTATTCATTATTATTTAGGATCAATAATTATTTAGGAGTTCCGAAGTATTATGTGATATTGTTTATATAGTGCTCCAACTAATCACATAGAAACATGCTGATATACCTTTGTTAGGTAAATAGGAAGTGAAGTGATGACATAACCTAATTTTTTTCTTTGTTTCCCTCACCCATTCATTTCTTCTTCTAAAATATGTATCCAAACCCATGATTTGAACACAACTTACGGGTATGTGTATGGGTATGGGTATGGGAAAACGGATCGGCTAAGCAGTAAAGTTGAGTTTTTTAAAAGTACGTGACATCAACTGGTAAATTTTAGAAGTCATTTTTTTTTGTTTGTTATATCCTTCTATTTTTAAGTCCACTAATCTATATCATGTCATGATTTCTTCTTTTACTTAGGTTTCATTTGGGAATAAGCTATTTTAGTAATTTTTTACGAAAATATGTGTAGAAAAGTAGAAAAAGTGATATGACAATTTATAATAACTTTTAATTTTTTAATTAAAATATATAATTGTCAAACGAGATATTAATCTTATAATAGAGAGTGATCTTAGAAGGAGACATGTTGATGTGGATAGAAAATCTCTGCTAGATTTTCCCAACTTCTAACATGTGGGTGCACTTATTATATACCTCGTATGCACTACACAGTTTCATAGTGAGATATTATGTCATGTACACACTATGAGTATGGTGAATATTTTTTGAGGCTATACATTAAACATTAATAAGTGCACCAAAGTAGGGTCTGTCACAAATATTGAATCAACTGTTTTTACACATGCCCAGGTCCTCCCTCTGTAGTCTGTCTATGGCTTGTTCAAAAGAAAATATGATGATTTGAGCATTGAGAGAAAACAAAGGATTCTAGAATGGGCACGAATGAGTTGATATGATTACGAGCGTAAATGATTCACAAATATAATTTTTTTGAGTTTATTAGTGATTGAAGATTTTATCAAAACTTGGGTTCTAAAAAATTACGTCTGTTTTCTCTATTCTTTCATGTAGTTTAGGATTATAAGAAAGCATTTGATCATAAATAACCAACAATATCAATGGATAATTCATTTTGTCTGTTTTTGTTTCTTTGAATGTGTAAAGCTGTCCATCTATTTTGTGAATGAAAAGTTCATTAAAGAATCATCCCAAAACATAAATATACTATCAAGTCATGTGATACTTGAACAAACGGTAATAGCACCTTAAATTAGTGGCAAATTGCAAATTGATAATTGAGGTTAGGGCAAATTATACTAACAATTCTTGTAATTTGAGATTTGTGTCACTTTGGTCTCAAAATTTTTAATTGTGATACATTTGATCCTAAATTTTGATTCTCGTTCCAAATAAATACAATTAAAAATACTGTTGCTCCATTTTAAGAATAAAGTCGTCAATTTAATAAAATATAATTTAGTTTAATAAAAATAAATGCCAAAAAATTAATTTTGATTTTTTAAAAATTATTTCTACCCACAAAAGATAAAATTATATACAAATGATAAATCTTTTATATTTTTATAATTTTGTTATTTTATCAAATTAATTTTTAGTATGTGTTTGGATGATAATCATGTAATATGTGATTGTTTTTGTTGATATTTTTAGATAGTTATCATGGTTGTATTTGTTGTTAATGGATATTTTTAGATGATTATCATGTAATGAATTGTTATTAGGTCTTTAAAATCGATATGTTTAATAGTATATGAAATATTTCTAGTTTTGAATTTTTTGATTTAATAATTATATCAAAATCGTTGCTATGTTTGACTTTTTTTAAGAAAAGAAACTAATTTAACGAAAATAAATATCAAAAAAAAATTATTTAAAAAAATTATTTCTACCATTTCAAAAGATAAAATCATATAAAATTGATATATTTTTAATTTTTTTTATCAATTTAATTTTTAATTTTTTAAAACAATTTCTTGAAATTAGATTATGAAAGTCAAATCGAACATAACTTTATAACAAAGAAAATTCCAACATTATTCATTATAAAAAAAAAGGCTATTACATTTCAAATAATATACAAGTTTACCAATACAAAATAAATTGTGTCACTACGTTGTCCTTAAAATAGACCGTTTGTAAGATAAACATCTTTGATTATCTTTATTTGAAATAAAATTTAAAATTTAAGATCAAATATCATAATTAAAAAGTTAAGAATCAAACTAACACAAGTCCCAAATTAATAAGATTGTTAATGTAATTCTCTCTTGAGTTTAATATTGTGTAGAATGGATAAGATTGGGTATGGACGAAGAGCTTATATTGCAAGTGTTGGGCCAATTAACCTTTATACTTTTGTTTATATATATATATATATATATGAAACATTTTTAAAAGTAAGTGTTTTTGAACTCATGTTTCAAATTAGATGCTTATTAAACTCAAATTTTAAAATATAATTTTATTAATTAAAATTTTTGAATTTTTATTTTCTAAAAGCATCTATTAATCGAAATACGCATAATTAACGGCACATTCGTTTATCTTTTATTTTAAAAAAACATCTATTATCAGTATTGTTTATGACTAACAACTTTTTTTTTTTTCGATTCAAAGTTTATGACAACAACTTTAAGCGTGCTACATTAGCTTGTAAGATTTTCTATAAAATTTGTAGAGCAAGACTATTTTATTTGGATTGAATTTTTTTTCTTGGGCTTGAACTTTTACAAAACCTTTTTCGCATAGCTTATATTTTTACGGTATGTTTGATTGGAAAGATTAAAGTATGGGATTGAGATTATTAATCCGTAGGCCCAATCATCCTATATTTGTTTTGACATTTTGGTTTAGGATTATTAATCCAATGGATAATTAATCCAATAAATTTGTAGGATTAGTAGTAATGGGGTAGGGGTGGAATAGTTAATACCACACTAATTTGATAGGATTATTAATACCTCACTATTAGTATTGTGAATCAAACATGACCTTAAGGGTTTAGAATTTTAGTTTGAATTAATACTACCAACATATGACGGGGCTGTTTGGTGAGGCTTTTTTGAGCCAGTTTATGGCTTCTGGCTTTTAAAAAGTTATTTTAGACTGTTTGGTTAAACTTATTTCAAACAACTTCTGATTCTAACAACTTATTTTAAGTCAAAAAAGCTGATTCTGAGAAGCTGCTCATCCTTGCTTCTGATTATCAGCTTCTGCTGTGGACATATTAATTCACGGTTATACTTTTAGATTTTTTTATTTTTTATTTTATTAAAAATAAAAAAAGACCCAAATAGACTATAAAATATTATTATTATTTTTTATGAAAAATGTAGACAAATAGTGAATAATAAAAAATAAAAATGAATTAAAAAGCTACTTCACAGTTTATTTAACAAACACTACACAACAACTTAAATCTATAATCCAACAGCTATACCAAACAGATTAACAGCTTTTGATTAAAGTCATAATCTATAATCTGTTAAGCTATAATTTATAATCTGTTTTAACAACTACACCAAACAGCACCGACATATCAGGCTTTCTTTGTGAATGAAGCCTAAAGTCATTATTTGGTAATTTTATGCTTAAGTTGGTGTTTTTATCAACCACGCTCTCAAATAGTTTGAAAAATAATTTTAAAATCCACTTAATTTTTGGGAAAATCGGTCTAAGGTCCCTATCCAACTTTTAGTAATAGATTAGGTCCACAATCTGTTTTTTTGTAGTCTAAGGTCCCTCACCCCATTCCCACTCCTAAACTCACCCATCTCACACCACTCTCACCACCACCACCACCGCCGGAATCTCGCTACTCTCTTCTACCCCTCCAGATCCCCAAACTCAACCTTCTTTCTTTCTCCCCCATTATTATAAACACTCTGCTTCTAAAATTTTCCAAAACCTGCTTCATCTCTCTCTCTCTGTGGTGGCCATCGAGTCTCCCCTGCTTTTTCATAATCTCAAGTTCATTTTGAGGTTGTTGTTGGACAATGTGATGGCTACACTGAGGACCCAACAATTTCAGACAACTCAAATACTGCCACTTTTGCAACTATGATTCTGCGAATTCACAATGAAATATGGGAATGTGTGATATAAGATATCTACACAAAGTGAAGCATTCTATCACAGATCTGGCGCACTCTCGAGTTCGTTTCTGGGTTCTATTGCTGGGGTTAGGAGTTCCTCACTGCTCTCTTGTTCTTTAGTGGTTCCTTCTAAACAATAAATACTTGAACATCCCCAAAAACAAAACTAGGGAAATTCGAGTTTTTCCCGGATTTCTTCTTGTTTCACTAGATTATTATGTTGTTTTTTCAGATTTGTTCTGATTTCATAGATTATTTTTTGTGGGTTTGGTGAGAGATTGATCGATTGATTGATTTGATAAAATGTTTCTTAGAAAAATAATCATAGAGAAAAACAATTAAAATTTTCTCTAGTTTGTTCAAAACACAGAGAAAATTATGATTGTTTTTTTGTTTCTAGGTAGCCCAAATTTCTCTGGTTTGGTTTGATTTTGAATGACCAATAATAAAGAAGTTTAGATAACCAAGAAATATTTCCTAGTAGGTAACTAGAGAAATTCTTTGATTTTGAATGACCAATAATGGCTATGAGAAATTTGAAGAATCAGAAGCTTCTTCTGCAACCATATATCCAAAGAAAAAATATTAGAGAGTGAGAGAGAGTTTAGGCTAAGATGAGACTTGAACTTACTTTGTCCAAAGAAATTAGAGTGGGAAATCCAGAGAAATTTGGCGAGAATTTCTCTGGACAGTGGGAAGTCCACAGAAATTTGGAGAGAAGTCCAGAGAAATTTGGCGAGAATTTCTCTGGACAGTGGGAAGCACATTACAATTTCTCTGGATTTCCCATTACAATTTCAAACAAGATGAAGCACATTACAATTTCTCTGGAGAGAAGAGAAATTTCTCTGGAGAGAATGGAAGGCTAGAGAAATTTACAGTGGGAATTCTAAGGAATGTTAGAGAAATTAGAAAGTCCAGAGAAATTCTTCCCAGAATTTCTTTGGACTAATTTTATCTTTGAAGTTGAATTTTCTCTGGAAGTCTAGGGAATGACTTCTTCTCTTTCTTGTCTATGCTAAGGTATGGCAAGATCTTACTAATGTCTAGGGTAGAGAAATGGACAATGGAATATGGGATTTAAAATTCTAATGTTGCTTACATATTACAATGTGGAATTTTTCCAGTTGAATTCAGTTGAACAATGTTGCTTACCCAATGAATCACAATGATTTGGATGTGAATGAGAAGAAAAGTAGAGAAACTCATCCAGAGAAATTCTGGCCCAGAGAAATTTCTCTGGACCAAATTTCTCTGACCAATTTTCTCTGCACTGAAATTTCTCTGGACCAAATTTCTCTGGACCAATTTTCTCTGGACTGAAATTTCTCTGGACTGAAATTTCTCTAGATCAAGGTTGAGGGACTTTAGACATTATGAAAATATTGTTGAGGGACCTTAGACATTATAAAAATATTTGATGTCCTTTATGCTATAAAATCATAATACCAGGGACCTTAAAAAAAAAACCCCTTAATTTTTTCAAACTATTTATAGAAAAAAAAAACTTAAATATGATAACAAGCATATTTGGTTATGGAAATTTTCTCACTAGATATATTTGAAAAAAAAAAACTTAAATGTGATTCCCACTAGATATATTTAGTTATGGAAATGTTCCCTCAACCAAAATGGCAGACAAGCATAACATAAATACACACACATATATATATATATATATATATATATAAATTAATATATAGATATGCGGATATAATTTTCGGGATTGAGTTCTAAAATAAAAAAATAAAAAATCGCAGTATATACCAAAACTACGGTTTGATATTTAAAAAGTAAGGCAGAAAAAAAGGGAAGAGGAGGAGGAGATGCAAATCAATTAACTGTTTGGCTGCATGGAAAATGTTAGAAAATAGTGAAATAATTTGACAAGAATTACACCGGCAGCCAAACTGAACATCCAGAATTAGAATTCACTTCATTATTTTAAGTCATATATAGGAGCTCAATTGGGAATTCATGAATCATAACAACACAATATAATCAAGATGCTAATCAGTTGAGTGTTTGGTTGCATGGAAAATGTTAGAAAAAAAGAGTGAAATTTACCGATAATGAAGAGTGAAGCTTTCCAAACGCCGGTGTTGGATCGGAGGGGAACCCTTCCTTTATGATCCAAGGAAGAATCATTAACCCATTTCTCATCCTCAACACCTACTGATTCTCCTCTCTTTGGTTCCTCCATTTTCACTCTCTGATTATGGGCTTTTTCACAAAGAAAGAAAAAGAAAACAATGGGCTATATCTAAGATGCTGCAGAGGATATGTACTTTGATGGCAAAGATTGTTGTTGGTGAGTGGCATCTTTCCTTTGTACTACTTATATAGGGAGAATTTTTTTTCTTGGCTCATGACTAAAGAAATTTTTAAAATTTTTTTTTTTTTTGGCAATTTAGAAAAAAAAAACAAAAAGGGAAAAAAATTACTTTTTTTGGCAATGATTGTCAATGAGAAAAATCAAAATAAAATAATTCCTTCCACTTAGAAGATTTCATTAGTGGTCCTTCACAGGGAATAGCATCCATGTCCAATTGCAATTTTTTTTTGTGTGTTAATTACCCTAACACCCTCTCAACTTTTTAACGAATATTAGTTTATTCTGTTTTATCTATGAACATGTATATATTAATCCATCAATTATGAAAATTTTACAAATATATTTCTTTTAAAGACGGTTTGAAAAAATAAAAGTAATATATTTTTATAATTGAGGAGTTAAAATGTATAAATTTATAAATAAAGAAAATAAACTGATATTTATTGATAGTCAAAAAAAAAAAAAAAAAAATCTTAGTATAATTAAGATATTTTGTTCAGGACTCCAAAGTCAAAAAAGTGGCCTTATAACAAAATCCTGTATCCATGTTCAGATGTTCGATATAAAAATAAAAAAATAAAAAAAAAAACCAAAATTGTTCAGATGAAAAAGCATCGCACTTTTTATATGGTCCTCATACCATGCTTTAATAGTTTTTTATTTTATTTTATTTTTTTTTCATATTAACAAGAAGGAAAATATTATTTATACAAAATTTGTCAAAATGATGTGGTGGTATCAATTTTACAATTAAACATTTTTTTAGTGAAAATGATAAATTTCAATGAAATGACATTATTCTATACAAATTTTATATGATTTTTTTGTTTAGATATTATTACTATAGGGGAATTGACCCATAAATCTTAAAAGGTGGGATTGTAATTTAATCAGTCCCATATTTAATTTTGTATACCCAAAGGTCCCATTATTTGGGGGTGGACAGTTTTGCCCATGAACTTACT
This sequence comes from Camellia sinensis, assembly GCF_055761805.1. Classification (NCBI taxonomy): domain Eukaryota; kingdom Viridiplantae; phylum Streptophyta; class Magnoliopsida; order Ericales; family Theaceae; genus Camellia; species Camellia sinensis. Next base: position 17,017,570 of record NC_138963.1, on the reverse strand, counting down.
GTTTTGGGTTTGGTGATATTATGTTTGAATGATGTGGGTGTATGTAACGTTTTGGAAAAGCACATTTATGATGCGGGTGTATGTAACGTTTGGGAAAAGCTTACTATAACTTTTTTATGATGTGGGTGTATGTAACGTTTGGGAAAAACACATTTATGATGTGGGTGTATGTAATGTTTGGGAAAAGCTTACTATAGCTTTTTTATGATGTGGGTGTATGTAACGTTTGTTTTTTTATAATGTTTGTGTATGTAACGTTTGGGAAAGCTTACTATAGCTTTTTTATAATGTGGGTGTATGTAACGTTTGCTTTTTTATGATGTGGGTGTATGTAACGTTTGCTTTTTTATGATGTGGGTGTATGTAACGTTTCACATTTATGATGTGAGCGCATGTAACGTTTGAGAAAAGCTTACTATAGCTTTTTTATGATGTGGGTGTATATAACGTTTGAGAAAAGCACATTTATGATGTGAGTGTATGTAACGTTTGGGAAAAGCTTATAATAATTTTTTTATGATGTGGGTGTATGTAACGTTTGTTTTTTTATGATGTGGGTGTATGTAACGTTTGGGAAAAGCATACTATAGCCTTTTTTGGATTTAGTAGTGTATGCAGGGATGTCCACGTTATTTATGACCCACACGTTTCAACCACAAAAAAAGGGTACATTAGTCAGAAAAACCATTCCATAATTACATAATGGGATCCTTTGGATCACATTACCAAAAAAATAGGACTTGAACTTCTATTAATTTTAAAATGGGACTTGGTAGACTACAACTCTCCAAATGAGAGTTTCCAATAATTTTTCCATTACTATATTAACAATCATACAATTTTAATTAATAAATTTATTTATGGTACCTATCTCAATCTAAAAAAAAGCACCATGTTTGTTTCTAGTTTTTTGAAAAAACTTTTTAAAAAATTCTATAAAAGTCCATATTTTTTTTTTATTTTTACTAAATTTTTAAATATTTTATGCAATTTTTTTTTACAAAAATTTTAGACACACCTAATATAAATACACTTAAAAAGTATAATTTTTGTGAAAAAAATCTTTAAAAAATTCACTAAATACCAAAAATACAAAAAAAAAGAGAGACAATTCAGTGCATTTTTCATATTTTTGTGTATTTATTAATTTTTTGAAATATTTTTTAACAAATATTTTACTTTTTGAATACATTTAAGTAAGATGAATCTAAAAAAGTATAAAAAAAATGCTTAAAATTTTAAAAATATTCACTAAAAATAAAAAAATACGAAAAATATAAAATTCAATTTTAAAAAAACTGAAATCAAACACACTGAATAAATTCTGGGCATTTATCAATTGATCTAAATCCAAACCTGTGTCATAGATAAGACAAATTTGGTTATTGTTCCTTGTAGATCCAATTGGTTTATTTCAAGTTTTTTAAATTAAAAAAAAAAACCAAAAAAAAAATTCACTATTTTGTTTTCATAGACTACATCGAACCGTTTAGAATGCTCTCATTGATATTATATTGAAAAAAAAAATTACATAAAGAAATAATCATTTTATAAATCGCTATAGAATGAAATTAGCTAGCTTGTATCCTTTGAACTTGTTAGATTCATGAGAGGGAGATTTATGACCTATCATGGGCCGAGCCGGTTTGGGCTTCGATCAAGGTCCTCACTCGGATAAAATGAGGCCACATGCTTGCCTGGGATGTGAGCATGGTTGGATGTTTGGTGCGCGCTAGACCAAAGTATTAGCCCAATTAGGTCATGAAGATGCTAGCCCGGTTTAGAGATGTGCATTTCGCTAAGTGATGGGACGCATCCTCAGAAGACTAGGTTCGACCGAGCAAGAGCTCGGTTAAGCCCACGGTCAGACGAATCCGATAGGACCGGGTAGGTAGTGCGGCCCTGAGGGGAGACTGCGTCGCCGTGCTTCGCACAGCTCGGTGAAGTTTGCTACGTGACGTGTTTGGAATGTAGGAAGAAGATTCCGCCATCCGTACACATCAATACCGTTAGGTGGTTTCTATAAGAATTTGTTCTTAATTAGGCTGTCATTGACTATATTTTGTTTGGTTTATGAAAAAAGGGTTGAACGTGATTCAGATAAATTGACTAGTATGAGCCCAAAATTATTATTGTGATCCATAAAGTTTTGGGGCATGGTTCCTTTAGTGTATATATTATTTTATATGTGGATATGTAATATGGAGGCGTAAGGCCTGTTTTAAGTTATTTGGATTCCTTAATGGGAGGGCCCAGTAATTGTTTTATTTAGGCCCAGTCCCCTCTCCTATCCTTATTAGGGTTTACATATGTCTATATATATGTAGATCAAAAGGTTGTCAGCTCCATTGAAAAGACAACAAAAAGATTAGGAGAAGGAGGGGAAGAGCTGGTGCTAAGGTTTTCCAATTGTGAATGCCATATTTTTTTTAGGAAGCAAAACTCAAGACAATAACAGAATCAAACGGTATGTATCTGAGTTTATATTTTAGTAGTTACTTATATTCATAGTGTTTTGATTTCTAGTATATAGATCCTATAATCTTACTGTTTCGCCCTTTAGTGTTTGACAGTATTTGCACTTACATATGGAGGAAGGTAAGAGGGGAACATATCCACGAGTCAGAAGGAAGACGGACAAAGAGAGCGCTCAGAAATTATATAAATGGTGTTGCGCCTCCATGCACAGGTCTAGAACATCTAGTTATCAAAGTTATCTACCTCTTTATCTCTCTCTCTTCTTCTCTCTAAGCGTGCTAACTTGACCGTTTAGAGAGATTTTCCAGCCGCACATCGCCAGGTAGCTCACCTTCTTTGTATTCTCAGGTCACTCAAAAAGAAGCGGAGCTTAGACACGAGGAATACAAAAAATGGCAAATATTTACTCTCCGTACAATTCAAATCTCATTTAAATTGTATTTAATATCCAAATCTTTTTAGAAAGTTTTAAATAATATCTATTGAGGAAAGTATTATTCTTGTATTTTAAATACTGAGTTTTTCTAGATAATTTTTTGCTTCTATTCTAGCTTCCTCAATTCTTACGATTTCAAATTTCAAACCACTCCAAGTGTATTCCATCCAACCAACGGGTTAGTTTCGTGACCAAAAATCACTACATCATGCGTTCAAAAAAAATAATTAAAAAAAAAAAAATCATTGCATTCGCATGAAAAATCTCACTAAAAATTCCTCCATTTTTCATGTGATTATTGAGTCGTTTGGTATATTGTATGATTATCGTATTGTATTATTTGACTTTTTTGTATATATATTTAAATGTTCAGACTGATATAATTTTTATGATATTTATAATAAAAAATAAAAAATAGAAGAAAATAGTAACAATTTGTAATATATGATGTTCATGTAGCAGATTATTGCTGTTCAGGAGGTGCAAGCACTTTTTAAGTGGTGCAAAAACTTTGTGGATTTGCTTCAAAGGTGTGCAAATCCATTGGTTAATGGAACGGTCAATCTAATTCATTAAATAAATAAAATGGAAATTTGCAAATGCTGAATTATTGTGATGGTTAGTGTAGTGAAGTGGGCCACTTTCCCAATATTTGATTAAAATAACTTCTCAACTGCCCTTCATTAACCACGTGATATTATTATGTTCCAAATTGCGGTATGAGAAATTGCTCCAAATTTAATAATCCAGCTTGTATGATTTTTTATTTTATATTTTATGATAAATCATTTATTGTATATCCGGTAGGGGTGCAACTTGGGCTAGCTCAATTCGAGCAAACCGAATTCAGTCCAAAATTTTTTAGAACTTAGACAAGATATTTTCAAATTCGGTATGGACTTGGGCAAAAAATTCAGAAGTCACAATTAAATTTAGGCGAGCTTGGGCAAAGATATCAAACAACCTGAACAATCCAATATATATATATATATATAAATTATTAGTCATTACATGATATTAAAGTAATTTAGGCTCCGTTTGGCAAGAGCTAAACGGGATTTTTTTGGCTATTTTAGCCACAAAAGACAAAATAGGCTATTTTTGCCACAAAAAATAAAATATCACATCCAACCCATAATCATTACATTTTTCTCTCACAAAAAAAGCCAAAAGGCCCTTCCAAAACCAAACTTTTTAGCATAGGCCAAAATAAATAAAAAAGTCAAAAAGCCAACCCACTTCCTAAACAGAGGCTTAGATTATTAAATCATACTGAATATATATTATATATACAAATAACATAAAATCTTTTTTTTTTTATTATTTTTACTTATAAATTGTAAAGACTACTATAGCGGCATCTCTCTTACATTATATAAATTATTTGTTTTGATAGTTATAATGATTTTTTATATATATAAAAAATGTAAATAAAGTCAAATTTTAATAATTTAATAATGTAGCTGCCAAAAAAAAAAAAAAATACAATTCGGGCAACTCGGGTAATTTGGGTTTAACTCGGATCAGGCTTGGGCAGGCAACCTCGGGTCATAATTCGGGCTTGGGCGGGCCTGGGCAGATCTTAACACAATTTAGACTGGGTTTGGACAACCTCTCAACCGGATTGAACCCGTCTGAGTTGCACTCGCTAATATCTGGCTTGTTGTTTATAATGTCAAAACAATTTAGGTAAGTTGAAAACATTAATTATTTTAAAATCGGAGAAAGTGATATTTTTAGATTCTCCTCATACATTAACAACTTTCAACTTAAAATAAATTGTAGCAAATATGCCTTGAATCCAAATATTGTAAAACATAATGTTTACAGAATTGAAATTTTGTGTGTGAACCTAAGATAGAATTTTGAGACTGAACTTAGGCCTAGTTTGGGAAGATTAAATAAGTGCACTTTTTGAATTTTTATGAAATATGGGTTGGGTTTGGGTTGGGTTTGAAGTGATGTGTTAGAGAGGTGATGTGACTTAAATAAGATGATGTGACTTAAATAGGATAGTGACTTTTTGACTTTTTGTCTTTTTTGCCTCATGCCAAACTTGGCCTTAGTATCGTTCATAGGGCAATTGAAAGTGATGGTGCCCTAGAGTTTGGCATGTCAAGTTGTGTTCTAAGAGTAGTATAGAATATAGATTGATCAATGTGTCATTGTCCATCATTGACTATTTGAAGTATTTGGTTCGAATCAAACTTTAAAATGGAATGCATTGTAAATGTTTAATAGCATTTGAACTGAGTTTTATTCGTAATAAGGTTAGGTCGACATCATTCACTAAGCAGGCTTTGGTAAAAAAAAAAAAATCACTCAGCAAGAACCTACTCGATTGGTTAGAATGTGCTTGTGAAGAAGCGTGTACAGTATACCCCAACTATTTTCCTATATTTAGTGCTAGGAAAGTTCTTCTACAAGTAAGTGTGACAACTAAGATTAACAAGAATCAAATGATTCCCTGTACTTAGATAGTTGTATCACACCAAAGATCCCTACACGAACACTATCCTACGATCATATATGAAGTAAGCAATTTCACAAGCTATTCATCTCTTATTGAGTTCTAGTCTGAACTTAGTAAGAAAGGGAATAAATTTTTATCATAATCAAACTTTAAGATGGAATGCATTTTAAATAAACAAATGTATTTTAAACCTAATTGAAATTAGGATAAGGTTAGGTCAACATCATTGATTATTAAGTAGATTTTTATCAGAAAAATATCACTCAGTAGAAATCCACTTGATCGACAAGAATGTGCTCATGAAGACACACGATTAGTAAAGACGATGTACACATGACAAGGTAAGTTGCTTCGTAATTGCATTCCTAATTTAGTTTTCGGAAACTTTGTCTATAATTAATTGTAAAAGCTAAGAATAACAAGAATCATATAATTCACACCCCCTTATAAATCATGCCAACGATTCCTATATGACCATGACCTTATGGTTATATAAAGTAAGCAATTTCACAAGCTATTCATCTCTTACTGAGTTTTAATCTTCAATATCATCTATTGATTTTAACATAAAAAAAGAGTCTTTGGCTAGCTCTACACAGATATCATGGTTCACTACAGTTATTATGCATGTTTTAGTTAAAAAGTCACCATAAGTTATCACATCATTTTCTTTACTTTTCTATACATCTTTTCGTAAAAAGTTAAAATGTTATTAAAATAACTTGTTTCTAAACGAGACCTCAATGTGCAATTAATTGCCAAATTTCAGAGGAGTAATGCTACATATATTAAAATTATACTAAAAATATACATATCTAAATATCATTGCTTATTTAATAATTAATTATGTTTAGTCTCTTATATTTTTAATAAGATTGATAGTATCTCTAGTTATTTATTAAATGCAGGGGAAAAAAATTTACATAGTAAAGCAAAGCAATGTATTGGCTCAAATCATGAAAAGTCAAAGTCAAAGAGACTTGACACATGTTCAAGCTTAGATAACTTGAATCCCATTAATTCAAAATCACATCTCAAAAGAATCCATTTCAATTGGGAATTGAGACTAGTTTCTTTGTGGAGTTACATTGATGGCATTCCTAGTTCTTTCTTTTGTGATGTAATCATCCATCTTGTGTTTCATTAACAAATTGATAATCTAAAAAGTTGTGGCTAACATTTAAAGATCAATACAAGATAATTCAATTATGCAATTAATCTCATTAGCAATACAAGCAACTAATAATAACACTTGGTTTAGATTAATGCTAGGGTTATGGGGGATTAAGTGGCTATGGCTATGAAGTGCATAACTTTAATTTGATGGTGGTTAGAGCACTCTCTCCACACTTCATCATCAACATTCCAAAAAGGAAAAGATTTCCATTTGTAGCACTCATTTCTTACGCTAAATTAGTGCTAGGGCTCAAATGAGCCGAATGAAACAGAGTTTTAGTATGCTTGAATTTTATTTATCAAGATTTTAACGAGTTTGAACTTGAATTTGAGGTTAATAAAAATTTAACGAATGAGCTCGAGTCGAATTGGTTTAGGCTTGACTCGAATTCGAGTTCGTTTACGTGCCTTAATGAGCCAAAAAAATTATAAATTCATACTTGCGTATGAAACTATGTTACAATTGAAATTTTGATTACATAATTATATATACAATATATATGAACATATTAAAAAAAGTCAATATTTTATCAAAATAATAATATCTACCACCACTATTATATAAATTTTTTTATCTATAGTTAGCTATTATTTATATTTACATTTTTTAAATATATATATAACATAATTATTTTATTTTTTATACTTATTTTTATATTATTTAATATATAAATAATAAATGTTAAATGAATCAACTAACGAGCCGAGCTTACAAGCCGAGTTTTAGTGTGTTTGGACTTACTTATTAAAATTTTAACGAACTCGAACTTAAAAAAAAATTAGTGAACCGAATTTGAACGGGCTTTTACTGAGCCGAATTCCAATGAGTTTGAGTTTGTTCATAAATAGTTCTGTTCATTTGTTACCCTATTAGTACAAAACAAATTCAAAAAAAAAAAGAACTACATTAAATAATGTTTATATTTATAGTTTTCTCTTTATATTGTTAAAAGTTTTGGAAACTCTAAAGAAAAATTTATTGTTTGGCAACCACCTAAAAAAGTAATTTTTTTAAAATCTTTTTATCCTATTTAGGTCACATCACTTCTCTATCATATTGTACATTTTTCCGTAAAAAGTAAAAAATTACTAAAATAATTTACAACCAAACAACCTAACATTATTTTTTGTTTTTAAAAACTTATAAACAATTTATAAATTTATTAAATTCTGTAACCACAGATGGTTGATTTTACTTATTCAAGAAAAAAAAAATTGTATTCATTCCCCCCTCCCACCCCCTCCAATCACCACACATCGCTTACCATAGCACATTAGGCCTCCAGCAGGAACTATCATCCTTTACAAACCATCTTCCACTAGCAAGAACTATTTTCGGCCACTACCTCTTGCCGAAAATCACTTTTAAAAACCAAAAACCACTTCTAAATAACACCTTCATCCGCCATCATCAACTGGCGATAACTACTTTCAATCATCATTTTCTGTCGGTCATCCCTCTCACTTGTTTTCCAAACACATGTATGTACTAAATATGATTTTTTTTTAATTTTTAATTTTTGTTTTTACAACATAAACATGATTATTTATTTATTTCTTTATTTTTGTTGTAAATAAACGATAATAGACTATAAACCTTTCCAAATGAGTCCTACACTTTTCTTGGCACATTTGAGTGGGCATTAATGCTGTGTTTGATTGAGGGATTTAGAGAAAGATTTGGAAAGGGAAAGGGAAAGGAAAAGGAAAAAAATATGTGAAATTTAGGTATATTTTATTCACATTTCACCTATCTTTTTTATTTTCCTTTCCAAATTTCTCCTCAAGTTCCCCTACCAAACATAATATAAGACAATCAAAGTGAAGGATAGTGAGAGTTATGATGGTAAACTACTATTTATCACGATCCACGTGTTTCTTTTAGGTGCTCATATCCAATGTGTTTATAGATTCGAAATATAGAAACAGTCTCTTCACATACATCAGAGATTTTGTACATCTGATTATTTTCAAACCCCACAGTAGCTGGATTGATCAATTTTTATTTTATTTTTTCAATTTTTATTGTAGATTGTGATGGTAAAATGCTCTTATTCAATGATCCATGTGTTTTTAATTTCTTTTATTTTGGTTTCTCTTTCTCTTGACAGGTCAGATCAGATCAGATCAGATGACTAAATCTTCAAACCCAAGCTCAACAGAGAAGAGATAGAGATGTTGCAATGGACCACCCCACTTAAATTCTGAGGTAAACATTCCTGCATGGAGGTTGATAGATAGATCACCACTTACTATTCCGCGTTTGGATTGTTCTGGAATTCAAGTTGATTGAAAAAGCTAACTTACTTGATTGCTCTATTAGATCAAAAGTCATATTTTGCTCATGTTAAAAACACCTGTTCTGTTTTTCAGCTTACTGTATTTTCTTTTTCTGAGGAATATATGCCAAGTTAGGTGGAAAATTAGTGAGAGTAACACGTGGACATCATTTTGTGTTTTGTTTGTGGATTGTACTTGGTTTATGAGAACAAGAATGACAGAGACCACTAATTTTAGAGGTCTAAAAAGATCACTAATGACATGACACTCAATAAAAAAAGAAAAAAAATACAACACCGAGATCAAAACATCAAATCATTCATGGTGGGACCTACTACCACATTATTAGTGATAATACTAATTAATACTCTCACTCATTTTCCTTATGAGAAATATGGCTGAGGTTTTTACCTCTTTTGGACATCATTGCTCTTGACTATAGATACCAACAACCATTTTATGTCTGTTGAATTTAGAATTTTCATAAATTTCACTCCAACTTTAAGATACAAACATTCATTTTAATTTTTTTTATTTATTTTAATTTTACAAATTTCACCACACATTTAATATCCAAATACTATCTTAATAATATGGTAATTTTTTAATGAAATAAATATGATATCTCTCCAGTTAGACTAGATGTCCAGTTTATATTCTGTGGGACGTGGGCGTTACAGAAGGGTCATTGCTGTGGGACTCACAACTTCTTTTAAAAAATTTAGACTAGACATCCAATCCAATTAAAAAAAATTGATCTCTAGGGTTAATCATAAAAATAAATTTTATATTAAAGTATCTTAATTAATTTTGTAAATAGAAATATCATAACAATGCCTCCATTTATAAGAATCCTAAAATAGGAAATTTTTTTCTTAAAATATATATATATATATATATATATTTTTGGTCACATGATAAGATATTTAATAGAATAGCAAAGTTAGATTACTATAGCAAGTTAACACCACTTTATTAACTCGAACTTAAAAACTCAAGTCACTGACATTTAAAATGTCCCTCATGACCACTTGAACGATATAAGTTAGGTCAATTTTTCCAATAACAATAGTCCAATAAAATGTGTCCGACAGACCTTTAGAAATCAAAAGTGCTTTTAAAAATGCAGTGAGTTGAGTTCAATTGTATATAAGATGCTCTGCATTGGGCATTACTCTACAGAATAACATTATTGCCCAAGTAGTATCTCCAACTTTTGGATATGATTCGACAACCCTAAATCTCTCTCTCTCTCTAACGTTTTCAGAAGGAAGATGATGGGGAGAGACGATCATAGAATTGTCATTGTTTGGAATGACGGAAAGTGGAAGAGAAAGGGAGAGCACACTTCCCCTGTTTTGCAAAAGAAAATAACAAACTCATGTATACAATTTCTTCCCTTCAAGACTATTATTTTTAGGTACACTTTATCTTGTCACCTATTCATCAAATTAAATCACATCCGGCACTTAAAAATCAATCTCTCTTTCAATTCGACTCAGTTTTATTATACCTGATTTTAACCTATTTTGAATTTTTTTAATCAAAAAGGAAAATAATTGATCCATCGAATTTGAATTCGCTCGTATTGTCCAAATTACATATGTGGGATTACCAGTGTCACCCTAATCAATCGCGGTTGTCAACCTTTTTAACCGCGACTGTCACCCTTGTCAATCAATGTGTAAACCGACATCTGCTCAGATAATCGTTATCCTCTCGAATGACTGGTCGGATAATCGGTATGTACATATTTAGACAAGTTGAGCGAGTCCAAGTTCGATGTATGAGTATATGCAAAAATGAATAATGAAAAAAAAAATTATTTGATCGAATTGGACCGTATGAGTCAGCTAAATAAAGACCAGCTTATCTCGTTTGAGGCAATTGTATTATATTTCATCTTGGTTATTTCATCAGCATATGTAATTCTATTTTAATTTTTTTATTTTAAAAAATACAAATTAAATTATTTTAACGAGAAAGAAAGGTGCACGTTGTGACACATGTACAATTTCTGTTACGTAAGACCAATCAAAATGAAAGTATGCAATCAAAACAAAAGACATGTGGGCATATACTTCTCATGAAGAAAATAAAGAAATCCCAACACCCCTTTCTTTTTTTCTTTTTTTTTTTGAACCAATCCCAACGCTCTTCCCTTTCTTCTTTTTCAAGACAAAAGTTCAAGTATGATTATCCTAAAGATAAAAAATGAAAATATAAATAATTAAATTTATTTACTTCATGTATCAAAATATTAGTTCTTTATTCTATTTTTTATTATCCTAAAATATTAATCTCATTTCAAAAATTAAGAAATAAAATAATATAAATTTACTATTTTACCCTTCTTTCAAATACATTAATAATACAAAAACTATAATTATAACAATTGATATCCTTAAAATATATATATATATATATATATATTATTAAAGGGTAATTTTAAAATTTTTAAAATATAATAATTGTATTATCAAAAAAGTGAAATTTTTTTAAAATGAACTTTTATTTTGAGACAGAGAGAATATATTTTACCTAGCCAATCACATTCAACAAATTTCATCATCACGTGTCATTTAATAAAAAGGAGCACAAAGGTGAAAATATCTTTGCCAGTCATTATTTTCTAAAACAACAATGATTCATCCCACTAAAAACATCACCACTAATAGCACTAATGTATTAAAAAAGTAAAAAAAAAAAAAAAAACAATTCCAAGACCAAAACATCACATCATTAATAACGGGACCCACTGCCACCTAATTAGTGGGAGCACTAATTAGTGCTCCCAAGCATTTTTCTTTCTAAAATTCCAAAAAAATAAAAAATTCATAAATTTATTTGATAAACCGTTATAAAATAAAAAATAAAAATAAAATTCTTGAATTTTGACCTTGATGACAAAGTAAATTTTTAATTTTTTTAATTTAAAGCCTTAACTTTTAAAATGCAGAGAAGGGGAGGAGTTTTGTATGAACGTAAAAAAGAGATGAGAACGGCAATGGGTTGGGAAAGAGGTGCAGTGACGGATGATGGTAAGCATGAGAGACGGTTGTCAAATAGATGGTTATATACACCGATTTAAATTGCCTAATTATCCCTTCTCCTTTAGTTATATAAAAACAGATAGTACAAATTGTTAAAATTGATACCATTTTAAAAGTTCACAATTTAAATTGAACAACTAAAAAAATTAGAGTTTGATTTGTTATTGAGCTCAAACTTAAGGTTTTTTTTAATAATTTTCCATTTTATTATTATTTTTTTTAGAAAAAGAAAAAAAGAAAAAAGAAAAAGAAAAAAAATACAGCGTCTGAATGCATCCACCCTGCATATGTCAGCGTCTTTCAACACTTTTAGAATGATGCTTTGAAAAAGGAGGTGACACATCATTTCTTTCTAGCAAGTGTTGTTTTGCTTGAGGGACTAATCTCCCATTCAACTCTCGAACTGTGGATGGGACATGGTTGCTTCTTATCTTCAATTCACTTCCTGTTATATTGCAACCATGCTTTAAAATGGACCATTATGTCAACAAGTTATTTGACTTGATCGTGTGATTCTGAAGAGTGCTCAACATTATCATCTAATCACCAAATAATTTTTTTATTATATTTGGAAGAAAAACTAGATATCTGATGCTACTAGTGAAGTATTTGATTGTTGACTAATCACCTTCAATTCAAATATGCATCTGTTTTAAGGGTTTGACTTATGGCCAGTTCAAATTTTAATGAAACTAAATAGTACAAACACTGTTTGATCAGTTCGTAGAAACCCAATATTTGGTTATATGAGTGAGTGAACAAATATGGATCATTTGTTCGTCATTAATGTAATATTGTAGCACAGACAATCCAGTCCAATTGAAACTCAAAATGAAGACCAGCCGAATTCTATTTGTTTCATAATCATTTCACTACACAAACGGTATGAAAATAAAAAGGAAAATGCTATGGACCCCAAGCAAATTATCAAATTTTCTACCAAACCTCTCACATGGGTGTGGGATCCACACAAATCAAATGTGTGTGAATTCCACACCCATGTGAGAGATTTGGTAGAAAATTTGGTAATTTGTTTGAGGTCCCTAACATAACTCAAATAAAAAACCACAACAACGTATCTTTATTTCAATACAAAAACACTTAAATGAGATTTTAACATCCAAGTTAACATAACATTTATAGATCATCGACTTTAAATTTTAATGATATACTATCGAAATGAAATTTGTTAATACAACTCCGATTGGTAGCTCGAAAAGGGTATGGCTCGAATGGTTCGACACCAAAATGATGCCGTTTTGATTTTTTTTTTTTTTTTCTTGTGTTTTTTTGAAGACGAAAAAGAAAGAGAAAAGAAAAAGAGAAAAAGAAGAAGGAGAAGGAGGAGGTGGGTTTCATCAAAAGGGGCTGGGTTTGAAATCAACAGATTTTGATTAGAGTTTGAAAATGAACCACAGTAATAAATTATATATATATATATATATATATTAAAAATGAACCAGCACAGATGTTGATTTATATATATATATATATTAAAAATGAACCACAGTAATAAATTTTATTCATTCAAATATATTTTGCTTTTTATTTTATATAATTTGAAAATTTTGTTGAAACCCAGCATTGATGAAACCCAGCTTAGATCCAGATCAACATCATCATCATCTCCATATCATCATCATCTTCAGATTTTGAAATCAACATCTTCAGATCCAGATCAACATCATCATCATCATCTCCAGATCTTCATCATCATCAACAAAAAAAAAAAAAAATTCATCATCTTCTTCAACCAAAAAAATAAAAAATTTCCCCATCTCCCTCTGTTCTCGAAAATTCATCATCTACTTCATAACTTGAGCCTGACACTGGATCTTCATCATCTTCCACTAAATCTGGAAGAGACAGAGTCGCAGAGCTTGTCCCATTCATCGTCTTCTCTCTTCTCTCTCTCTCTCTCCTCCTCTCTTTCCTCTGTATTCACGAAAAAGAAAAAAAAAATACAAAACTTCATCATCTTCCAGTAGATCTGGAGTCGCAGAGCTTGTCCCATTCATCATCTTCTCTCTTCCTCTTCTCTTTTCTCTTCTCTCTCTCTCTCCCCTCGTCTCTTCCCTCTGTATTCACGAAAAAGAAAAAGAAATACAAAACGACATCGTTTTTGTATATTCGAGCCAATTTCGAGCCACCGTCTTCGAGCAATGGATCATTTTTCTTGTTAATATAATCATGTAATGGAAAAGATTTAAATCCAAAATACCATCCTCATATATTAATGTCCCATGTGTTATTTCACAACATGTAGGTGCTTTTTTATTCATACCCACCATATCTATCAGTACACTCGTATAATAAAAGAGCATCCTTCTCAAAACACGTCTCACCTGCATAAGAAGAACACACTTCTGAAAACATGTGAAACATGAAATGAATGTAGTACAAATTTAGGTTGGTTTAAATAAAAGCACCCTTCCATGCCAACACATGCAATATATCTCAATGAAATTAAAAATATTGCCTTTGAAATGGAATTTCAAATTTTAAAAACTAATTTCACACTCGAATAAAAATGATATGCAAATTATGACGTATTTAAACTTTTCATTAATTTTTTGTTTATGAAAATACGAAAAGAAAACACATCAAACAGGCCAAAACAGCCCCGAGTGTCTTTGAGTCGGCTAACATGACATGCCTAGTAATAACAATGCTAGAGATCTCTAAAAACACACCTCTAAAGACACCTCTAATGAGGTGGATAAGGGGAAAAAAAAAATAAAAAAATCAAGACACATGGCTGACAGTGACAGAGAGTGAGACCCACTGCCACATCACTAATTGCACCTCTAAATTAGAGGTCCCAAGCATTTTTTCTGCCTAGTGAAAGTTGTGTAGCAGCACTAACTGCAATGGCAGCATTAGTAGTATCATGATCAACCACTAATCTCAATCATTACTTGCACCAAGGTGAGAGTCAACTATGTAGATAATCTGACTAAGATTTTGACCAATATTTTTTTCTAATAAAAAACTGCAACTAGTCAAATTATGGAATCACTAATCAGTAATTAAATTCCATTTATCTTGAACCACAAAATTATAAAAAAAAAAAAAAAAAAAGAAAAAGAAAAAACATTTAACATATAGAAGGAAAAGCTTCAGTCTCCATATTCATCTTGTTCAAACTCAACAACCAGGGAAGCAAGTCAATGCCATTGTTACTAATTGTTAATACAATTACGATACAACGGGTTCCAGAGGGAATGGGTCGGACTGATCCACGCTTCTCCAACCGTTATCTGAATGGCCAAGCCCACCTGAGAACCTGCACAGGAGTTCAATGGGGAACGGGGAGTCCCCCAGCGAACCCTCCGACGAGCAAATTAGAGAGAGAGAGAAGTGAAATGTAGAGATATGAATTGGAGATAAAAAACTTAACCTTCTTCTTGTCTTCAACGTTTGCTTATATCCTTTGGTCATCATTTCACTGTCCCTTCTGACTTGCCATCTTGGCCGAAAGTCTATGCTGTAGCTTACCTTGTTCAGGGCAAGGGGATGCTGTTCCGACGGAGAGGTGTTGTCTTAATAAATGCTGTGATGGGCTGCATTAATGGTGATGTGCAGTGGCAATACCTTTGCAGATCTTTGTCTGCTGATGTGGCTTGTCCTTTACCTGCCGTATGTCTGAATGTCATTGGCTCTTTATGCCACGTTAGATTCCAGCTGTTCTGGACTTCACCAGCTGGGTTATGTATTGGGCTCCAAGTGATGGGCTTGGGTTGTTCATAGTGGGCTATGGCCTTTATGGGCTTACCCACGTCAGTAGTTCCCCATTCCCGAGTGCAGTTTTAGTCCAACGAAGGGAATACTAATGAAGAGAATGAGGGTGTTAGAGATTGACAGGATGGAGGTTGACCGACAGGAGTGACCGAGTGGGTGGACCGACCGCGAGGTTGACCGACTGTGAGGTGGACCGAGTGGAAGGGAGGACCATGAGGTAGACCGACCCCGAATCGTGGTCGAGTAGAAGGGCTGACCATGAGGAGGGCCGACAGCGAAGGTTGGCCGAGTGGCAGGGCCGACCACGAGGAGGGCTGACCGCGAAGGTTGGCCAAGTGGAAGGGCTGACCATGAGAAGAGCCGACCGCGAAGGGTAAGGTGGAGAGGCGCGAGGCTCAAGAGGCGGCATGTCACGTGGTGATTTGAAGTGGAAAAAACAGGGTAAGGGAGGAGACAGTGGATCATGGTCGTACACGTGGCAACATCTCGTGGGGGAGGAGATTAGGCGTTGGATTAGAAATGAAACGATAGGTCATTATGGGTGTTGAAAAGACAGTTTTGGCGAATGTTTTGAAAAGTTTTCAAACTGGCGCAAATTAATTGCGACCCTTGGAATACGAGCAAGCCTTGGGCTTTTGGCATTATTCGATTCACCTACTTCTTTGCGAAAAATCAAAACATCCCAAGTGTTAACTCCTTTGTTGCTGATGATACACCTCTACAACATTTTTTCAATTTCCTTGCACCTACATCCGAAGCGATTCGCAGACATACCATAGAAATAGCCCGAGAAGAAGTTGTGAATGTCAAAGTGGATCCACTTGGTGATGACGACGCAGTGGAGTTAGCAGAACAGTATAGGACGAAGAGACAAATGGAGAGAGTGGGGGAACTGGTGGTACGATCTCATGCTTCCACCATGATAGCAGCTCCGAAGCCAATCAGCCAGGCGGAACCAGATCACTGGCACACGAAGGCTGACAAATCAACGGTTACCGTGGCGGAGTTGGAGGCTATTCGTGAAAAATACCAGGTGCCTGCTGATATAGACTTATTTTTGCCGACGTCAACGGAAAGGCCATCCGACGCAAGGTCGGGGGAGTTTGCCCTTTACGAGGAAGCATTGAAGGAAGGATTGAGGCTACCACTGCCGTAAGTGGTGGTAGATGTCCTGAACCGTTTAGAGGTGGCACCGGGACAACTAATGCCCAACGCGTGGAAGATTGTACTGGCCTGTGAAAACGCGTGGCCGAAGGCGAACAAAGGGGCGGCCATGACAGTAAACGAATTCTTCGCATGTTATAAGGCCTCAGGACAACAAGAGACTTGGGTGACGTTGCAGGCGGCGGCAGGGAGGGGTCTGGTGGCGAGGCTGCCGTCATCAATTAAAAGTTAAAGGCTGCGGTGGTTCTATGTGTCTGCGAATGGAGGGGCTGGGGTGCGCACGGTGTGGAGAGTGCCCACCAAATCTGTAGAGCCAAAACTGGGAGCAGCGGCAGAGGAGAGAATAAAGAAGGTAAAGGCATGGCGGGAGAAGGAGGAGGTCAGGTGGGACAAACTCGTTCAACCCTCAGCCTTGTTTGGAGTGGGGTTGGGTCCTCAGCCGAGAGGTGGAGATTTGGGGCGAGCTGAATTGGAGGCGAGGAGGAAAGCGCAAGAGGCTGAGGATATGGCCATCCTCGCCAAAGCCAGTAAGTTCAAAGAGTCCCAGGAAGACCGACCGCCAAAGCCGATTGCGATGGAGAGGATCCGACCTCGCCCCAAACACTTAGGAGAAAAAAACTTAGGTGGATTTGTGCCCCGACCGCCCCCAGTAGATCCTTTGAAGGAGAGGGCTTTGAAGGAGATGGAGGTGGAGGGTGTGGTAAAGAAGAAGAGGAGGAGTGAAGAAGAGCCTGTCGTGAAGATGAGGAGGGAAGTGATGGCAGAAGAGACCAGCATGGCTAAGGAGGCAGAGAAGGGGGGAATGGAGAAGACCCCAGGAGGGGTGGTCGTCCCAGAAGTGGTGGAGATCGCCTCGGAGAGAGTGGAGGTCGTCCCAATAATGGTGGAGATTGCCTCAGAGGTGGCAAGGGTCACCCCCGAAGTGCAAGTAGAAGATGGGGCAACTGGCCCTGAGCCAAGGGGAGAAGGATAGCCCCAGGGGGTTCCTGCGCCCCAAGGAGGGGTGTCAGGCTGATGACCGGGATCTACCACGCTCGCGCAGTGGCTGGGTGGCTGGAAGGAGAAGAAGGCCCAGCCAGGGCAGGTGTAGATCGCCTTGTGGGGATCGTGGATGAGACAGCCGTGCGCTCAGTAACCAGATTCAATGAGGCTGAGTTGCTGAGGGGGTTATGCTCTGCTCAAATGGAGGTAACCACCTTAGCAGGAGCTCTGCTGAGAAAGGCGGCGGCTACAAAGATGAAGGCAGACGAGGCTAAGGCTCAACTTACAAGTTTGAAGGAGGAGCGTGCAGGCTTGGAGAGTGCCCATGCTGAGCTGCGAGCGGTCAAGTTGGAGTTGGAGAACGAACGCCGCCAGGTTGTGTCACTCGAGTTCCAATTGGCAGGCGAGCAGAAGAAGCTGGGGGATGCTCAAAAGGACTGCGCGGTCGCCATCGAACGATT
This sequence comes from Camellia sinensis, assembly GCF_055761805.1. Classification (NCBI taxonomy): domain Eukaryota; kingdom Viridiplantae; phylum Streptophyta; class Magnoliopsida; order Ericales; family Theaceae; genus Camellia; species Camellia sinensis. Next base: position 16,999,327 of record NC_138963.1, on the reverse strand, counting down.
TGAAGAGGCTATGACCAACAATGAAAATTTGCGTGCCCAGTAAATCAAGGAAAAAGAAAACGCAGACCTGGAGATTGCTGGGCTGCAGAAAGAGCTGGAAGATGAGTGTGTTAAGGCAATGGAGGGGAGGGAGGGCCTGCAGAAGGAGTTGTAGGAAGAGAGGGCCAAGGCGGCTGCTGAAAGGGCAACCCTGCAGAAGGAGTTGGAGGAGGAGAGGGCCAAGGCAGCCTCTGAAAGGGCGGCATACCCCGATCTGTGTGTTGCAGCAGTGGATCAGTTCAAGGGGTCTGCTGAATTTCAGATGGCAGTTGATGCCGCGGTCGCCAGCAGCTTGGCGAGGGAGGAGTCTGGGGGGCGGGCCCGTCGAGGACGACCGCTGGGGGTAGGACTGAGGCAGAAGTTATTGAGAGCTTCTAGCGGTTCGACTTCTATGAATACGAAATGGTTGAGTTCTGGGACAGTGGTTGGAAGATGTTCAAGCGTAAAGCTAAGGAGCTGTTTCCAGACTTAGACCTGAATAGTGTAAAAATTGACGACGACGATGTGGCTCAGACCCCCCTGGATGAGGGTATTGAAGAAGAAGACCTCGTGTCCAGTGAGGAGGAGTGATTAAAGAAGAAGAAGAAGAAGAAGAAGAAGACCTTGTACTTAGAGTTGTTTTTGTGTGTTTGTTTTTGTTTTTGAATTACTGTAATGAACTTATGTACAAATTTATGAATAAATAAAATTTCAGTTGTGTTTTCATTCGATTGTCTGTGCTTGTGCATCTGAAATGAATGAGAATGGTGGCTTGTGTGTATCTGCAAAGTGGAGGTAAAGTTGTAATAAAAACTAAATTTAAGAACTCATCAATGTAGAGTGGAAGTGAATCTGTAATAAAAACTCAATGCAGAGTAAAGTTAAAGGCTCCTCAATGCAGAGTGAAATTGAACTTGTAATAAAAACTCAGTGCAGCGTAAAGTTAAGAACTCCTTAATGCAGAGTGGAATTTAAAATGTGACAAAATTATGAGTTTGTGTTTGCCACACTGCTGAAGTGGATGAGAATAGTTTATTGGAGTTAAGCTTGACTACTAAGGAAAAAAGTTGACTTGTAAAAGTTGATAGAGAGGGAAATAATCTGAGTAGTAAAGAAAACATGTAAGAACGTCGTTGGAATTTGACTAAGTGAAAAGTGGTGTAAAAACTTGGACTTGGAATTGTGACCAAGTGTGTTTACTAATGCCACAAGTATGCATGCTCAGTTGGGGCTAAGCTGCGATTTACTGACGTTGCAAGTAACTCAGTTTGAACCTGGAATTGTGGCGCTTAGTTTGGCTGAGACTTGTTATGCTTGGTCTGGCTGAGGCTTGGTCTGGCCGAGTGCTTCATGCTCAGTCTGACTGAGGCTTTTAAAGCTCAGGCTAGCTGAGGCTTTTGGTGCTCAGTCTGGCTAAGGCTTTTTGTGCTCAGTCTGGCTGAGGCTTTTGGTGCTCAGTCTGGCTGAGGCTGTTGGCGCTCGGTCTGACCGAGGCTTTTGGTGCTTAGTCTGTCTGAGGTTTTTTGTGCTCAATCGGGCTGAAACTTCTAGTGCTCAGTCTAAGTGCTGTAACAAAAATGTTATTGAGACAATACACAGATAGCTGAGATATAAAATTGTTGTCATGGAAAGTGCGATCCAGTTAATCAAAATTTACATTATGCCAGGGGAGAACAAGTATGTTCATGTGTGTAAATTTGTCAAAAAGAAAACACAATAACTGAGCAATAAAAAAGTAGGAGTTTATTGAAAGTAGCGCTTCAAGTGTTCAGCGTTCCATGGGTGGGGGAGGTCTCGACCTTCCATGTCCTGAAGTCGGTAAGTGCCCGGACGTGGTCGGACTTTCACAACGTAAGGTCCCTCCCATTTGGCTGCCAGTTTACCCTCAGTCGGATTTTTGGTAGCAAGAGTTACTTCTCTCAAGACAAGGTCCCCTACAGCGAACTCCCTTGGTCGGACTTTGCGATTGTAGTGTGTTCTCATTTTCTGTTGGTATACGGCCAATCTAACAGCGGTGGTCTCTCCGAGCTCTTCGATTAGGTCTAGGTCTGCCCGACGGAGTTCTTCGGTTAGTTCTGGATCTGGATGTAAAACCCTTGGGGTAGGCAGACCGACTTCCACTGGAATAACTGCCTCAGCGCCGTATGTTAAGCGAAAAGGGGTTTCCCTAGTGGGAGTCCGAGTTGTAATTCGGTAAGCCCAGAGTACATTCGGTAATTCCAGAGCCCAAAGTCCCTTAGCAGCTTCTAGCTTAGTTTTGATGATCTTTAGAAGAGAACGGTTGGTGACCTCGACTTGGCCATTGGCATGAGGATGACCTGGGGAGGAGAAACAAGGTTGGATCTGCAAGTCTGCACAGAACTTCCTGTACTTGGAGTTGTCGAATTGTTTGTCGTTGTCGGAGACGATGGCTTGAGGGATCCCAAACCTGCATACGATCGACTGCTAGATGAATTTGATTGTGTTTTGTTCGGTAATGGTGGCAAAGGGTTCTGTTTCTACCCACTTGGTGAAGTAATCAATGGCGACAATTGCGAACTTAGTCTGGCCCCGGCCGGCGGGAAGTGGACCGACCAAATCGATCCCCCATTTGGCGAACGGATAAGGACTGCAAAGTGTGATCAACTCGGTGGGAGGAGCATGGGAGATGTTGGCGAAGCGTTGACATTTATCACACTTGAGCACGAAATCGGTCGCATCTTGGTTGAGGGTAGGCCAGAAATATCCAGTGCGGAGTATTTTGTGGGCAAGGGACCGGCCGCCTGAATGGTTACCGCAGATGCCCTCGTGGATTTCTCACATCACATAGGTTGCTTGAGTTGGACTGAGGCATCGCAGATACGGGTGTGAAAAACCACGTTTGTACAAGACACCACTGACGAGGATGTAATTGGACGACCGGCCTTAACTTTGGCGGGTTGCTGTTGGTCATCTAGAAGTTCACCCGTTGTCAAAAATAGAAAGATGTCCGACGCCCAAAGGATGGCTCATTCTGGAGGAACTGTACTTCTTGCTGATCGAGAGAAATGACAGGGTGGGCTAGGTACTCGAGACGGACACCGTGACTGAGGTCAGACTGGTTGCTGAGCCATTTCGTCTGCCTTTGAGTTTTCCGCCCGAGGGATGTGCTGGATGTGGAAGGTATTAAAGAGGCGAACAAGGGGAAGGGCAATATCCCTGTAAGCCCGCATTGTGTCCTTCTTTGCATCGAATTCTTCCGTAATTTGTCCGACAATGAGCTGGGAGTCGCTGAACACCCGGATGTGGCTAACACCAATGTCCCTAGCTAGGCGGAGCCCTGCTATCAATGCCTCATATTCGACCTCATTGTTACCGGCATCGAACAAGAAACGAAGAGCACATTTGAAGTAACCACCTTCGGGGGCGGTGAGGATGAGGCCAGCCCCACTGCTTTCTCTGCGGGATGATCCGTCGACATTGAGAGTCCAAGAATGAGGGTCCTCTGGCTCGGTAGGGGTTGGTGGGGGTGGAATAGCCGTGGTTGGGGTAGGATTAGTGAACTCCAGGATGAAGTCGGCGACAGCCTGCCCTTTAATGGCTATTCGAGGTCGGTAGGAGATGTCAAACTGGCTGAGTTCCACCGACCATTGCATGAGTCTGCCGGAGAGTTCTGGTTGCTGCATTACCTTCTTCAAAGGTTAGTCGGTGAGGACCACTATGGAATGGGCTTGGAAGTAAGGACGGAGTCGTCTGGAGGTGGTGACCAAGGCCAATGACAATTTTTCTAACAGTGGGTAATTCTGCTCGGCGCCCTTGAGGGCCCGACTGATGTAGTAGACCGGCTGTTGAATAGAGTCGTCTTCCCTGATAAGAGCTGCATTGACTGTGGTGCTTGAAACGGCTAAGTAGAGGAAGAGGGTTTCACCAGTGATTGCTTGAGAAAGGAAGGGGGGGTTGGCTATGCACTGCTTCAACTGCTGAAAGGCCTCTTCGGACTCGGTCGTCCATTCAAAAGTTTGCCGAAAAACTTTGAAGAAGGGGAGGCACTTATCCGTTACGCGGGAAATAAAGCAGTTGAGGGCGGCAACTCGGCCAGTGAGTCTCTGAACTTCCTTAACCGTTCTGGGTGACTGCATTTCAACCAAGGCCTTGATCTTTTCAGGGTTAGCTTCAATGCCCCGCTAACTGACTAAAAAACCTAAGAACTTCCCAGATCCTATGCCGAAGGCGCACTTCTCCGGGTTGAGTTTCATTTGGTACTTCCGTAGGGTGACGAAGGACTCTCGCAGGTCAATCAGATGGTCAGCGGAGAGTTTGCTCTTGACTAGTATATCATCGACATATACTTCCATGTTTCGACCGATCTGATGATGGAAAACGGCGTTGACCAGCCGTTGGTAGGTGGCCCCAGCATTTTTCAGTCAAAATGGCATCACTTGGTAATGGTAGGTGCCTCGGTCGGTAATGAATAAGGCGTGTTCTCGATCAGATGGGTGCATCAGAATTTGGTTATACCCGGAGAAGGCATCCATGAAGCTGAGCATCTGGTGATCGGTTGTGGCGTCGACCAACAGATCTATGCGGGAGAGTGGATAACTGTCTTTGAGGCAAGCTCGGTTGAGGTCTAAGTAGTTGACACAGAGTTGCCACTTACCATTGCTCTTGCAGACCAGGACCACGTTTGACAACCATCTAGGGTAGTCCACGTTTTTGATGAATTGTGCCTCAAGGAGCTTGTTCACCTCTGCGGCAATGAGTATATTGCGCTCCGGATGGAAAATGCACTACTTCTGGCGGTAAGGTCGAAAATGGGGTTCAATGCTGAGGCGATGGGTTATGAATGAGGGGTCAATGCCCGACGTGTCTGAGTGGGTCCAGGCGAATACATCGTTGTGCTCAGTCAGGAGGGCAGTGAGGTCGGCCTTTGCTTGAGGGGACAGTTGGCTGCCGATTTTGGCAGTTTTCACCAGGATCGATGGTTGTGGGCCCTGGGGTGGCAGGTTTATACCTGGGGGGGGTTGCAAGCCTTCTCTATTGGGCGGATTAGGCTGCGGGATAGTATGGCTCGGGGCTTGTTCGTAGTTAGGAAGAACATCGGGAGGTGGTGGAGGGGGCACAAGAAGGTTTCTTTGGAGCAGGACATTGATCAGAGCTTGGTTTTGCTCGACCATGCGGTTAATGCTGTTAGTAAGCTCGATGAAATATTGTGGTGGGTTGTTTGGATTGGGGGGGTCGGCTTGGTGGTCGGCAGCATTTTGGTGAGAAGCCATGGATCTAGTCGTGACCATACACTTCGATGGGTAGCGAGAAGGGGTATTAGAACAGGGTCTCCGGCGACTGTGAACACAATTGGTGTGAGGAGCAAAGTGTTCCCACAGACGGCGCCAACTGTTAATACAGTTACGATACAATGGGTTCCAGAGGGAATGGATCGGACTGGTCCACGCTTCTCCAACCGTTATCTGAATGGCCAAGCCCACCTGAGAACCTGCACAGGAGTTTAATGGGGAATGGGGAGTCCCCCAGCGAACCCTTCGACGAGCAAGTTAGAGAGAGAGAGAGAAGTGAAATGTAGAGATATGAATTAGAGATAAAAAACTTAACCTTCATCTTGTCTTCAACGTTTGCTTATATCCTTTGATCATCATTTCGCTGTCCCTTCTGACCTGCCATCTTGGCCGAAAGTCTATGTTGTAACTTACCTTGTTCAGGGTAAGGAGGTGCTGTTTCGACGGAGAGGTGTTGTCGTAATAAATGCTGTGATGGGCTGCATTAACGGTGATGTACAGTAGTAATAACTTTGCAGATCTTTGTCTGCTGATGTGGCTTGTCCTTTACCTGCCGTATGTCTGAATGTCATTGGCTCTTTATGCCACGTTGGATTCCAGCTGTTCTGGACTTCACCAGCTGGGTTATGTATTGGGCTCCAAGTGATGGATTTGGATTGTTCATAGTGGGTTATGACTTTTATGGGCTTACCCACGTCACTAATCAAACAATAATATGTCAATCTATAATCCATCCCTTTGGCACATGAACTAAAATTTCTAAAAACTACGGTAGTAATTCAAAAAGGGTCCTGCTAATAATCATCCAATAGGCATTCCTTGAAAGAAAATAAAGCCAATAAAGTGACAATTTCAATACACATCTCACATATTCCTCTGCATTTAAATACTGCTCATTAAGCTGTGGTTAACAACTTTTAAATTAAAAAATAAGATAAAACATTCCACGAAAGATCAGTTCGAGGAGTGTATAGTAAAGCTTGTTTGTCTTTTAAAATGATGTGTACAACCCACTGCCCACTTATATCATGCTGAAGGAGTCAAATACAGAGATAATAGTTGATGAGGGTTGACTTTTAAAAAATGGGAAAGAAAAGCGGCCGCGGGGGGGTGGGTGTGATAAACTTTAAATAGTTGACGAGGGTTTAGTGCTTCTAGACATGATTGCCTTGGCCTAACTGATAAATGAGAACCAGGTGCAGTGCAATAGGTTGAAGCATATTCTCTGATCTTACAGATGTGACAGGACAAAAAGAGAGATGGGATATTCAACCTTTTCAACTACCCAACACTTAATACTCTATAAGATAGGGATGTCGGATTAAAAAGAAAAATTATTTAGTGATCTGGGAGTACATGGCATCTTTGATTTCGATTATTTATCATCACCCACCTAAAATAAAATAAGTTTTGAGTTAACTACTGGAGACCCGAAAATGCGAGATATTGGGTTTCAAATTATCCAAAGTGGCCAATCATGAGTGATTAAAACAAAAAGAACATGTAGTCTGAAAATTTGTCTAGGACAGAAATTTCAGGTTAAGGTCTTCTCATGGAAACAAAAATGATGATTGCATGTGAAATACAGCACTCATGCATCCATATCTGACCAATCCAATAGTATATATATCAAATGAGAAATTCAGCATGCCATATCTACAGGAAGTCCACATAATACCACATCTGCAGAGACATGGTATGAATTAAACTGAACAGAAAGTGGTTCCCAACAAAGGCAGATGTTACTACTGGTGCTGCGAAGCAAAGCAATCTACTCAAGCTCAACTCGAGTTTGGTTCGTTAGAAGCCTGTTTGAGATTGACTTGTTATATAAGCAAGTCAAATTTGAACAACCTACTACTCGATTTTGTAAGTATATATACACTATAAAAAAATCAAGTTATCCGAGCTCAACTCGTGTCCAGCTTGTTAAAACCTCATTCTAGATTGGCTCATTATAAAAACAAACCAAACTTAAACAACCTACTACTCTCCTTGACTTAGGCTCGTTTGCAGCCCTAGTTACAGCTGCTTTTCAGAAAATCATAACCCAATCTGAGTCGAGGCAAAATGCACAAGGAAAGAATATAGTCCACACATAATGATGTTGGTCTTACGAGTGAGTGCAATTATATCTCAAACAGTTCCCATTACTTCAATCCTATTTTTTGTGGATGAACTATTTCTGGTATAACTTCACTCATCCGCTGGCCGACAATGGCAAGTCATATTTTCAAATTGAAATGGCCAGACAAAATCTCACTATAAATGAATAGAGAAGATTAGAATTGAACTGCAGAGCCCAAGAATTATCATACATCACGCATACCATTTGAAGATAAAATCAAGCATCAATCAGAATCATCCTCAACTATTCGTATAAATGCAAATAATCCTTGCGGAAACACATTACAAACTTCTATTAAGGGTAAGGATTACCTTGATCCAGAAAATAGGTGGAAGTCCACTTCATCAAGCTGCTTTAATTATAGGGTGATATCCTCTTTATTCTTCCACTTATAGATAATCAATCAACATCAAAAAAAGAAGAAAAAAATGTCACTTGTCACTATGTATAAGCATCAATCTTTATTGTTTTCATGTTTCTACTCCTAATTTCATCAGAACTCCATTCAAGTATCTTGTCTTATTCTTTCATATCCTTGACTTCATAACTCTAAAGTTCTCTCCAGTCAATGTCTATCCAAAGGCTAGTGTCAAGTTTAAACGACTAGAGTAAATCATGAGCAAATAATTGATACCATGTGAGAACTTCTTCAATCTACTCAATTTGTGCATTCATAAAATAAATAAATAAAATAAATAAAAAAACAACTCAAACTTACCCTTGTAAAATTCTATTGTGATAAAAGAAGTCGTTAGTCAATCATTCAAGTTATCGATTTCTCATACATATCCATTCTTTCAGACAAGTCACCACCACCAAAAATCTTGATATGCCTTTAAAAACAATGAACAAAAAAATAATAAACTTCTTCAATCTACTCAATTTATGCATTCATAAATAAAATAAAAAAACAAAACAAAGCAAAAAACTCAAACTAACCCTTTTAAAATTCTATCGTGATAAAGAAGTTAGTCAATCATGCAAATTATCAATTTCTCATACATATCCATCCTTTTGGATAAGCCACCACCACCAAAACCCTTGATATGCCTTCAAAAACAATGAACAAAAAAAAATAATAATTCAATTGAGGTCTTCCGTTATATCTCTAAACTACTGAATTCATAATCTTAAGTTATTAAATATCTGTTTCAATTTTCCACCAAACTATATTACACTCGTCTTAGTCTTAACTTATGCACGCCTCCTGAAATATCATAGTTTGATATGTACAGTCACTACATCCTAGGTATCAATGTTAATTCAAATATATAAAGGCCAATTACTATAGCACAAGTAACAATTTAGCCTAAAGCTTTTTCTATTTTCATTTTTTAGAAGGTTTCCAATGTCTAGTAGCCTAATTCTTTAGACAAACCAACTATTTTGCAAGTAACCTAGTTCTCGTAAACGTTCCCCACATGGATTTCATCCAATATTTCGTGAAGGTAACCCTACTATCCTTAGTGTCATTGTCAATCATTTGTAAGCCTTTTATTTTATTTTTATTGATAGGTAATCTAGGGATATTCGAACTTGAGTCTCTGTATTGGGGAAATAGAACCTAAGCCTCTGAGGTGTCTTTCACAGGACAACCTTGTAAGATCATGCTTTATCACTCACTAATTAACAATAAAAAAAGGGAAATGTCTGACACATAAATTTCTTGGAATCAATTAGAAAGATTTGGAAATTGCTGAATTAGCCAACATACCAACAAGCAAGTGGCCTCAAACGAAAATATTTATCAAAAAAAAAAAAAAAAATTGGCCTCAAATGAAACCCAAGTCGAAGTCATAATGGACCATAACTTGAGCTTCGTAAAGTGCATTCCTTACTGTTTCAAATATTTTAATTAAACACAAAATTCAATGTTAATGCCACGAGGCCCACAAAGAGGTAGGCCTTCCTTACTTTTTCAAATATTTTAATTAAACACAATTCGATGTTAATGCCATAAAGCCCACAAACAGGTAGCCCTGATTGTACAAAAAGAGTTGGGCTAAACCTACTTTGGTTTTGTACCTATAGATGGTCATACCTAGGCACAATTCAATGTTAATGCCATAAAGCCCACAAAGTTAATTGCATAATACAATGTTAAAGACACAAAGCCCACAAAGTGGTGGGCCTGATTGGACAAAGAGAGTTGGGCTAAACCTACTTTGATTTTCTACATGTAGATGATCATACCTAGGCACCTACCTCATGGTAGCCGGTCAATGCACATCTCATTATTCAGAGGACTCTGGAGGTTGTGGTTTTGTTGATCACGAGAGATTGTTGGTTAAGTGTTGATGCCATGAGGACTGCACCCTTATGATTGGGCCATATACTATGCAACAGACATTGACCTTTAGCTAGGCAGAGATTTATTTAAAAAGAGAATGGGAAAGAAGCTAGTGACTTCACAGGGATAACTTATAGGGCATGCGTCCCATTTTTATTAATTGTCTGTCCCTCACATGGATAAACCTCATGTGTGATCTTGGCCACCCATACTACTTATTTCTGGTTTTCAAATCAAATTGAGCAATTTATTCTATCGAGAGACTCTCTCTCTCTCTCTCTATATATATATATATATATTATTTTTGAACTGATATGCCCTCTTCCTCATTCTCTTTCACTTCTTCACGAAGTCTCTCTATTTTTTCCCTCCCCTTGAATTTTTTCTCGCCATAAATTTTATAGACATGGGACTGCCATGCTCTCTCTCCTCAACTCCCTCTCCTCCATTGGCCACATCCTCTTCAAGACTCAACAGAGATGTGTTCAGACATGTTCAACTCCAGCTTCTTTGCAGACCAACCATCTACACCACCCAAAAGAGCTTTTGCCTAACACCTCTTTTATAAAACAATTATATGGTGATGTTTTCTTCTCGAACTGATACGGAATTAATATTGACAGGATTCAATTTAAAGTTTGTTTCCCTCCTTTTTAGATGTTCTAAGGATTTGATTCTATCACTGTTGATTCACAATTCAATTTACAGATTTCACATAGCATGAAATCATAATAGAAATGGAAATTATGTGCAACATGGGACTGCAGTAATGCAACGGCTTGTTGATTCAAAGAGAAGAATGAAACTAGATATAAATTTGAGCATTGAAAAAATTCCATTCAATAACTTAGTATGATTCAAATAAACAAGATTCAATATACAATGGGTAAAGATGTTACAGTGCAGTACCAATATTCACATGTAATCGTTTTGGAACAGAGATGGTTATTACCTGACCATCTTCCAAACCTTGATATCTAATTTACAAGTCTAGGAGCTCTGAATCAAGAATTGGTAAAGAAGTCCAAAATGTAGCTGAACTTTCTTCATTATCAAACCGTCCGGCAAGCCAAACTAATTCTATTCCACCATCAAGACTAAAGCTTGAATGAATCGAGATTAACTGCATCTTTAGCCCCAATATTCGACTCACATTCTCAATTCTCTGTTTGAAACCCATAACTCCCATCATGTAGCCGACTCATATCACACACTTCCGAATCCGAACCTCTCAATTTCTGTGAACCACTACCCCTAACTCTCAACTTCTGTGAACCAATCCCCCGGTTACGCCCATTATCACCAGTGCGCCTGACCGGAGCCTCCTTTCTCTGTTCCCTATCAACACCGACTCGACCAGAAACCAACCCATTCAAATTGCTCGAATTTCTCCTTTTCCCTTTCTTCCTAAATTTGCCATTAGAACCTTTCCCATTTCTATCCATTGACGATTCTACAGAATTCTTGGCCTCAACCAGACCATCACTACCAGACCCATCTCCAAATCTTCCTGAATTCACATACCTATTTCTTTCCATACCAAGTTCAGGCTCTGAATCCGAATCCGAACCCTTCTCAATTACCCCATAGGGTTTGATACTATGAACAACCCCTTTCGGAAAAAACCTAGCCGAGGGGACTCCATCAACGAGCGATAACAACTGTGGGCCATCTCTCTCGGACCATAAATCGAAACCACCGGGTCTCTGAAACCGATCCGCCAAAACCTTCACTTGTTCATCGGCTTTGACTGAGAAAAGCTTCGGAGCTCTCGCCTCCACCACCTCCCAAGGCCGCTCGAGCTCCGACACCGCCGCCTTCAGCTCCGCCCGCTTCCGCATCTCGTAGATCTGGCGCTCGCGGGCTAGGCGGGCCTGGAGGAGCTGCTTAGCTTTCTTCGCCTGCATGCGCTTCCACTGCCACTTCGATACACCGCCAGGGAAGGTTCGAGGACCGCCGCCCATTCGAATCGACGTCGTTTTGGGTGTGGTGATGGTCTGGATTGAGGGTTTTGAGAGGAAAAAGAGGTGGTTTGGGGTAGATAAAACCCTAGATGATGAGAGGGCACTTGGGGGTGTAGAGTTTAAGAGACACATTTGGAGAATCGACATTGTGCACTGTGCACTCTCTCTCTCTCTCTCTCTCTCTCTCTCTGAGAAATAGAAACCCTAATTTACAGTTACAGGGACGACCATGATGACGAGAAGAAGTGATTGGGTATGAGAGGCTCTGTTTGGACAATGAGTCAAAAAATTGTGTTTTATTTTTTATTTGCTTGATTCGTGATAAAATCCAATATGAGGCCGGTATAAATTAGAAAAATGATCCGGACCCGGCAGGGTGACCCCCTCGGATATGTGATTGGTTAGATTTTTTTTTTGGTTTTTTTTTTTTTCTTTCTCCAATCACAAATTATCACGTGTGTGTGTGAGGTTAGTGAGGGTAGGTAATTGAGGGGGTCTCAATCATTTTTAGTATGAATTATTAGGGCCAATAGATATATATATATATATATATATATTTTTCATAAGAAGGTTGGTGACAAGTTTTGAACAATGTTTTGTTTTTAATTTTATTTCTTAATTTTTTTATCTGTTCGATTTTTTGTTGATTATATGATGAAATTATTTTCAATTGAAATTTATTTTATTTGTCAAAATTTCTACTTGTTTAAATTTTTTATCTGTTGAAATTCTTATCTGTTCAAATTTTTTTATATGTTCAAATTTTTTAGGGTAAATTATAAATACACCCCTGAGATTTTATTAAAATACAAATTATCTCTTGTGGTTCTGGAAATTATATTTCACTCATTGAGATTTATAATTTTATAACAAATTAATTATTTTATTAATAAATCATCAACATAATCAACAGTTTTTATTGATGTTAAAAATGTGTTTCAATTAATAATTTAGGTAACTTTATTATTGTATAAAAGAACAATTATGAATTTTATTTTTTTAGTTAATTTTGTTAAATAAAAAATTCTATCAAGGGGTATTTGTAATTTTCCAAATTACAAGGGAACAATCTGTACTTTAAGCAAATCTCAGGGATGTATTTGTAATTCATCCAATTTTTTATCAACTGTTCAAATTTTTTATATGTTAAAATTTTCTATTTGTTCGTGTTTTATCTGTTCAAACAACAGATCATCACCAAAGAAACCTTTCACTTTTGGATTTAAATATGGCTTATTGCTCATCAGAGACCTCCTTGAAGACTTGGTGTGTCTCTCTTTCTCACTGATATGTGAATTTGCAATAGAGACAGAGATGAGAGAGATTAAAAGAAATTATATGTATATACATCTATGTATTTACAAATTTATGCATATTTATGGTTCTCTCTTTAATCTTGATGAACAAACCAATCTTAATAGAAGTAACATGCAGACCACAGACCAATCTCAACTGTTAGCAACATCAAACTTAATATTCATAAACTCTTCTCTCAAATCTATATTGACTGATCTTTTGTCGATGTCTTCATCCTCAAACTCAATATAATCATTACCAGCACCATTGTAACAACCCTCGCTTTGTCTTAGTCATACTCACATGCATTTTGCATGATCTTTGTCTTGATTAAACTTGCATTTGCAGACCTTGATTTGTTTTGTCTAAGTGTTACTTACATGTTTTGTTCCTTGCTCTGTGTGTATTAAGCCGAGGTCATTTTAAGCCTAGGTCATACCTTTGAACCTCTTACACCTAGGACCATCTTGGAACCACTTTGGTTGACCTCCATTTTCGCCCTGCCATATTGGCCGAGATGTCATCATCTAGGCCGAGGTGTGCTTCGCCTAGGCCGAGATGTTATCGTCTAGGCATCCAACATCTTTGACCCTTGCACCTAGCGATCTTGTTCCGGGACTGGTATGACCTAGACCGAGGTGTGACACATCTAGGCCGAGGTGTGGCATAGCTAGGTCAAGTGTTATTCTTCCTAGCCGAGATCATTGAGACCTTACTTGCCGAAGCCTATGTCTTGACCCGAGGTCCTTACCTTGTTAGAGTGCCCTTGTCACCTTTCTTGTTGTACACACTTTGTCATGCTCTTGTCTTGTCAGTCAGTCACCTTTTTTAAGAGAGCCAACCAGTCGTTGCCACGTGCCCCAGCAGAGGGTTAAGTCAACCGGCAGTAGAGAAACATATCATTTGTTATATCCTTGTCATAGAAGAGAGAGAAGCTCTAGGAAGAGAGGAAGAAGAGTTCTTAGAGTGAGAATAGATTTCCAAACTTGATCTTCACACCTTGAACCGTTAGATCCATGTTTTGAGGTTAGATTCTTAATCTACTCTTGTTATTCTTTATGTTCATATGACCGCATTGCATGATCTAGCATGATTCATGAACCATGCATTGATTTAAAGCTTATTTTAGAAAGAGAAAATGATGTTCTTGTGTTTTTAAAATAAAACCATGTTTTGATCTGAAAGTCTATAACAAGTTCCCTGTTTTGTGTTTGTTCAAAGAAGAACTTCAACTATGGGTACCCAGGTCCATGTTTTTGAACTCATATCATGAAAACTCAGATTTTGAATAAAGAAGTTATGATTTTAACATTCATGTTCTTCAAAAAGAAACCCAGAATTTCCAGACTCCATTTCCCTGAATGTGGTCATCGGGACCATACCTCGGCCAATAGGTGTGGGACCTCGGCCAAGACCTAGTTGGTACCCAGCATGTGTTTCCCGAGATGAGAAACAGTGTTTTAACTCCCAGCGCATGTTTTGCTTTGTCTTGACTTAGTTTTGAAAGAAATGCCGAGATCATTTACACTCATGAAAAGCTTGTTCTAGGGATGCATTTCATATCCATCTTTGAGCATCTCTTCTTGTCTTCTTGAAATGCATTCAATGGGGTTTTATTATGTACTTGTAGGCCTTGGATCCTTGCTTTAATCCCCACACCCGAAGAGCTATATGAGTGGTATTTTTAATAAAACTATGTTCTAACGTTTGATAAAAGCTTTGCTTGTTTCGTTTTGGAAAAGTGTTTGTTCAAGCATGAATGATTGTCCCTAATTTTGTATCAAGTATTATGTTCGTTTTGATGACATTCTTGGAAAGTCTTTAGTGATAGGGGACTATAATGCAACTAGCGCGTTTGTCTTGAAAAGTCCTTAGTGCTAGGGGACTATAATGCAACTAGCATCCTTGTTTGAGATATCTCCTTTGTTTTGCCACCGACGGTTTACCGCGTGGGTTTGTCCGGAATGTCATCCCTTGTATTATGTAGACGCTAGTAAGCATCCCTTGAAGATTTGAAAGACTTGATAGATGAACTCGCTTTAACCCTTGATTTTGTACAAGCTATGATATGTATTGTTTTGATAAAGATCTCAGATATCATTCATTTAAACCTTTATTTCTAATATCATTCACTGAGTATCCAAGCTCACTTTCTCCTTATATATATGTAGCTGACGAGCAAGAAGGCGGTGACGCCTAAATGTGTTTACAAGATGTTTTGGATTCATGTTTTGTATCATCTTGAAGATTATGCTTCTTAGTTTGTAACTCATTTCTTTTGTATATGTCGGCTTGAGAAGCCTTTTGATCAAGATGTAACATGTAACATGTACCTTATTTTATCTATATCCAAGTTGTAAACCATGTTAAGATGTATGTCATTTCATTTGATCTATGCACAACTCTTATAGACTACTTAGTTTAAAATTTATTACTTCCGCACATGTAAGCCCCATATGTATACTCTGATTGTGTGCGAATCTTTGTTAGTTGGCCTTTGGTAATCTCGGTTTACTGGCCATCACGACACCATTCTACTAGGGGCGGAATGGGGTCGTGACAACCATCATCCTCCTCATCGAGTCCACCAAATCAGAAACATAGAAGCTTAGATCTGTATATTTTATTAATCTGAACCATTAGATTTGTAAACTTTTTTCGAGATCTAATGCGTCAGAGCCGTCACTGATAGTTCCTCTTGTACGAGCTCTTTGTTTGGAGATAGAGAACGAGACCGCAGCTGCTTGTCATAACCCAAACCCGCCTTTATAGGTTTAATGTCGTAACCAGTCAATAATCTTAAGATTACCCAAAGCCTCTAAAATAGATTAACAAAATAAGAGGCTAACGAAAGCAAATAACAAAATACAATGTCCATAGAGCTATGCAAACTTATATGGGATAGAAAATTTAAACTTATATTTACATATATTATGACGTGATTCTACTGTCAAGGCATCGTCACATGTATAGATAAAGAAAAAAAAAAGGACTTAGCCTTATTACATATTACACAAAAATTGTTCAAAACAAAACAAAAGAAAATAAAAGCTTAAGACTGGTTCACAAAAACTTGGCTACAAACATATATTAGGAATCTCATCGCGAGACACGGTGGTTGGCTGACAGAACAAATCCAAACTGGAAGTCTCAAGCTTGGTCACGTGCCTAATCACCTACATACATAATATAAATAATGAGCTGGAGCCTAATGAATAACAACATAGTAAAGGTTTTATGAATGATGTCCATGACTGATTCAGAAATCAGAATTCAGATCAGAAATAGATTCTTATACATATTTAGATTTGTAAATAGTCATACGTGGTATATCCAGTAGCTAATAGATCAGATTGGTCATAAAGACCCATATTCACTTGAGATGGTCATTAAGATACACATGCAGAGTAATTGGTCATATAGACCCTTATTCACATGAGATGGCCATTAAGACCCATGTGCAAAGTAAATGATTATATATAATCAATTCCATGAATTGAATCCACGTGAAACCCTAGTACCAGATATAGATAACACATGACAAATTCACACGATGCTAAGGATGCCACGAATACATTTAAGAAAATTGGACATTCATTCATGATTCACAAAATAGCATTTCAAATAATAGATTATATCATATTAGTCAAAAAATACTTATAGTCAAACATAGCTTTATAAAGTTGTTACTCATAGATAGCTCCGGAAGTAGATCAGACAAATCAGACGAACAACGGCGCGTGACCTACACAAATACGTGACAAATATATACTGAAACACGCACTCTGGAAACACTTGACTTATTATATTTCTTTTTTAGTGTGTTTCCAATTCATTTCCTCATTATTATGGCGTAGCCCATGGCTTAAGAGTGCCTAGGATGCAATGAGGATGTAATCATGCTTTTTGAAAACACTTTGCAAAATTTCAAAAACAAGGCAGTTTGCTCGAGCGATGTTTTGGTTGCTCGAGCAGACCCCTTAGACTGCAAAAGTATTGGATACTCTCATTTTACGCATGAGCCAACTTCTTGGTCGCTCGAGCCAAGACTGAAAATAAAAGGTGGTTGCTCAAGCAGCCTTTTGGTCACCGAGCCAACCATCAAACTCTGCAAAACTTCTAGGAGCTTGAAATGTGCGCTTGAGTGACGGTTTGGTCGCTGAAGTGATGCGACCAAATTCTGGAATTTTCAAAATTCGACTTCAAGTTCAAAACACAATTTAACACATCAAAACTCATTCTTTTGGGCCAAAAATCAATATATATATATATTTAGAAACTTGTAGGATATCGTGAATTGAAGATCATTTCGCAAAATCAAGACTCAAAAGCATGTCAATTCTTCCAAAATCAAACTTGAAACTTGATATACAATACATGCATGTAATGCTATGAATTCAAAACTCCTGTAACATGTACAAATGAAGTGTTTAAATATAGAACCATAGTGAGCTCTCATAATATAACAAAAATAAGCTCTAGCATGTAAGAATTTGTTGGAATTAAAACTCAAAATCCATGAATTATGCATGCATGCATGGATTGATTTCATTTCTGCATTCTTAACTTAATTCTGATGATTGTTTTTCCAATTCTGTTGATTTCTCATGTAAGTTAGCTTCCTTTCTCAAAATGAGAGTTGAGTTTCTTACCTAGACTCTTCAATCTCTTGTGTTCTTGCAAGTTCTTGGACAATTCCACCAATTTCTTTCAATTGTCTAGCAATTCCTTCTTTTTCTCATCTTTTGATCCCAATCTCTCTCTCTATCTCTCTCTCTCTCTTTGACTTTCACGTTATTGGAGACTCAAGGGTGAATTGTGGAGTGCTGTAGAATAAGTGTTAGGCTCCACATTAGCCTTATATAGGCTCATTAAGTTTAGACTAATTAATTGTTATTTACTCTAATTAATTTATTCCAATTATTTAGTTTCGAATTATATTCTAATTAAACTTGCCATAGGATTCTAAAAATTCCAAATAATACGTAAACCTAGTCAATTTCATGTTCGAATGTCGATAAGGCCTTCAAATTTCATATCAAAGCAAAAATTTAGATAGATATTCCTACAATAGACCGATATAAATACAAATAATACACAAAGCACACAAGTAACTCATGTTTTCACTTAACCACCCAACTAATATTCTTAATTACGGATTAACGGTTAATTACAGATCGAGGTTGTTACACTGCTGCTGCTGCGCAAGTTAGCTCTATCGCCAAAGACAAAGTGAAACTTCTCAGTGACAGCAGAGTTGAGAGTCGCGACGGCGTGACGTGCAACGGTACTGACGGAGGAGCTGTTACGATGGTGCTACAACGACGAATGAAGGAGGCAATGAGTGATTGAGATCGACGGTGGAGGAAGAGAAAGAGAGAGAGTGCGGAGATAAAGAGAAAGTCTTTTTGTTTTTTAGCAAAGAGAGATATGAGAGGGCTGGAATGAGAAACAAATAAAAGCATGAGAGACGGAGGAATATTTTAGTCATTTTGGGATAACTTGTCCTTATGAACATAATAAATTAGAGCTTGGACTTTTGGATAAAAAAAATTCAAAATTAGACTTTTCGCCCACGCACCATTTTCAATTTATATATATATATATATATATTTGTATTTTATTTTGTTTTATTAGTTACTCTTTCACTTGAAAATTTAACAATCCAATGATTACATTTGTAAGAAATTAAAACAAAAAAAAAAAATTATTACTTTTATACATTCATTTATTTCTCAATTTTTAATCCATTTAAAAAAATATATTTTTTTTGCGCTTATTTTACCTTATTATTTTTCCTATTTTTGTTATTAAATTTACAATAACTTATTATCATTCAAAAATTTGAATTTCACCTTGTTTGTTTTATGAGTCATCAAAACAAAAATAAAAAATAAAAATAAATTAGGGTAACTACAAAAAAATATATACATATATATATATATATATATATATAAGATTTAATTTCGATAACAAATTAATCCTTAACTTTTTAATTATTTCAATTTAGACCGTGAAGTTATTAAATATACAACATTTTAGTATATAAGTAATCGATGGATTTAGTTTTTTTCTCTTAACACCATGATTTTGGCCATAGGATTGTAGTTTTAGATTAATGTGTCACATTAGTTATGTTGTGATATTTGATATAAAAATAAGGAAAAATTGGTCTAAGATCCCCACCCAACTTTTGATGGGAGGAGAGGTCCACAATAATATGTTTTGATGGCTAAGGTCCCTCAACCTTATTTTATGTTATAAAATACCTAATTTACCCTTCTTTATAACATAAGTTTGTTTGGATTTTGGCAAACTGAATATTCTATTGCTGACTTCACGATAGAGAGTTTGGAAACTGACTTCGCAGTGGAGATTTCGTAGGGATTTTGCAAGTGTTACAGTGGACTTGACGATAGAGATTGCTACGATCGTGTAGGTGTTACAGTGTGTTGATCGTGTAGGTTTTTCAGTGGAGTTGAATCAGGTATGTTTTTGATGGAGATTCCTCATGGATTTTGATTTTTGTTTTGAATTTTATGTAAGGATTCTGATTTCATGTTAGTTTTCGAGTGTATTTTTGGATTAGGTTTTGTTTTTAGTTTTGATCAATTTAAAAGAGAGGTTAGCTCAGTGAAGTTGTTTATGATATTTGGAGTTGATTTTTCATTCTCTGTTATTGATCAATTTTTTAGAGAGGCTAACTTGATGGAGTTAATGTTAATTTTTGGAGTTCATTTTTCATTCTCTGCTTTTTGCTCAATTTCAAAGAGAGTTGACAGTGGAGTAGGTTTTGATGTTTAGAGTTCATTTTTCGTGCTATGTTTTTCATCAACATGCTTATCAATGATAAGTTTTGTTCTCTATTTTTTCAAACTAGAGAAATTTCTTTAAACCAAAGATAAGTGTAAATTTCTTATCATTTTTTGTTTCGTAAGTTTTGTTCTTTGTTTTTTCTACACTTTTGTTGGTATAGTTTAGAGAAAATTGTAAGTTTGTTATTATAATCCAACGAAAATCACAGAGAAAATTATAAGTTCATATGGACATATTATTAGAAGTTTCTAATGCAGATAGAATCTTAGAGAAAATTGTAAGTTTGTAGTTCAGTGAAAATCACAGAGAAAATTGTAATTTGTTATGGACATGTTATTATAAGTTTGTTATTTTTTATTTCTTATTTTTCTCAATTGAATGTTTTGTGAGCATAACAGATCTTCTCTATGAGTTTCTCTGTGTTTGTGTGGAACAGTTCGTATTTTTGTCAATTTGATATTAATGTGTTTTTGCTTTTGTGATCTTAAAAGTGAATATAAGTTCTTAAATTTCTTTAGACTTTTATTTGTAGTTTAGAGAAAATTATAAGTTTGTTGTTCACTTTCAGTTTGTAGTTCAGAGAAAATTACAAGTTTGTAGTTCAAAGTGAATATAAGTTTTTGTTTTTCTGAGCAAAAGTAATTCTTTTTTTTTTTGTTTTTTTTTTCAGTTTAGATAGACAGAGCAGTGTTTTTTTTGTTATGAGTGCAATATTACACAATCACAAAGACAAAATTGTAAGCTTGTAGTTTAGTGAAAATCACAGAGAAGCTTATAATTTCATAACAGATCTTCTGTGTGATTTTTGTCTATGATTGTATTTAATAGTTAGCAGTAAATTTCTCTGTGATTCTGTCTTGATTCATTAAGTTTTTTGTGATTTTGTTTTTGTTATCTTGAAAGTGAATATAAGTTTAGAAATGTCTCTGGACTTTTATTTGAGTCCAAAGAAAATTATAAGCTTGTTATGATAATGTAGAAAAAATTATAATTATTAGAAATTTGTTTGGACTTTTATGTTGTTCTTGTGAAGTGTTTTTCTATTGATCAAATTATTTTCTTATTTTTTCTTTCAGTTTTGATGGACAATGCAGTGTTGTTGCTGTGCAAATATAGGAATGATACTATTGTCATTAATGTTTCATGTGAATTGAATTTTGAAAAATTGGTTGGCATTTGTGTAAAACATAGGAGAATTTGAAACCTGAGACGATGTGTATTTTATATTTTATTGTGAGCCATCCGAATTGTATGGTTTGAAATAATATTGATTTTCTGAATATGTTGAGGGTTGTTTATGCACGTGGTGTTGATATAGTTGATGTTTCAGTTATTAGGTGTAGTACTTCTGATCAAGAGGATGAAGTGGGGTCTAATTGGGTAGATGTTGTGCATGGTGAATGTGATAGGCTAGTGGATATTGAAAGGGATTCACTCTCTAAGTTTTGTTCTCACCAAGAAAAGGTGTTATTGTCAGCTGGTTGGCGAAATAATATTATGAGTGTTGGACAAAAGTTTGATGGTGGTGTAGTTGAGTTCCGTACTATTTTATGCAAGTATGCTATTGAGGTTGGTTTTCAGTTTACGTATGCTAAAAATGACAAGCTGAGGGTTACGGCATAATGTGCATATAAGGAATTAAGGGGATGTATGTGGCATGTACATGCTTTAGTTGAAAAAACAAATGGGTTCTTTTACATAAGAACTTTGAACAATGAACATATGTGTGGTGTGACGGTTCGTACTAGTAAACATGCTAGGATGACTTTCAATTTAGTTTCTGGGCTGATATTTGAAGAGGTAAGTGCAAAACCTTTAACTCGTCCAGTGGATGTTGTCAAATAAATGAAAGACAAGCATAGGGTCTCAATCAATTATAATTGTGGTTGGTTAGGGGTTGAAAAAGAAAAATGTAGTACATACGAGGATTCTTGTTTGTGATTCGATTAATTACGGTGGTATTTTGATGAGGCATTGAAGAACAATCCAGGTAGTCGTTTTGAGTTAGATTTTGAAGATAACAAGCATTTCAAAAGAGTGTTTGTGGCTTTTCATGCATGCATTGGTAGTTTCAAACATTGTCAGTCATTGCTGTTTCTTGATAGAACATTTTTGAAAGGATGATACAAAGGAGTTATGCTTGTTGCGACGGGAAAAGATGGGAATGAAGGTGATTGTAAATATATCTAATTTTATCTAAGTATATGAATTTTCTATACATGTGGGAATTGAGTGAATGTGATTTTCTCTGACACTTTAAATTTTCTCTGGTTTTGGTCACTGTGTGAATTTTCTCTGGTTGTGGCCACTGTGTGAATTTTCTCTGAATGTTGTCATTGTGTGAAATTTATCTATAGTTGGTCAATAAGTGAATTTTCTCTGGATGTTGCCAATGTGTGAATTTTATCTGGAGTTGGTCACTAAGTGAATTTTCTCTGGAGGTTGCTAATTGTGAATTTTCTCTAGAGTTTGTCACAAAGTGAATTTTCTCTGGAGGTTTCCATTGTGTGAATTTTCTCTAGAGTTGGTTACTAAGTGAATTTTCTCTGGATGTTGCCATTATGTGAATTTTCTCTGGATTTGGCCACTGTGTGAAGTTTCTTTAGTTGTTGGCAGTGTAAAATTTCTCTGGTTGTTTATTGTTCTAATTTTCTCTGCATGTGTATGTTTAATATACTTGTTCCTATTTGTTTTGTAGGTTTTTTTCCCTATAACTTTTGTTGTTGTTGTTGTTGATGCTGAAAATAAAGACAATTGGTGTTGGTTCCTTGAACATTTATGTGAAGTATTGGGATCGGAGAGGGTGATAAGTTTCATATCAGATCGGCATTATGGTATTGTGGAAGAAATTGCTAGGTTTTTCCCTAATTGCTTTCATGGATTTTGTCTTGAACATCTAAAAGGAAATTTGAGGGATAGATTGTCATTGTAGACACCTTAATTTTGACCGCTCGTAAGACTTAGGCGCTTGATTCTGAGCACTCAATGATGACAATTACATTAAGTCAGTGGTTTAAATTCTCAATAAAAGAATCTGAGTTCGAACTTTAGACAATTCCAACCTGCCATACCTACTATATTTCTACCCTGGAACTTCAGTATTGCACCTTGTATCAACTTGTATTGAACCTAAAAGTAAGAGATAGTGGAAATACATTGAAGTCCGGCCAGACCTAAGTGATATCTGGCCTGAGATACTAACATCCGGCCGGACATCTTGACTTTTCACACAGATTCAGCAGTGTTCTGCCAGCTGCCCAATTCTGCAGATATTTTGATCAAAACTACTCGGGGCCTATAAATAACAGGGTTTAGACTACTGTATGGAGGTTGAAAAACACATATAGAATTTGGTTAGAGAGATCAAATCAATATCAAGTGAGTTAGAAATATCAAGAGTGAGTTAGAAATTTCAAGAGGTAGAAAAGATCAAAGCTATCACCCTTCTTGTTGTTCCACAAGCCTTGAAGCTCTCATATCATCCATACATACCATACAAGAGCTTGACCTTGAACTTGATTTGAGAATTAAAAATCATACTCAAACTTGAGGGTGCTTTGGAATCAAGTTTGATTTACAACAAGAACACCTTCTCTACAAGAGGTAAAGCTTTCTTGCTTTTATTTCAATCTTTGTTCATCTTTTTCTTGTGTTTTTATATTTTTTTTGGACTGCTTTGAGGGCTGAAACACCCAAAGGTGGAAGGGTTAATCCCCATTACTTGAACCTTACTCCTGGCTTAAAGCCTTGTGTTTCCCATTTGTTTTCGTCCATTTTTGCCACTGTTTTGGGGCTGATTTGGGACTGTTTTGGAGCTGTTTTTCAACATCTAAACTATGTGATTTGAAGTTGTAAAGGTGAGGAGGGGTTAGCCACCCTTCCTCATAATTATATTAGCTTTAATCTCTCCATGATTGTACACCTTCTATAGTTTAATTTCAGCACTATTGTATGTTATTTGGGGACTGTTTAATTTACTTCAATAAGTTTGTTTTACATATTTTGTTTGTGTTATATTAACCAATTAATCAACCTTGCATAACCACCTCTACAACCTCCCTCCATTCTTTGATGATTTTGATTAAAAAGTTGTGAAAAATTAAGATTGTGGTTCAAGTATAAGAAAGAAGCTTTTCTCATGCTTAATGGTTTAATCTCTTAGGAGGTTCATTACCAAAGGCATAAAACTTTCTCATGCTCAATGGTTTAATCTTTCCGGAGGTTCATTACCAAAGGCATAAATACTTTTTTATACTAAAGTACAATCATGTATTTTTCAGTTCTTTTTATCACTAGTGTGTCTACTTTTAAGGGATTAATTGACCCTTGGAAATCACCAAGGAAAGTGTCATTATCACTTATTATCAAGTTTGGATTTCAAGTCATTATCGCTCACTATGGGATTATCTAAGTCATTATCACTCTTTGGAGTTTCACTAGTCCTTGTTGCGTATCTTGAGTTTGACTTGAAATCCCTTACCACTTGCAAATAAGTTTGACTCTTCCTATGTAATTTCCCCCGAAGAATTTGTCATCAGTGTGTTTACTGTTAAGGTATTAATTGACCCTTGGAAATCGCCAAGGAAAGTGTCATTATCACTCATTATCAAGTTTGGATTTCAAGTCATTATCGTTCACTATGGGTTTTTCTAAGTCATTATCACTCTTCTGAGTTTGACTAGTTTTTGTTGCGTATCTTTAGTTTGACTTGAAATCCCTAACTTGTAAATAAGGTTGACTCTTCCTTTGTAATTTTCTCTGAAGAAAATAAGGTTTATTTACTCGGGTTAAGTCGACACTTATTTTCCTTTATTGCATTTCAGACTTAGTGGATGTAAATATCATTGTGGACTTAATGGATTAAAGAAAAGGAAAGGTAATATAAAAGAGGCTAATAAAATTGAGCTTAAAATGAATCAACCAACATAAAGAACCAATATGATTGATTGAATTCAGTCGGATGTTATACCAAGTTTATTGTGTCAATGCTTGTCTTACATTAGTCCATAATGTTTTGATGAATCTTGAAGCGTCTCTACTTCCCTTCTTGAATTTGCTTCATGATAGGAGGGAGGGGTGGTCGTTATGCATTACATTTATTGATCTTTGCCCTATCACATCCAAAATCATCTTGCAAATCAACTTGCAGCCATAGATGGTTTAGGAACTGAGTTCACTCTTCTCTTGAGTATTTTCCATGATAGAGAAGAGTAGAAGAGACAAACATGGCTAGGAATACCCTGTCTGCATGTTTGCACTATTTCACCTCAGGCACAAAAAATAGATTTAAGCAAAGAAAACAAGGTATGCTTGGATTTATTTGGGGTTCGACTAAGTCTTGTCTTGGGTCGGCAAGGCTCCAATAAATTACAAACAGTGCACTTTTGGTCGAAAGCAATGATAAGGTGAAACAGAACAAATCTCAACAAGGTAGACAGAGTAATTCCTAAGGAGAATCGCGCGATCATTACATATTATTTGTTGTAATAAATTAGACAACCCCTTTTCATTATTATTCATTCGGATTTGTAATATTTATTTATTCAGACACTTGGACATTCGGACCCTCATTCGTGAGGGCAAATATGTAATAAGTTGTATGTCTTCCAACCCCCATTCTTTCTCCCATTTATTTATTTGCTTATGATGGTTAGCATAGGGACACCATGTTTAATTTAGCATACTCATGTTTGCATCCACTTGTATTGCATGCATAAAAGTTTGGCTCATCATATTATTCAAATGTCAAATTCAAACTCTTTACTTGAATACGTGCGCTATCATATGCCTTGAATTGACTCGCATACCATGCTAGTAGCCGAGCTTATTAATTGCACATTGTATGTGTTGCATTAGTCATAATACATAGTTAGGATCATGCATTTTTTTCTAACTAATTCTTTTTTTTGGCTCGGAGTACAAGGTAAGTTTTTATGCTTTAGCATATTGCATAAGTGTGATTGTTGTCGTATCAAACATACTACCATGAGGCTAATTGTTTAAATGATAAACTGTTTGAATGCCTGTGGATGAAGGCTATTCACTGACATTGGGATACTTTGATTAATGTATATATATGAGATCACTTTTTCAAGTGGTACATATTCAAATAACTTTTTCAAAACAAACATGAAATCAAACGTTCCAACTTCTAGTGAAATTAGTCTATACTTGTATGTTAAAAATAAAATAAGAACATATATTGTACATAAGAATCACATCATAATTAGTAGAGGCCGATCTTTTGATCGGGTGAGTGGGGTGCTCATTATTGACCTTCCCCTCTCATACCTAAGTTCTCGAACCACGACACTTTGGTAACGGCGGACTAATGGCCTTTGGCACGAGTCACGGGTTTCCTAAATTTCCCAAAATAAATATTTAGGTGACGACTCTGATATCTGGTAAAGCAGTCCATTTTTTGGCATTTGATTCAAAACATCGATTTTCCAAAAATAATTGTCGGATTTGGACTCTTTTTGTGTTTCCACTGTTTCACATTGCACTTGTGAAATCAGATTTAGAATCAACATAAGTGGAGTCCGAACTGTAAGGGCTATTCATCCTTCCGAAATGGGGCGCGAAATGCCGAGCTACAGTTTCTGGCGACTTTGCTGGGGATTTAGAGAACTTGACTTGAAATTTATGATGTGAATTTTTTATCTACATTTATATGTTCTTTGCATTGCATTTGCATCGGTGCACTTAAGTCCCTGTGTTTGCCATCTGCTATTCCTGGACGGTTTACTGGAGGCTTACCTACAAAGCTTGCCAAAAGGCTGACCGGTCCTGGGCTTTGCCATGTTGGGAACATAGCCCTTGGATCTGGATTACTGCCGTACCGTTTGATCCTCCTTTCACTTTTCGGTGTTAGGTGTAAGAGGTATATTGGGTAGTCTTGTTGAGGTACCCTCTGTGACCATTTGACCTAATGTATATAGTATACTCTAGTGACTATTCCAAATTAGGACAGGATGTCACCCCCTACAGGATGTTATGAAACCATTTGCTTGAAATAGTACAACCTAGATCATATCAAAATCTAGGACAGGGTAACCCTAGCCCCCTTATAGGGGTGTTTTGGTTCTTTTACATGGTATGTGCTTTTACAGTGAAACTGTACAGGGTGGTTCATATCAGTGTTACAAATAAGTAGTCAACAAAAGTTCAGTAGGGCTCACAGTTCAGCTGCATGTTGTGTTGAAAATTGGGGCCGAAGTGCTGTCCGATTTTTTATTTGTTTTTTTCTTTCTTCTTGCTTTTGCTAGGTAATTTTTCATCATAGCTTCAGAAAGACCCGATATTCCTCAAGTTGTATGGACTCGTTCTCGCAGACTGTGTAAAACTCAAGATTTTGTTAACGGTCAGCCAGTGTAAGTTTCTCTTTCGCCAGTTACTTGACAAAAAAGGAACAAATAAGCATCAGTATCGGTACAGAGCGCTCCGTCGACACCTGTTCATGCACATAATTCACCACTATCTCACCCACCTAGAACAAGGATGTCACAGAATGGAGAAGAATTTGCTGCCATGATGGCAGCTGTTCAGAGAACCATGGATACCGTAAATCAACAGATGGCCGCACAGGATGAGGTCATCGCTGATCTGCGAGGCCCATTTGGGGCATCTGCATCTACAGTACATCCAATCCCTACTGCTCAGCCAAATCCCGATCTTCCTCCACCAGTGGAAAATCCCTAGATCCCAGATCCCCAAGAGGTGTTTCCACAAGCTCCAGCTTATAGGCCCTTGGCACAACCACAAGGGAAACTCCCTCCCTTTGATATCAACGATGATCTAGCCATGATAAAAATTGTCAGGCTAGAGAAAGTGCTAAAAAAATCCCAAGGCTTCAATTCCATTCCAGACATTGAAGATGGGTACACTGAGGCTTTAGTCAGACTACTAGAGAAGTTTAAAATGCCCCACATCGACAGATTCGATGAAAGTGGGGATCCAATTGTGCATGTTAACCTGTTTTCAGATGTTCGGAAGCCAATGGGTCTTTCTCGTACTCAGAAACTGTCCTTGTTTAGGAGAAATCTATCTGATGTAGCGGCCATCTAGTATACAAAATTGGAGGATTCTATGAAACAGAACTGGGAAGAACTGTCTAAGGGGTTTGTTAACTAGTATTCATATAACACTCCGATCAAGGTAACCATCAGTGAGTTGGAGGCAACTACCCAGAACCCCAAAGAACCTTTTATTGACTTTGTCGCCAGATGGAGAGCAAAGGCAGCCCGGATGACAAACAGACCCTCTAAAAGGGAGCAAGTCAGGCTAGTGGTCCACAATCTCGAGCCTGATATGCTACAAAGGATGATAGTGACTCTGTTATCTATATTTGCTTCACTACACGAGTTGGGGGTCCAAATTGAAAGTGCATTCAAGAAGGGGATTATCCATAGAACTAGTGAACCCACAAAAAGGCCATTCACTCGGAGTACAAATGTTGGTACCAGCATTATTCCACAGTCTGCAGATGTTAGTACCTTGGCTACATCGTCGGCCAAGATGGCCGATCTCTTTGTTGTTGCTATAAACTCACAAACTGCACAAAATGATCAACCTTGGTTCCAAAGAACTTTTACCCCTCTCCATATGAGTCTGACCCGCACCCTCAAGATGTTGTTGGAAAGGGGACATCTCAAGCCTCTCGATCCATGACCTCTCCCAAACCCACTGCCAGCTAGACACGACCCAACTCAACATTGTTCCTTCTACCAATAACATGGCCATTCTACGGACTCATGCATTCGTCTACGTCATGAGATCCAAATTCTCATTGGCAACAAAGTCATCGCCCTTCTTAAATGAAATATGACAACCAACCCACTTCCTGCACACAACCACGTTTCCCCCCCATGAAATATTAACCATATCCAAACACTACCATCTACCTTCAACCCCAGCACATATATTACCTCGTCCCACCTACCAAAACCAGAGGTGGTTATTCCAGAAGACACGGACGTGTGCATGATAGACTTAACCCCACAAATCTAACCCAAGTATGTGGTGACAAGAACAGAGAAAGAGGAGAATACACTAAAGACTGGGCTGTCTGATACCTATGTCATAGAAAAAGGGGCATCACTTGCAGAAGAGTATGATCCCAGCTTTTACATTGTGGTCATTGATCAGCCAAAACCAGTGGTCATATTGCCAGATGTTCTCAGTGTCAATGCTATCAAGGAAGGCCAATTAGGGCAACACCAGGACGATTGGCTTGAACAAAGCCTAAATGACTTGGCCGAGCAGGAGGAAAACCTAGCCTAGATGGAAGAAGACCTAGCCAATCTCTACTTCTTTGACGAAGAGAATACAAGTAGTGTCCAGATAGGCTGGTGGGATTCAAGTCAACCAGAAGCAAACAACGTTTGGCTCAATACCGAAGAGCTGGATGAGGCAAAACAGACAAGAGGAATCAAG
The DNA here is from genome assembly GCF_055761805.1 of Camellia sinensis. Classification (NCBI taxonomy): domain Eukaryota; kingdom Viridiplantae; phylum Streptophyta; class Magnoliopsida; order Ericales; family Theaceae; genus Camellia; species Camellia sinensis. The sequence goes on along the minus strand of NC_138963.1, from coordinate 16,970,131 downwards.
AAAGAAAAGACCGAGGCTACATCCTTGATTAGCACAGAACAAGTGCTGGAACAATTCCAGCAGGAAAGAATGGAAGCAATCCAAAGGAAGATGGCCTCAGAGCGAGGAAATGACAACAAAACAATGCCATTCTGGAATGCAAAAACCAAAACCATAGTGGAAAAGGAATGGCATGCTGTTGATGAGAGGCATGATGTGAACATGCTCCAGGTAAAGCCTGATAAACACCTGACCATGACTGTAGGGGAGTGGTGGCAAGATAATGATTTGAGTTACGCATACACAGACGAAGGGTGGAAATCTGATACCCTCGACGATACGTGGTATACAAACAAGATCAATCACATGACCCGGAGTGGTCGGTACTTCAAACCTGTGGCTTTAGATCAACCAGAATCCTCCAACAAAGAGGTTGTGAAGACAAAAGAGAAGGATTATGAAGAGAACCTGGTCTTAAAGCAACTCAAGAAACTTCAGGCAGATGTATCAATCTGGGGACTGATAATGGCCTCCCGGGAGCATCAACAAGCACTACTAGAGGCAATGAATCGAATCAAGCTACCTATTGACACTACCACTGATCAACTAGTGTCGTTAGTCACATCCGGAGATGTTACGCCAGTGATATCTTTCACAGATAAAAAGCTGCACCTGAGGGTGCCAACCACAACCGACCCTTGTACGTTACTCTAGAGAGCCAAAAAAGTGGATTCTGGTAGTGTTAGTAGATACTGGATCAACAATTAATGTGTGCCCAGTACGGACTGCTTATGCCATAGGATTGAGGCCTGTTGACTTCACGCCCACAACCCAATCCATTTGAGCTTATGACAACATGAGTTGGGATGTTATGGGAACGTTCAAAAGCCATATCCTGAGGTTGAATTCCATGTAATGGATGTACCGACAACTTTCAATCTACTGCTGAGAAGGCCTTGGTTACATCAGATAAAGGTTGTATCATCAACAATTCATCAGTTGGTGAAATACCCCTTTAAAGGTGGAATTGCTAATGTGTATGGTAATTCTGCAATCCATCCTCCCCAGGGTACTACCATACCAATGTTGGAAATCATGCATGGGGAAGAGGATGTATTCCTTTCTGGCTTCTCGCTAACAGAGGCCTGGGTAGTTCAAACCATCATGGTAAAAGGTGATAGAACTTATGTGAGTGCTCAGTCCATCTATATGATGAACAAGCAGGGACACATGCCTGGATCAGGACTAGGCAGGAGTGGTCCTACCGCCAAGGAGATGATTCACAATCCCTATGCTTTTGGGCTAGAATACAAACCTACTGCAAAAAATTGGCAAAGGAAGGGAGCTAAGTTGAGAGGAAGAGTTAAAGCAAAAAAGGCTGGGAAACAGTACGAGTTAGTCCACAAGCCAATATAGGGAACTTTGAACGAACGCTTTGTTCGCCAAGGGGAAAATTTCCCTTTTTGTGGATTTCCAGAGCCTTGGTTTGACCAGGAGACAAAGAAAATGTGTCCCGGGTTCAAGATCTTTTTTGGGCACCAGTTACCAGAAGAAGAAGATAAGCAGAAGCACCTGAACATTAATACAGATCAAGGCATGACCGCAAATATAGATGTTGAAGAAGAAGAACTATTGGGAAAGACACTGGCTAACCTACTAACGAGTTCTACTGTTGGAACTGAGTTTGACAACTTAGGGGATAGTTTTACTATCTCAATGATCAGGGATGAACCAACTGCGGATTTCTCTAATCTCATTGTGGATGCATTTGAGGCTCCGCACCTAGTTTGGAAATTTGAAAAGGGGATCATCATCAGCAGTTCTGAATCGGATGACGAGTCTGAATCTGATTCCACTGAGTCTAAGTCTGAGTCAGATTCGAGTTCTTCTAAGTCTAGTACTTCTAGGGGTGGTAACCCAGGTTCCAATGTCCTGTCAAAGTCGTCTTTTAGTTTTTCTTTTGAGTCAACTGTAACCGAGGACCCAGACTGTACTAATGGGAATGTCGTAGACTTTGCTTACTTCTCTGTGCCTTTAGTTTGCTGTACTAATCTTGATTTTCAAAATTTTGACTTAAACGAAGAGGAAGAAATTCCTGGGGCTTTGAAAAATTTGGTTGACCAAGAAAAGGAAAGGCATGTTAAACCCTGCACAGATGAAATCATTACAATTAACGTGGGTACTGAGGAGAATCCCCATTTGGTCCAGATCAGATCCACAATGTCTTCAGAGGAACGCGAGTGTTTAATTTCTTTATTAAAAAAATTCAAAGATGTTTTTGTGTGGTCCTACGAAGACATGCCTAGAATTGATCCTGAGATTGTACAACATCGGATCCCTTTTAACCCTGAAGCCTGACTCGTTAAATAAAAACTACGTAAAGTTCGCCCAGACTGGGCATTGAAGATTAAAGAGGAAGTCACCAAACAGATTGATGCGAGTTTCTTAATGGTATCTGAGTACCTGACTTGGTTGGTTAATATCAAGGACGTCAAAATCAGAATCTGCGTCGAGTTTCGGGATCTGAATAGAGCTAGCCCGAAAGATGACTTTCTATTACCCCATATCAATGAACTAGTAGACCTTATAGCTGGCCATGCTTTGCTTTCATTCATGGATGAGTTTTCTAGGTACAATCAGATTTTGATGGCACCAGAGGATAAAGAGAAAACTGCTTTCACCACACCATGGGGTACCTACTGTTATAGAGTTATGGCTTTTGGATTGAAAAATGCTAGGGCTACATATCAGAGAGCTGCGACCACCATCTTGTATGACATGATCCACAAGGAGGTCGAGGTGTATGTTGATGATATGATTGTCAAGTCTAAAGAGCGACAAGGCCACTACACCGCATTAGAAATTTTTTTTGAGCGGATTAGGGAGTATAGATTGAGGTTGAACCCACAAAAATGCACATTCGGCGTGACTGCAAGAAAATTGTTGGGATTTCTGATTACACAAAGGAAAATTGAAGTAGATCCCTCTAAAATCATGGCCATCGTAGAAATGCCACCACTGAGGACTAAAAAGGTGGTGCGCGACTTTCTGGGAAAGGTACAATTCATAAGACGGTTCATTTCAAAATTAACCTTGATTTGTGAACCATTGTTTGGTCTGTTGAAGAAAGGAAAGAAGTTTCATTGGGATGATCGATGTCAGTTCACCTTTGAACAGGTGAAGCAGTACCTTCAGAATCCACCTGTATTGTCGCACCAGAACTAGGGAAACCACTGTTCTTGTATTTGTCATTGACAAATTCGACCATGGGGTGCATGCTAGCGCAAGAATCAGAAGCTAAGTTGGAGAATGCCATCTACTATCTAAGCAAGAAGATGCTGGAGTACGAAACTCGCTACACTGTCCTTGAGAAAGCTTCCTTACCTTTAGTTTGGGCAACGAGGAAGTTAAGACACTACCTATTAGCGCATTCCGTAATTTTAGTTTCAAGATTAGATCCCATCAAATATCTCTTTGAGAAACCAGCACTTACAGGTAAGCTAGCTCGTTGGTTGCTTCTTCTCTCTAAATTTGACCTCAAGTATATCATGTCCACATCCGTCAAAGGGAGGGCCGTAGCAGAATTCCTTGCAGAACACCAGATACAAGGAGATGATGAAGCAGTGGAGTATTTATTCCCAGATGAAAACATCCTACAGATAGAAGAGGAATGTCACGACCCAAGCCCGCCTCTAAGGGTTTAGCATTGTAACCGGCCAGTAATCCGTGATTACCAAAGGCCTTCTTAACAGTAATAACAGTAGTACAGTGTAAAAGGGGCTGGCGGAAGCCAAACAGTAAATAAAAGATGTCCAATGAGCTGTGGAAACCTGAAATGGAAAAGAATTTTATGGACTAGTCCACATCATAACCATAAACATATATACATATCAAATACACATAACATACAGGTTAGGGATCCAATCCCTTTACCATAACTGTACAGTCAAAAGTCTTAAAACATTCATTACATAACAGAGACAAAAGGGTGAATCTGAAACACCCCAAAACAGCCTTGGCTTGAACGGACTCGGAACCTCGAAGTGAGGCACAATGGCTGGCTTGACAAAACATGAGCTTAGATTGAAGCTTATAGCTTCGGTTCGGTGCTTGGCCACCTACATACATATATAAACTGTGAGCTAAGGCCCAGTGAATAACAACTGTGTAAAGGGGTTAAGAATGAATGTCCTTTCAGTGATTAAAACAGTCATTTGCATTAGTATATCAGTTATTCAATTAGTGGCTCATATTTCATGCCATATCAGTCAATTAGAAATCATAGCAGTCATACGTGGTACATCCAATAGCAAGACAGTACAGTAGGTCTTAATAGACTGAATAGTCAATTGATGGCCATCAAAACAGTAAACAGTAGTAGTTCCAAACATTAGAACTGACAGAGATCTCTGTAACAGTAGCAGTAACAGTACAATAGCAGTAACAGTAACAGTAAGTTGCTATGGATGCCATGAGTACAGTTCATAAAATAGGACAAACATTCATTCAGTAAACAATGTCATTTCAAAAAGCAGTATAGTCGATCGTCCAGAAAATAATTATAATTGAATATATCTTTACAACATTGTTACTCACAGATTACTGAGCTATAGCAGGCTAATCAGCGTCCTCGGGTGCCAACCCTACACAGTTGCAGATCGAACACACACTAAGTTACACACTTGGGATTAATAACTTAGCCCCTTAACTTGACTTAGTGTGGTGCTATAACATTATCCTAATTAAGATGCCTTAAACATGGCCTAGGAATGTCTAGGATGGAATGAGGATGCAAAAATGTACATTAGAACACTTTTCAAATTTGCTGAAAACAGGGGTCTTCGCTCGAGCGTGGCTTTCTCCGCTCGAGCGAGCTTACCAAAATAGAGAGGTCGCTCAAGCATAGACTCCCTCGCTCGAGTGGTCTGTAAAGATGCAAAAAGTACTGGTTGCTGAAATTCTCCGCTCGATGCTCGCTCGAGCGTGAGACACAGTTCCTCGCTCGAGCATAGGTATCGTCGCTCGAGCGTGCATCTGCACATGCAAAAACTTGAGAGCTTGCAATTTACGCTCGAGCCAACATTTCGTTGCTCAAGCGAGAGTCTGAGAACAAAGGTGGTCGCTAGAGCGTGGAATCCTTAGCTCGAGCGTGGAAGCCAAAATCTGGGTTTTCTAGATTTGCTTCCAAAGCTCAAACCAAGAACCAAACATGCCAAAACTCATCCTTTTGGGCCAATTTTCTGGAAAACACTAAGAAACTCATAATACAACATGTTTTGAAGATCATTTTATAAAATCAAAGCCCAAAAGTATGTCAATTGAACACAATTCCAATGAAACTTTCATGAACAATGCATGAACATAACATGCATGAGTTCTCATGAACTCTAATGCTCCAAAACATGATCAAATGCAAGATTGAACTCTAAAACATGGTGAATTCTTGGATCACAACTAAAATATGAACATGCATGTAAGAATTTTATGAAAAATAACTTCAAACTCTATGATATGGACATGCATGCATGAATTCACTCTCAAATCAACACTTTAATCTAATTCTTGACTCTAATCACCAATTTTCCATGAACCATGCATGTAACAACTTAAATTCACAATTAAGAGAATGAATTTTCTACCTTAAGTCTTGAATTCCAAGTGTGTTAGCTCAAAAATGCAATTCTCCTTCAATTCTTCTAATTTTCCAAGCCAATCTCTAGACAAATCAATCTTTCTTCCAACTCTCTCTCTCTCTCTCTCTCATGGTTTGGTCTTGAGAATGGAAAAGATAATATAACAAATGTGTGAATTAAGCCCCAAACAATGTCTCTAAAGGTGGCCCACTCAATGGCAAAAACGCAAATAACCTATATTCAATTAATCTAGCATTGTTTATTCTAATTTAATCATTCCAAATTGAATTTTAATTAAACCTACCATAAAATTCTATAAATCCTAATTAGCATATGACACTAATCAATTTCTGAATTGGTCGCTGATAAGGCTTTCAATTTGCAATTCGAATTTAAAACATGAACAGATCATTCAGTAATAAACAGATAGAAATGCATTCTAAACAACACACTCACACAACAATTTAGGACTTCATCTTAATCAATTACTTAACATGCTTAATCACAATTTAACGCTAAGCAGAAGTGAGGGTTGTCATAAGGAAACATGGATGATGTACTTTGATGGAGCATCAAATCAATATGGTTATGGGATAGGTGTATTGCTCATAGCACCTGGTGATTCACATATACCTCTAGCTTTCAAACTCAGGTTTAAAGTATCTAACAATGAAGCAGAATACGAAGCATGTATTGCTAGCTTGGAAGCTGCCCTAGAACTAGGGACAATAAGGTTGGGCGTCATTGGGGATTCGAATTTGGTTGTTTCTCAGGCCAACGGAGATTGGCAGGTTAAAGAAGAGAAAATGAAGGTTTATCATCAGGCCCTGGATATGCTAATTCTGAGGTTTAAAAAATTAACGTTCACCCATCTGCTAAGAGAAAACAATCAGTTTGTTGATGCTTTAGCAACTCTATCTTCCATGGTGGGCATCCCACTTGAAGTAAAGATGTGTCCGATTATTATTGAACAGAAATATACGCTAGCTTATGAGATCATCACCGCAATAAGTGAGGTTCAAGATACGGACCCCTAGTATTACGACATTTGAAATTTCCTTGAAAAAGAGGCGTATCCACTAGGGACAAATGCCAAGGACAAAAGGGAAATAAGGCGGCTAGCCATCCAATTTATCATCTGCGGAAACAAGTTGTACAAAAGAGGCCATCTGGGAATGCATAAGCTGTGTGTTGAGGAAGAAGAATCAAGGAGCCTTATGGAAGCTATTCACGGGGGAGAGTGCGGAACTCACATGAACGGTGTAATGCTAGCACGGAAAATCCTTAGACAAGGCTACTACTGGTCAACCATGGAAGAGGACTGTATTGGCTTTGTACGGCAATGCCACAAATGTCAGATCCATGCTAATCGCATGAACATTCCGCCGTCAAAGCTCTATAATATGACTTCGCCATAGCCTTTCTCAGTTTGGGGAATCGACGTAATCGGCGCAGTCACGCCAAAAGGGTCAAACGGGCACGAGTTCATTTTAGTAGCAATCGACTACTTCACAAAGTGGGTGGAGGCCCAATCCTATTCCATGCTAAAAGCGTCGCATGTAGCCAAGTTCATCAAAAACAACATCATCTGTAGGTATGGGGTGCCCAACGAGATCATCTCAGATAACGGCTCGCATTTCAAGAAAGAGGAGATAAACCTGCTGGAGAAATATAACATGGCTTTTCGTAAGTCATCAACATATAGACCACAGACTAATGGAGCTGTTGAGGCTGCAAACAAAAATATCAAGAAAATCTTGCAGAAGATAGTGGAAACCTACAGAGATTGGCTAGAGAAATTGCCATTTGCACTTTGGGGCTATAGGACGTCAATCCGAACATCTACAAGGATAACCCCTTATTCTCTAGTTTATGGGATGGAAGCTGTTTTGCCAATCGAGATTGAAGTACCGTCACTGAGAATTATGGCCGAATGTCAGATAACAGAGGTGGATTAGCAACAGAGTAGATTTGAAGAATTGATGTTGTTCGACGAAAGGAGGTTCAAGGCATTGTATCACATCCAATGCTACCAGCGTAGAATTGCTAGGGCTTTTAATAAGAAAGTCAAGTCCAGAAATCTCAAGGAAGGAGACATGGTGCTCAAAGATAACCGAGCCCCCATCCATGACCCCAGGGCAAGTTTAGACCCAATTGGATTGACCCTTATATCATCAAGTCAATCTTGTCCGGAGGAGCAATTATTCTTATGGATTTGGATGGCCTGGAGTTTTCACAACCAATCAACATGGACAAGTTGAAGAAATATTATCCCTGAGAGGCTCGCTAGGCCGAAAACCCGAAAGGGGGACCTAGGCAAAAGCTAGAGTATGAAAAATTAGATAAAGAAGAATCGAGCTTGCAAGGCCGAAAACCCGAAAGGGCAACCTTGGCAAAAATTACAGCGCAAAAGGAGAGAATAAATACTCGAGTGAACCCTCACCAAACTACGTAAGGACTGATTCTCATCTTTGGGATATGTAGACAACTTCTTCCCGAAGTTCGACCATAACCATTTTCAACTCAACTGTCCTGTTCATTTAGTTTAATCAATCCATCATTCTCCATCGTTTGTCGGCTTGGTTGTGTTTCTTCCACTCGAGCATAATGGTCAGTCACAAGATGAAGTAATAATGATTAATGCAATTTGAGGGGCAGTTATGATTTTCCGATTTGGGGTTGTACAGTTTAGAATTAAATCCGTGTGTATCCGGTGGTGACCATTTCCGAAAAAGGAAACTTTTCAATACTCACTTTAATTTTATTGATTTTAACACAGGTACATTCTCCAAAACTGTAGACACCCCATTTTTGACCGTCCTCAAGACTTGGACGTCACCGTTTGAACACTCGGTGATTATCCATGTTTGTGTTCGTTTGGAGTTCCCGGAGGTCTCGGCTCGCGCGCCTTGCCTCAGGATCCCCGAACTCGACCGTTTAGTGTCTGGTTTTGCACCAAACACTTGCATCTTGCCCTTGAGAGGCAGGGTAGGGCTTGTAGACCATCCCCACCCACCACCGGCAGTGGCTAGAGGCCACCGGCTGGTGTTTTGCTGCCACCGGCAATTTTTATTGCCGGCCGGCACTGCTTGTTGCCGGTCAGCACTTTTTAGTGCCGGCCGGCACTCCTTTTGGCCAAGATGGTATTTTTGGCCGGCCGGTTACTGTGCAGTTGTTTTTTGAGATATTTTTAGGCAGCTGTATTGCAGTGACTTTCCCTCCATACACGTGTATGGAGGGATGGCCCTCTAGTTTGGCTTAACTTGTAAGTTTTGCAAGTTTGGTTGGATAGATAGAGAGAGGCTCTCTCTTGTTGCAAAGGTGGGAGGCTTTGGACATTTTAGAGAGGGAAAAACACAGAGAGAAGCTCTGGTTCTAGGGTTTGAGTTAGATACATTCTCTATCTCTCTTTCCCTCTCATTTGTGCACTAGGTGTTTTGTGTCTTACTATTGCACACAAACACCTAGTGTTTCACCTTCCTCTTGGAGCTGAGGTTCTTAAGGGTTTGTTTTGAAGTTTTGGTGTAGGATCCAAGCTAAAGGAGGCCATTGGAGCATCATTTGTGAAGAAGGCTTCAAGGGTGAGAATCTAGTCCCATTTTCCCCCATTTTTGCATTGATTTTCTACTTGTCTTAGAGCTGTTTTTGTGCTTATTGTATAACATAAAAAAGTTCTATTTTTAGACCCTCTTTGTTGTTTATTAAGAGTGCTTTGTTGTTTGAGGGTTGTTGACCACCCTTAGGCCTTGAAAGGCCTCATTTTAGGCCATTTTGTGCTAGCTCCGGGATTTTGGTGTTGGGGTCTCTTCACCACTGAAATCTTGAGGGATTTCAGTGGTGAAGATGATGCCTTGAAGTCCCAAGAAGGAGAGGGCCACCCCCTCTCCTTGTTGTCCTTGAAAAGGACATATTTTGGCCTCTTAAGGAAGCCTATGCTTGAGTGTGTGTTGAGCATGTTTGGTCTGTTTTTCATGCTTATATATCCATAATATAACATGATTTCAAGTTGGTTTTGGTGCTCCATGCATGCTTAGCATAGTTGCCATGTAATGCCTTGTTTATGCCTTAATGTGCCTTAGGTTGTTAGCCTTTGTGGGAGCATGTTTTAGGCTTAGTCTTGTGAAGATTATGTACTTATTTTACCATGTTTTAGGTCTGTCCATAAGTGTTTGGGTTGATTTTGGCATGCTTGATATAGCTCCTTTGTATTTGGGCTTGTTAGCCTTGAGAGTGTGCATGTGTGGCATGCCATCTTTGCATTGTTTTGATGATTGGGGATCATCCTACATGCCATTTCAGTCCCATTTCCATGCTTGTTGGATTGCCTTGCATGTCTCTTTAATGCCTCATAAGCTTGTGTAGCAATGCTCCATGTTTTGGTGCTTATTCATGCTTTTGTTTTGGGTCATTTGAATGCCATTTAAGTGATCCTTGAGGTTTGTTTTAGCATGATTTCAGAGCTTATAATGCATGCTAATTGTTCATGTTTGTCTTTTTCAAGTGTGCTTGAGGGTTGTTCAATTTGTGCTTAAGTGTTGGCCTTCAATTAGGTGCATGTGTGCATGTACATTTGATCCTTCATTGTAGCACTTTGGCCACTGTTTTGGGCCTAACTAGAGCTGCCTAATTCATGTATAAGACCATCTTTCCATCTATTTGCATTGTCATATGTATGCTTGCATGATTGCATAAGTTCATTGCCATGCCATGTTGCATCCTTAGCTTGTATGCCTAGGTTGTATTGCATCTTGCATGCATTCCTTGTCCCTTGACTTGGGTGATAGGGATTGGGAGTTTTGTTTGATTGGTTTGCATACATTTGAAATCAAAGTTGCATACTTGGTTCTTTGGGCCATCATGCATGAAAATACGTGATTGATGGTCCGAGAATCGAGGCACATGCCCCTTTGAGTCATTATCATGATAAGGGACATGGTTGGTGCACATATGCCTTGAATTGTGCTGCCGTGCTTTGCCTTGCCCTCTGTTGCTGTGAGTTGCAGGTTCTGCAGGAATACTCTGCCGACCAGCAGTGTAAGGTGCCGGCCGGCAATAATTTATCTGCCGATAGCTTTATTTTGTGCCGGTGGCAACATCTCAGTGCTGGTGGCAATTTCACCCAGCCGGTGGTGTCTCCCAGCATCCAAGGAAGCAGTCCTGAGGTTTTGGCAGCCTCCAGAGGAGCACAGGAAAGAAAACAGAGGCAGCCTACGCATGGCGGCGCACTTCCCGAGGCGGTTTACTGTTTTCTTAGAATAATTAATTTGTAATATTTAATTAGCTTGCGTAGTTAATTAATTTGTAATATTTATTTGGTCTCTCCGAGCGAGGGCAAATCTGTAATGAGTGTGCGTGAGTGTGTGTATGTCTTCCAACCTCACGTCTTTCTTCCCTTTTATTTACCTGCTTATGATGGTAGATTAGGGCATGTTTAAATTCAGCATACCTTATGCTATGCATGCGTGCATTCATGCATTTTGTATTACATGCATTAGGCTCGGTACATCACGCTAACTGCATTCGTACTTCAAATCAAAAAGTGAATATGTGATAATTGTGCATTTTCACATGACATGTTTAGGATAGCCGAGCCTATTCTAGCAACATTTTGTATGCGATGCATTAGACACTCAACATGGACTTGGATCATGCATGTTTGCTAACGAGTTCTTTGTTTTGGCACGGAGTACGATGTAAGTATTTCCGCTTTAGCATATCGCATGAGTGTGAATGTTGCCATAACAGCATGCTTAACATGTGGCTAGATGCTTATGTGTTATAAACTGCTTGAATGCCTGTGGGTGGAGGTCAAATTGCTTAAATTGGGATAATGCGTTAAAACTGCGATTTTTAAGTCCACTAGATAGTGGCAAAACCATCTTTTCCAAAAGCCTACTTGAGGGTGGCAAAATCTGTATTTTAGCCTACTTGCGAGTAGCAAACCATTTTCAAAACAAACATGAAATGTTTTGTTCCAATTTGGGCGATTTGGTCTATACTTGTTTGCCGCGTGCATAACATAGCAATGCTAGGCTAATAATTGGAATAAGAACACATGACGTTTTCAAAACTGAATATCATGGTTAGTAGAGGCCGGTCTTCGGACCGGGCGAAAGGGGGTGCTCATAGCTGACCTTCCCCGATCGTACCCAAGCTCCCGAGCCGAGACAACTCCGGTGATGACGGACATGTGGCCTTCGGCACCGAGTCAGGGTTTCCTAAATTTTCCCATTTTAAAAATATTTAGGTGGCGACTCTGTATCTGGCAAAGCAGTCCATGTTTGGCACTACTTTTTCAAAAATCTGTTTCTCAAAACGATTTGCCAGATTTGGACTCTTTGGTTCAGATTAAGAACCGTAACACAAAGCGAGAGTCCGAACTGTAGCGAGGTCCCCCCCCCCCCCCCGCGGGCTTGTTACAGTTTCTGGCGACTCTGCTGGGGAGTTTTAGAGAGCTTGACTCTAACTCATGATATCCTGTTTTGATTTCGCTTATGTGTTTCTTTGCATTGCATGTGCATTGGTGCGCCTTGGAACACGGTGTTTGCTATCTGCCATTCCTGAACGGTTTGCCGGAGGCTTGTCTTGTCAAGGCATGTCCATAAGACTGACCGGCTATGGGCTCTGACAGCATGGGAACACAAACCTCGGTTTACCGGGGTACCCTTTTGACCATTCGACCTAGTGCATATTCGGAATCCATAGTGACCCTTCCCAGCTAGGACAGGTTGCTTACCCGATTATAGGTTGTTTGAAACCGCTGTGTGCATAGTGAAACCCTAGCTCCTGACAAAATAGGACAGGGAAACCCTACCCCAACGTAGGGGTGATTGAGCTCTCTTTACTTGCTATGTGCTTTTAGAGTGTTGCTCTACAGGAACGCACATGTCAGTTTGCAAGTTTGAGTATCAAACCTGGGGACACCAGTATCAGTATCAGTTGTTAGAATCAGTTATCCGCGGGTATCGGTTCAGTTTTCGGGAATAGTAATTTCTGGGAACAGTGATCAGCAGTAGGGTACAGTTGTCTGGCTACGCCCGTATCCGATCAGTTTGAGGCTGAAATGCTGTTTATTTCTCATTTCAGGTTCAGAGAGTTGCAGAGTTGATACAGAATAGCCAGTGTCTCCCCCTTGCTGAGGCAGGATTTATGGCGGCACAAAATTCAGAAGAAGTTGTGGTTATGACGGCTGCATTGGAGCAGGGGACCGCTCCGCAGAGTGAGGCCAGCATCAGTATGTCATACCCGCCCAGGTCGCCCGTTGTGCACCCGGTTTGGGCTCCCCAGTTATATCAGGCTCGTGAGCCCACCACCTTCGAATTGATGGGAATGATAGGGGACCTCCAGAGGACCGTGGCCGATCTAGCTTATGGAATGTCGGCTTCACCGCCAGCGGCGTCGTATGCCGGGAATTTCGTACCACAAGAGCCCCCGCTACTGGGGCGGATTGTGATAGAGCTCAGCCAGCCAGAGGTGGCTTCCAGCTACAGCCACGACATGCCAGCACCAACTCAGACCCGTGATCAGGCTGAGGCCAAAGGAAAAGATAAGGCAAAGGTAGACGCCGACCCTATTGAACAACTGCTGTGGGCAGTCAAGGCTCTGAAAGTCAGAGGGATGAACAAGCAACAAACATCCGCAATCGTGATCAAAGCCGTGGAAGATGCTTTCCCCGCTCCAATCAAAGGCAGTTCAAGCCAGGCAGAAAACCGGGATGGGCCCCGTCATGCCCAGACAATTCCTATAGTTCCCAACCCTGCACCGGGAAAGGTTCAAAAAGCCAAGGCAGCGCCAGCCGATCCTTTCGCCAGCGCATCTGGCAAGAATCCTCAAACTGCAAAATACCTGCCCCGAGGGCGCAGGGTCTTTCACGACCTCCACATGCCTTTGTCTAGGGCATTGCTAATATTGGCGAAGAATGGGCATCTTAAGCCTTTGGAGCCCCGGCCACTCCCGAAGAATCTCCCCGCCACTCATGATGCTACCTTGTACTGCGCGTACCATCAACACTCCGGTCACAGTACCGATGGATGTTCCCGCCTTCGTCATGAAGTGCAGGATTTGATCGATAACAAGGTTATCCTACCACCCACCTCAGGCAAGCCCGTCACCACTCAGTTGTTGGATTTTGAGGGCTCAGATACTGCAAGTATGTAAAGTGGACCGCCTGCGGGCAACATTTGGTGTATTTTTGAAGCGTCTGGCATGCATTTTTTTGAGCATCGGTGAAACCGAGTTTTGTAAATCCTGGCTTGGATGTCGAGTCAGTCTTTTGTTTTGAGTCTGTCTCTTTGTCTTGAGTCAGTCTTTTTTGCTTAAGGGTCTGTCCGATTGTATCGAGTCAGTCCCCGTTGTATATAATACCAGGTGATTCTGGGGTTGTTGTCCCGAACACCGTTTTGTTTTGTAATTATTTTTTTTTTGTTTTTTGTTTTGAGTCTGTTTCTGCCGAGGGGCCAGTTGCACCAACAAAGCCGAATGAAACAAGCTGTTGCTATCTCAAACTTCATGCTTGCTTTCAGCATAAGTGCCAGAGAATTTGATTGGGCTGACAGTACATCTCGCCTGCTCTCCTGCGCGCCAAACTCATTGCATTAACCTAAGTTTTCCAAAAACAAACTTTTTGAACACTGCGGTGATGAAAACGAAGAGGAAGGAATTCCTCGGGTTTTGCAAAATTTTGATCATTTTGAGAGAAAGAGAGGCGTGCTAAGCCTTTTAATGAATGAAATCATGCTTGTCGGCGTGAGTACTGAGAAGGATCCTGGCCTGATCCAGATTGGTTCCACACTATCTTCAGCGCGAGCGATTTGTCGCTTTCTTAAAAACTTTCAAAAACAAATGTTTTACGCGGCCCTGTGAAGACTTGTGTGGAATCCCTCTTGAGGTCGCGCAGCCTAGGATCGCTCTCAGCCTCAAGATTCAACCTATTTGTTTTCCGACTTTGAGCCCGTTCAGAACGTTCAGGAAGTTCAACGGACAAACGCCGTGAAGGGTCTATATGGCCAGTTTTGAAGCAGCCCTCGAGCAAGAGGCACCAAAGCCGAATCAGAAGGAGCAGACCTCACCGGAAGAAGCTTGTGGAGTAACCGGGATGGATTCTTTGCAAATCAGTGCAACAGCCGTTCTCCTGGACACAGAGAGGCTTCAATTCAAAAAACCATTTGACATGGACTTGCTACACTTTTTACCCTTTGAGAGGCTCGCTGGGCCGAAAACCCGGAAGGGCGACCCAGGCAAAAGTTAGAGCAAGAGAAAAATACAAAAAAGACAAAAAAGAAGAAAAAAAAATGAAAAGAAAAAAAGAGAAAAATACAAAAAAGAAAAAAAGAAGAGCAAAAAAAAAGAAGAAAGAAAAAAGAAATAGAAAATGAAAAAAAGCTCGCAAGGTCGAAAACCCGCATTGGGTGCCTTGGCAAAAGTGAGAGCCAAACAAAGTGAAGGTTAAAATACCCGAGAGTACCTTAGCCGGAACTACGTAAGGCTTGATTCCCATGTTTGGGATACGTAGGCAACTTCATCATGAAGTCCAGCCCCCAACGCTTTCACAGCGTCTCAGTCCATGCAATGGTTTCAATTTTATCCCCAAAGTCCAGTGGCCAACACCCTTCAAGGTGATTGTGTCCATATATGTGTTGTGATCGTCTTCGTCATCGCTGTGTCCAAGAGCTCGACCACCGCCAATGAAGACTGTCTGCGGATTGCTGCGGCACCATCCCAAACAAGGGGCAACTTTCCGTTGCCACAAGCCGTCGTGAGACGTCATTCAAACTAGGGGCAACTTTCCGTTGCCTCCCCCCCCTTCAAACTAGGGGCAATTTTCCATCGCCTCCGATCCGAGGTTGCGCATCTCAAAGAGTAAGTTCTATGCTTGTTGAGCATCAGCTGTTTGCAAAAATAGTTTTTGAAAATTTTTACTGAGGTTGACTATTTTCTCGTAAACTATTTCATTTTCCAAAACTGGACCATTGTCTTGGACCCCAAAAAAGGAAAATTTTTAGTGCTTGCTGCCTGACTTGCATGCTTTTCAAATCAAAAATCGAACGAGTACGTTAATTCGACTCTCATTTTGATCAAAATTGTTTTAGTAGAAAGCAAAAACAAAAAACGGTTAAAATGATGAACTAGGGGCACAGTTGAGCCAGGCGTTCTGTCTTTCCCTCGTCATCGACGTACTTGCCAGAAGAGCGCTCTACCCGTCAGAAGAAATAGCTGTGAGCTAACGGTCTTGAGCATGAACCCACACCTTTCTGTTTATCCATCAATCACCCCGGGGAGGGATGAAAAATGAGAGAATGAAGAATAGAGAGGTGTAAATTGAGAGAAAAGTGAGGAAAAGGGTTTTGAGAGAAAATCCGAGCTCGAGAGCCGAGTGATGTGAGAATCACAAATCAGAAGGGGGCGGGAAACAATACCCAGATTGAATTGGCTCCTCGCGATCCGAGGTCCCCATCTTTGCTAACGCGTCTGTGTGTCGTGTCTCTTTGGTTTGACGCTCTCGTCTTTTGTTTTTAGTCTTTCCCGAGCGTGTCTCGTTGTGTTTAGGTCGTGCACCTATATTTGAGTCCGCCCCGCTGTGTTCAGTTGTAGGCTCGATATCCCGGTTTGAAAAACCCTCATTCGATTTCAAAAATCATTTATGCTTAAGAATGCTGTGCCATTCTCTACATTTGAGCGTGTTCCGACTCCAACTGGTTCCACCTTTGAGGTCCGTCCTGTTAGATTGGGCCGTTTGTTCAGAATTTTCCGTGTGCAGAATGAACCGAATGCTGTGTTATGGACTGTATGCAGATTAATCCCTAACAGAGTAACGGCTGTGTGTCTAAGGATCAGGCAGTGGGTTGCATGGGTTATTTTTGCTGTTGGCTGTTTTAAGTTATCTGATTATTACAGTGCAAGTGTTCAATTTTCAGACGACCAATCAGTTCCATTTACATTGAGGTGTAACATGATGAGATACGATGCAATGTATGAAATGTGTAAATGTAAACACTTTTTCAGATAAAAAGTCCGTTTCATTTCATTATCTTTTCGAATGTACAAGTTTTGGAAACAAAAATCTGCCTGCGGCAGTACAAGGTAATCTATCTACCAACAAAAAGAAAAGTACAAGAAAGAGAAAGATAACAAAAATCCGCATCTCTGCCGAGCACTCCAAGGGCTGTCAGTCCGTCCTGGTCCTCTTCCTGGACGAGGGTCTAGGAGCATCATCAGCATCGTCGTCAGAGCCCGAGCTAGAACCGTCTCCGGTCTCCTCCTCCGATGACTCGGACTCCGCCTCTGCCTCTGACTCCTCGTCGTCGTCATCGTCCGGGACTGGAGCTCGCGAACTACTCCCGACATGAGTACGCCCTCCCCTGGTACGGGGAAATATCCTGCCCCCCTCATCTCTCCCCCGAGCAGAGACAGAAGGTCCGGCTGGAGCACCTCCTGCCATGGGAATCTGGAAAGGAGGCTGAAAAGGTACACAAAAGGGAAATGCATCAGTATACTGTAGACAGTTTATCAGTGCAGAATGCAATGCAGAATACAGTGTATGAATGCCGTGGGCAGTTTAACAGTGCATAATGCAGTATATGAGTACAGTATGAGAATGCCGTGAGCAGTTTATCAGTATAGAGTATGGTGCAGAATGCAGTGTATGCAGTGTGTCAGATGCTGTGAGATCAGTGTATCGGGTGTTGTGCCGTGCATCAGATTATGCAAAGCGGTGTATGAGTGGTTTGAGGCCAATGTCAGAAGGACATACCAGTATGCTGTAGAGGGCTAGGAGATCAAATGTCCGCTGGAGCATCCCCATCATCGAGGCATTCATCGCCAACGACTGACGGGTGTACCCAGAAGAAGCCTGCAAAAGTATCAGATGCATCAATATTCTGTGGAATATCAAGTAAACTGAGATGAATAATTGTACGAAGTGCAGTGATACATACCGGTGGTAAGTCGGGGACGTCGATGAACTCGTGACTAGCCGGTGGAGGGGCGAAGGGGATCTGATAGGTCGACCCACCATGCCCCTGGAAAGTCAGTACAGCAGGCAGAGCAGGCCAGCCAGCTCCCCGTCCTCCCTGCACTCCACCCCTACCACGGACCCGGGCCCTCTTCGAAGATCCAGCCCTTGCTCCCGCTCCGGCCCCAGCCGCCGATGCCTCAGGCCTGGCCCCCTCTGCTCGACGGCCGCTCAGGGGGCGCATCAGGTACGTCCGCACGTACTCCTGATAGTCTCCAGTGCCTCGGAAGCCGGCCTCCTCCCAGCCGATGGAGTAATCATCCAGCTGCTCAGTGGTGAGCCCCTCGGTCTCCCTCATGTCTGCAGGAGGGGGAACCGGGACTATCTGCTCAGGTAACCCCAGGGTCTGGCGTAGAAAACGCTCCTCCAGGTACTAAGCCTGACAGACCGGGCCCTCAAGCAAAATCCGAAAACGCGAGGTCTCCTCCGCACCAGGGAACCGACCCCGCATCGCCGCCGGCATAGGAGCCCACGGCCGCCATGTGATCTGAAAATGACAGACAGTTTGTTATCTACTGTTATTGAAATATACAATTGAAAAGCGAAGCTTAAATGAACTGAAGGTAAAGCATACCTCCGCGGGGGTGATGGTGTCGAAGTATCGGCGGAAGAAGCCGAACGTCTCCCGTGGTCACCGGGTGCATCTCCCGTCGAAGCGACTCGAAAAGGGGATGGCCAGGGGCGTCTCCGCAACTGGCACGGGGGCAAGCCTAGGAAAGTAGGCGTAAACCCACAACTGCAAAACAGATGTCAGTATGACCATCAGATAAAGCAGGATATACAAAATAAAGCAGAAATAGCAGAGCCGTGTGTTGTGCAGTGTATTGTTTGCAGTGTACAGTGTGAGCAGTGTACAGTCAGTGTAAAGCAGAATGTATGTGTGTGCCGTGTGTACAGTATACAGCAAGTATAAAGCAGACTACAGTGTGTGCAGTGTACAGAGTACAGAAAGTACGAGACAGAAATGAAAAAAGTGGGGAAGAAATGTACCTCCCAAGCCCGCCAATAGCCTCCGAGCAACTGGCCGCTGCCGCGAGAAGCCGAGCTCATATATCCATAAAGGGTGGCCAAAGCAGCACCGCCCCAGTCGTAGTGCAGGATGTCCCGGACGTCCACCAGTGCGCTGAGAAGGCAGAGAGGCACGGTGTTCGCCCGATCGGCGAAGATGGTAGTCCCAAACAGGAACATGAGGAAGCCGCGAGCATACCTCTCCTCGTCCTCCGGGGTCATCTGCGCCTCCTCCTCCAACGCGGGCTGGACCTGAAACTGGACCTCAAACCAGGAATATCGAACGAAACCTGGGCGAGCTAGGGGTGGCGCCTCCCCCAGTAGATGGACCTGAACGGCGGTCCACTCATCCATGTCTGTGTCAAAAGGGATCGGATCCCCCCCTACCCCGATGCCAGTGAGCATCGAGAAATCATGAGGGGTCATCGTCATATCCCCTGCAGCAGAGAAATGAAAAGAATCGGTGGTGTCCCACCATCTCTCCGCCAGAGCGGCAAGGAGAGGTCTGCATGTGGACAATCTGGAGAGCCCTCGGCAGAAGGTCCCGAAGCCCGCTCGATCTACGATGCGTCGGACTGCGTCAGGGAGCTCATCATACCACTCCTGCGCACCAGTATTCCCATACCCGCGAATGGTATGGGAACCCTCCTGTAAACAGAAAATAACGGTGGCAAGACAACATTCAAAATGTAGTTTTGAAAGGACAGATATAGCATGTATGCAAGTTTGTCAGTTTCAGGCGAATACCGGGTGCCTGTGTGCTTACAGTGAAATACGTGTGCTGTGTCAACGTGCTTGGGTGTTTCAGAACAGATATAGCATGCATACAGGTTTGACAGATTCAGACAAATACTGGGTGCCAGTGTGTGTGCAGTAGAATACAGTGAGTGCAGTGTGTTTGAGTGATTCAGGGCTAGTGCAGTGTGTGTGCATGTGTCAGTCTCAAACAGATATCAGTTGTATGTATGTTTACAGTCAACTACGGTCTACGGTATATCAAATTCAAGCAGTTAAAGAGTACAATTAACTATGACAGTTTTTGTATCCTACATTGCGGAAAGTAAAACAGAAGATAGAGAATTACCTCAGAAGTGCCGAATGAAAGGTGGGAGGTAGGCTCACGCAGCAGTAGCTCAGGCGCCACATGCCTCTCGAAGCTCCGGAACTGACGCAGGCCGTCGGGGGGTAGAACATGGATCGCCGGCCGGTAGGTCGCCGGGTCGAACGGGCGCTCGCTCAGTGGTAGGAGCTCGACCCCGGGATCCATCTCGTGGTCCAGGGGAGTCCCGCCACGTGGAATGTCGTCCGCCATGTAGAGAATGGTGTGAAAATGGTCAGGAAAAGGAAAACTGGGTCGGAATACGAAGGGTCAACCAAAAAGTCAACTCCCGAGAGGGTCGAAAATGGCCGGGAAGGCCGGAACGTGAAAAGGCACGGAAATGAAGAGGAAAATGAGGGGAACAAACCCTGAAAAGGCTAGAACGCCAAACGAGGCATTGAAACGAAAATGCGATCGGTGGAAAATGTTCGAAACGCGAAGAGAATCGCGAATCCGACGACGAAACGAGCGTAGAACGCGAAGAAACGGGCGAAAAATAAGAGAGAAACACTCTAGAGAGAGAGGGCAAGAGTTTTCGGCGGTAGGAAAGTGAGGAATAGGGTTTTGAAACCCTATTTTATAACACCCAAGGTGAAAAGTCAAAACTGCCCCGCATCAGCAACTATTTGCCGGTCGGCAATGTTTTGTGCCGGCCGGCACTTTTTTGTGCCAGTAGAATTGTTTTTATGCCGATGGCCAGCCGGTGGCCTCCCCTTTCGGCCGGTGGGGTTCCCACAGCCTTGTTTAGGCCATTTGAGTTGTTTTGGGTCTTCATAGCTCAAGAAAGTGCAAGAAAGTGCATCTCCGACGCTCAACCGGCCTCCGTTCTGACCGCGGGCTGTGTCTCCAGTGCGTGGCACTCGAATTCGTGCAAGGTGTATCCTTTTTGTATCCTTTTAAATTCAAAAGTTGCCCCATGTGTGTTGCACACGTTCATCACACTACTTCGGTGCATTGCATCGCGCTGTCATGCGCCTCGAATTCGCGTTGTTGCACATGCTACATGCGTTGTAACACGCACCCCTTTGCATTGTCGTGCACATTTCTCATGCATTGTCATTGCATTTTTATTCCATGCATCGTCGTGCATTCCGAAACACGTGCGTTGTTACGCATTTAAGTCCATTTGCATTCCGTGTGGCATACGTGTCACACTTGCATACATTTCGCGCCCGGTCTGGCGAGACCTTAAACACGCGCGCCGGTCTGGCGAGACCTTAAACACGCGCCACGGTCTGGCGAGACCTTAAACACGTACGGTCTAGGAGACCTTAAATCCTTTGGAGGTGCGAAACCTTCGGCGCATTCCTCATGCAATATCCACGGTCTGGCGAGACCTTAAACACGTACGGTCTAGGAGACCTTAAATCCTTGGGAGGTGCGAAACCTCCGGTGCATTGATGTGCACGTTTTTATTTTATTTGGCATATAAGTCCATTTGCATCAACTTACATTCCATACGGCATGCGTGCCTCATTCTTGCATTGTCATGCATATTGCTAACAATATTGTACCTGTTAAGTTTGTTTTCTTTTCAGGAACGATATTGTATGTACGGTTCATTTGAGGCTGGAGCGACCAGACGAACCGGACAGGTATTTTGCGGTCTGGCGAGACCTTAAACACGCACGGTCTAGGAGACCTTAAATCCTCTAAAGGTGCAATTCCTTTGGTGTTTGTCGTGCCCGAACGACTTTCGGTGGTCTGGTAAAGCCACCTGCCTATGTTTGCGATGAGTTCCTAGAAGACCGACTGGGACGGTGGAAACTAGAGTTCGAACGGCTTATGCCTAGAACGCAAAGGTTCGGGAGTTCCGAGACTAGAGTCTGGTTTAAATATCCAGGGGTTTGCCCTCGGCTTGAAATCTGTATGGAAGCCCCATAGGTTGAGGCGACATGTCTACGCCTCAATTCTGGATACTGAACCAACCTAGTATATCGACCTGTTGGTAAGATAGGGAAAGTTGCAATCATAGTCATTGCATCATAGTGCATTGTCATGCATTTCCATTGTAGCTTGCATGCATCCATTGCATTTTCCCCCAGTAGGTCGCATTGCACTGCATTGTCATGCATGTTGTAAATATCCATTCCATTGCATATTTGTAGATATTGCATTGTAGATTACATGCATCCATTGCATCGCCTTCCGCCTATGGCTTGCGCCTTTCCAGGTTGAGCTTGGTTTGGTATGTGCCCTTACTGATCATGTTAAAACACAGTTCTGCATGTGTATCACGCCGATTCCACGCTGATATGTTGGTTGAGGGTTGCGGCACCTTTTCTGTGTTACACATGGCTCGTATGTGTACATGCCTTTCCTAGGCAAGATTTGGTTTGGCTTGTATGCCATATCCATTGTATCCATACCCACTCCATTGCATATTTGTAGATATTGCATTGTAGATTGCATGCATTCATTGCATCGCCTTCCGCCTACGGCTTACGCCTGTCCAGGTTGAGCTTGGTCTAGTATGTGCCCTTACTTTTCATGTTAAAACACAG
Source organism: Camellia sinensis (assembly GCF_055761805.1). Lineage (NCBI taxonomy): Eukaryota > Viridiplantae > Streptophyta > Magnoliopsida > Ericales > Theaceae > Camellia > Camellia sinensis. Next base: position 16,947,898 of record NC_138963.1, on the reverse strand, counting down.
TTCTGCATGTGTATCGCGCCGATTCCACGCTGGTATGTTGGTTGAGGGTTGCGGCATCTTTTCTGTGTTACACATGACCTGTATGCGTACATGCCTTTCCTAGGCAAGATTTGGTTTGGCCTGCGTGCCATATTCATGTATTACATTGTAGTGTAATTTTTGCATCCGGCATTAGGATCGTAGTCCTTTCTCCAGCGGGTCGTTTCCCCACTTATGTCGATTCCACCCAATACTTGTTCTTGCGTCTGTCTACAATACTCATAGTTCAGTTGACCATTCTATGGTAGACAGACTTGTTATCTCCATCAATCTATTTGACATAGGTATGGTTTCGAACCGTTCGTGATTGGATCACGATTCAAATGCTTTGCATGTAGCTTGCATTTTTTCAATTACATTGCATCTTCATTTGCATTGTTTATACTTTGTTTTGTATATATTACATCTCGTTTTGCATCCACATTTGCATTGTCATGCATGTTGCTAACAATATTGTACCTGTTAAGTTTGTTTTCTTTGCAGGCACGATATTGTATGTACGGTTCATTTGAGGTTGGTGCAACCAGACGAGCCGCACAGGTATTGTATCTCCCGAGTGAGACGCATTGAGAATTTCATAATTCTCTTACATCCTTTCTGCATTGTAGTGTAGTTTGGTATGCTAGCTTAAAACTGTCGCATGTTTGCTTCATTACAGCTTTATTTGCATGATCATAAGTTATGCTCGGCTCTGTGCATTGTCTTGCATTTTGCCCCTGCCTCCGGGCGCATATCTTGATTGTCTTGCATGTTTGTCTAAGTCTTTGGCCTTGTCAAAAATGGGTCGTCTCTGGGCTTTGACATTCACTCCCGTCATTGTTATGACTTTCGAGTTCTGTCAAAGAGGGGCAACTGTAGACACCCCATTTTTGACCGTCCTCAAGACTTGGACGTCACCGTTTGAACACTCGGTGATTATCCATGTTTGTGTTCGTTTGGAGTTCCCGGAGGTCTCGGCTCGCGCGCCTTGCCTCAGGATCCCCGAACTCGACCGTTTAGTGTCTGGTTTTGCACCAAACACTTGCATCTTGCCCTTGAGAGGCAGGGTAGGGCTTGTAGACCATCCCCACCCACCACCGGCAGTGGCTAGAGGCCACCGGCTGGTGTTTTGCTGCCACCGGCAATTTTTATTGCCGGCCGGCACTGCTTGTTGCCGGTTAGCACTTTTTAGTGCCGGCCGGCACTCCTTTTGGCCAAGATGGTATTTTTGGCCGGCCGGTTACTGTGCAGTTGTTTTTTGAGATATTTTTAGGCAGCTGTATTGCAGTGACTTTCCCTCCATACACGTGTATGGAGGGATGGCCCTCTAGTTTGGCTTAACTTGTAAGTTTTGCAAGTTTGGTTGGATAGATAGAGAGAGGCTCTCTCTTGTTGCAAAGGTGGGAGGCTTTGGACATTTTAGAGAGGGAAAAACACAGAGAGAAGCTCTGGTTCTAGGGTTTGAGTTAGATACATTCTCTATCTCTCTTTCCCTCTCATTTGTGCACTAGGTGTTTTGTGTCTTACTATTGCACACAAACACCTAGTGTTTCACCTTCCTCTTGGAGCTGAGGTTCTTAAGGGTTTGTTTTGAAGTTTTGGTGTAGGATCCAAGCTAAAGGAGGCCATTGGAGCATCATTTGTGAAGAAGGCTTCAAGGGTGAGAATCTAGTCCCATTTTCCCCCATTTTTGCATTGATTTTCTACTTGTCTTAGAGCTGTTTTTGTGCTTATTGTATAACATAAAAAAGTTCTGTTTTTAGACCCTCTTTGTTGTTTATTAAGAGTGCTTTGTTGTTTGAGGGTTGTTGACCACCCTTAGGCCTTGAAAGGCCTCATTTTAGGCCATTTTGTGCTAGCTCCGGGATTTTGGTGTTGGGGTCTCTTCACCACTGAAATCTTGAGGGATTTCAGTGGTGAAGATGATGCCTTGAAGTCCCAAGAAGGAGAGGGCCACCCCCTCTCCTTGTTGTCCTTGAAAAGGACATATTTTGGCCTCTTAAGGAAGCCTATGCTTAAGTGTGTGTTGAGCATGTTTGGTCTGTTTTTCATGCTTATATATCCATAATATAACATGATTTCAAGTTGGTTTTGGTGCTCCATGCATGCTTAGCATAGTTGCCATGTAATGCCTTGTTTATGCCTTAATGTGCCTTAGGTTGTTAGCCTTTGTGGGAGCATGTTTTAGGCTTAGTCTTGTGAATATTATGTACTTATTTTGCCATGTTTTAGGTCTGTCCATAAGTGTTTGGGTTGATTTTGGCATGCTTAATATAGCTCCTTTGTATTTGGGCTTGTTAGCCTTGAGAGTGTGCATGTGTGGCATGCCATCTTTGCATTGTTTTGATGATTTGGGATCATCCTACATGCCATTTCAGTCCCATTTCCATGCTTGTTGGATTGCCTTGCATGTCTCTTTAATGCCTCATAAGCTTGTGTAGCAATGCTCCATGTTTTGGTGCTTATTCATGCTTTTGTTTTGGGTCATTTGAATGCCATTTAAGTGATCCTTGAGGTTTGTTTTAACATGATTTCAGAGCTTATAATGCATGCTAATTGTTCATGTTTGTCTTTTTCAAGTGTGCTTGAGGGTTGTTCAATTTGTGCTTAAGTGTTGGCCTTCAATTAGGTGCATGTGTGCATGTACATTTGATCCTTCATTGTAGCACTTTGGCCACTGTTTTGGGCCTAACTAGAGCTGCCTAATTCATGTATAAGACCATCTTTCCATCTATTTGCATTGCCATATGTATGCTTTCATGATTGCATAAGTTCATTGCCATGCCATGTTGCATCCTTAGCTTGTATGCCTAGGTTGTATTGCATCTTGCATGCATTCCTTGTCCCTTGACTTGGGTGATAGGGATTGGGAGTTTTGTTTGATTGGTTTGCATACATTTGAAATCAAAGTTGCATACTTGGTTCTTTGGGCCATCATGCATGGAAATACGTGATTGATGGTCCGAGAATCGAGGCACATGCCCCTTTGAGTCATTATCATGATAAGGGACATGGTTGGTGCACATATTCCTTGAATTGTGCTGCCATGCTTTGCCTTGCCCTCTGTTGCTGTGAGTTGCAGGTTCTGCAGGAATACTCTGCCGACCGGCAGTGTAAGGTGCCGGCCGGCAATAATTTATCTGCCGATAGCTTTATTTTGTGCCGGTGGCAATTTCACCCAGCCGGTGGTGTCTCCCAGCATCCAAGGAAGCAGTCCTGAGGTTTTGGCAGCCTCCAGAGGAGCACAGGAAAGAAAACAGAGGCAGCCTACGCATGGCGGTGCGCTTCCCGAGGCGGTTTACTGTTTTCTTAGAATAATTAATTTGTTAATTAATTTGTAATATTTAATTAGCTTGCATAGTTAATTAATTTGTAATATTTATTTGGTCCCTCCGAGCGAGGGCAAATCTGTAATGAGTGTGCGTGAGTGTGTGTATGTCTTCCAACCTCACGTCTTTCTTCCCTTTTATTTACCTGCTTATGATGGTAGATTAGGGCATGTTTAAATTCAGCATACCTTATGCTATGCATGCGTGCATTCATGCATTTTGTATTATATGCATTAGGCTCGGTACATCACGCTAACTGCATTCGTACTTCAAATCAAAAAGTGAATATGTGATAATTGTGCATTTTCACATGACATGTTTAGGATAGCCGAGCCTATTCTAGCAACATTTTGTATGCGATGCATTAGACACTCAACACGGACTTGGATCATGCATGTTTGCTAACGAGTTCTTTGTTTTGGCACGGAGTACGATGTAAGTATTTCCGCTTTAGCATATCGCATGAGTGTGAATGTTGCCATAACAGCATGCTTAACATGTGGCTAGATGCTTATGTGTTATAAACTGCTTGAATGCCTGTGGGTGGAGGTCAAATTGCTTAAATTGGGATAATGCGTTAAAACTGCGATTTTTAAGTCCACTAGATAGTGGCAAAACCATCTTTTCCAAAAGCCCACTTGAGGGTGGCAAAATCTGTATTTTAGCTTACTTGCGAGTAGCAAACCATTTTCAAAACAAACATGAAATGTTTTGTTCCAATTTGAGCGATTTGGTCTATACTTGTTTGCCGCGTGCATAACATAGCAATGCTAGGCTAATAATTGGAATAAGAACACATGACGTTTTCAAAACTGAATATCATGGTTAGTAGAGGCCGGTCTTCGGACCGGGCGAAAGGGGGTGCTCATAGCTGACCTTCCCCGATCGTACCCAAGCTCCCGAGCCGAGACAACTCCGGTGATGACGGACATGTGGCCTTCGGCACCGAGTCAGGGTTTCCTAAATTTTCCCATTTTAAAAATATTTAGGTGGCGACTCTGTATCTGGCAAAGCAGTCCATGTTTGGCACTACTTTTTCAAAAATCTGTTTCTCAAAACGATTTGCCAGATTTAGACTCTTTGGTTCAGATTAAGAACCGTAACACAAAGCGAGAGTCCGAACTGTAGCGAGGTCCCCCCCCCCCCCCCCGCGGGCTTGTTACAAAAACAAAGTTGTTTTTATATAAAAAAAAAAAAACTTGAAAAGAAAAGACAAAGTAATAAACTAGGGGCATAGATGAGTCAAGTGTCAATTCTATGTCTCTTTCTCGTACCCGTGGAAGTCTTTGTAGCCGAAGTCGACCTAACTTGTTCCTCGTCCTCGAGCCAAATCAAGTACTCGCTAAGAAGGATACAACTGAAATTCAAGGCTGGAGTCAGAAATTCTCTTGTGTACCAAGCAGTGAGGTATCGAGGCAAGTACGAACTACGAATAGGAAATGAAGCTGGGTACTTTACTCTTTTATCTGGACAAGTCTGATCATGCCCAAACTAGCGTTTGAACCTGAGTGGAAAATAGAACACACAGTGTGTAAGGCCAATCAACTATATACCTGGTTGCCAAAACATGCTATAACTCATCTTAGCCAAGTTAAGCCAGGAGGCACGCCAAGCAATGTCAGCTACAGATTTGCTGCGCATCCAGTCACACCACATTCCCTCTGAGGAGAACTCCACTAGCTGTGAGCGAAGAGAATAAGCTCTGGCCGAGTACTCAGGGCAGGGGTCTATTACTTTCAGCTTATTCATTAGCCATACCTGGGAGAGAAGGAAAATAAGAGAGAACAAAAGAATAGAGAGATATATGTTGAGGGAAAAGTAAGAAAAGGATTTCGAGAGAAAAATAGAGATCTTGTGCCAAGTGATGTGAAGAACATAAATAAGAAGGGTAAGGAATAATACCTGGAGAAGTAATGCACTCCCTGCAAAATGAGTAGTCTCGTTGATGAAAAGAATCTAAACCTGTCAAAGTCTCGACCAACACTAAGCCCATACAACTCTTACACTCCTTAAGACATTGGGCTACTCCATACAACTCTTACACTCCTTAAGACATTGGGCTACTTCGATCAGTTTAATACTAGCTCCATCGTGACTAGGTGCAAGAAGGAAGTGTGCAAGTATGCATAAACAGAGAGCATGCTGATAATAACTTCGCCAAAGGAGGTTTTCTTTATCACCGGTAAGGGAAAACTGACTAATCAAATCCAGAATGCCTAATTCCCCATTGTGAGCCAAGGATCGAGCCTCGTGTAAAGTAAGCCCACACAGCCGTCCTAAAGCTTGAGCATGGCCAAAACACGGTTGAAGCATGATTTCCTTATCATGTTGAGATTCCATCAATGCTTGAAATTCCTCAAGTGTCGGACACATCTCTTGTGAACCAAAGCGGAATACATGCGTAATTGGATTCCAGGACCGAGTAGCGGCATGGAGAAATGGAAAACAAACTGAAGTACAGCTTAATGGAAAAAGAGAATTTAGGCCAAAATCGCAAAAGTTCACCTTTTCCGAGCCATCCAAAGTGATTATCCAGTCATGGAGCCTATGGATGGGCAACATCTCCATTTTGAGAGCAAAATGTAAAAAAAACTTGCTCTTTTGCTAGAAACAACAGTGTGGGAGCACCATTTATAAAATTTTGGATGGAGTAGTGGGTGACAGCTGGGCACCTACCAAACCTCTCATCATGGTTCGGCCGTACCTCAGTGGAGTCCGGCCGTGCCCATTGTGGTCCGGCCGTACCTCAGTGGTGGGCTAGACAGTGCACTAGCAGAAAAGGCTGCTTTTTGTCCTCTTGTGTTGTGGATGTATTTTGAGTCTTGTTTTGCTCATACCAAGTCTGTTGTAATGGTTTTGAGTTGTTTCCATTATGTTTTCTTGTTATCGAGTTGCATTGTACATTTTGTCCATTTGAAAATTGTTATCCGATTCATGAATCAAGCACAAGTATCAGGAAGATTATCATGCAAATTGCTGTCCATTCGTCATATGCAAACACAATACAAGAAATTCGCAAGAAGAGATCATCCACCAAAAAAAAAAAAAAAAACTATTTTTATAAGCTAACGGGTCCAACACCGATCATTGTTTTACAAAATAAAACATAACACAAAAGAAAGGTTTTTTAAAAAATAAAGGGTCTACATGAAGCTAGTGTTTAAAACTACAAACTTAAAAAAAAAAAAAAAAAAAAAAAGAGAAAAAGGGTCATCATCGTCATCAATAGTCTGTCTTAGCTCTCATCCTCCTTAACTGCAGAGGAGGCGCATCGCTGTCATCGCTGGCACGCCCAGGCAGAGTCGAAATGAAATGACTGTAAACTAGGGGCAAAGTTTACCTCAAGCCAATGAGCAGTTAGAGTGGTCTGACTTTGTTGCACCATGAGGAGTAACCGGTCGACTGTCCAAGCAAGGTCATCTGCAAATGCCCGAGGTACCTTCAAAACAAAGAGCAGAGTTTGAAAAATATAGCCATAAACAGAAGCAATAAGACAAGATAACATGCAGTGAGTGGAAACAATAAGGAAATATGTACCTGCTCGATGCCTGGAGCAAAAACTATCCGGTGGTTCCTCTCCTCAATCTCATCGATCGGAATCTGCTCGAGCACCCTATTTGGGCACATGTATGTGATCTCCGTGGGAATCACAAGGAACCCAGGAATAGGAGCAACGGCAGGGGCGCCTCTGGCAAGAGCATCACCGGCACTAGCGGCAGCAACCGCGACCTCCAGAACAGCACGGGCCACGCCCAGGGTGAGGGGTGCCATCACCTGAGTGTGCTAGAATAATGAAGTCATCGGTCATATGATATCTATCACCGTCCTCTCCCTCCATCAAGAGGTGGATCATAGGTTCGTCCTGTATCTCATCAACTAACCTCATGCCTGGAGGAGGAGGATGCAGAACGTTTTGATGGGCAACACCTCGGGTCTAGCGGATGAACCTCTCCCCCAGATAATAGGCCTGACCAAAAGGGCCCTCGAACAGAATCCGCATAGTAAAGGCATACCAAGCAGTAACATAAGTCGTTCTGGATGCTGCGGAAATACTCGTCTAGGGATGCCAATCAACCTGTGAATTCGTACAGTGTCAGATGTTAGTGCAGTGTTATCAGCGCAGCGACAGTGCAATGTCAAATATCACTTAGTGTCAGAAACAAGTGCAATGTTAGAAAATCAGTGTGTAATGAGCAAAACAATACAGTGGCCGATGTCAACAGTTTGAGGATGATAGTACAATATGGGAACAGTGATATGTAATGCAAAGAATGATATTGTGTTACCTGGTCCGCAGTGATCGTATCAAAGAAGCGGCGGAAGTATAGGAAGGTCCGGTCTACTAGGCGGCGGCGGCGTCTGAACCGTGAGTTATAGTACTGAGAGTGGGGTACTGACAACTCAATAGGCCTCACTGGGACTGCAGCTAGAGTGGTGAAATACATGTAAACCCAGAGCTGTAAACAGATGAGCATGAATCAAGCATATGAGCAGGTATGAAATGCAGAGTAAAAATGAATAGGAAATGCAAGCCCAGAATTCAAAGTGACATAGAAAAGTAAAAGGGTGAGACACGTACCTCCCAAACTCTCTTGTAGCCACCGAGTAAATCCACCTTGCGGCAGGACACGAAGCTCATGTAGCAGTATAAGGTGGCCAAGCTGGCGTCACCCCAGTCATACTCTGCCACCCGCGGTAGACGCACCAGTGCTCCAAGAAGATACATCCTCACGGTATTCTCCCTGTTCACAAACAGAGTAGTATCGAGAAGATACATAAGGAAGCCACGAGCGTATTGGGAAATCTCATCTACAGTAGCTGGCTGATGGTCGATGAAGTGATCGTAGAACCAGCTGTAGCGCACCATCCCCTGATTGCTAATGTCCGGGATCGCTCCAAGAAGTTGGAGCTGTGTAGCTCTTCACTACGCCTTATCTGGGTCAAATGGGATAGGGCCACCAACTCCGACTCACAGACCGGTCAGCATGAAAAAGTCATATGGTGTCAACATCATCTCCCCAGTCGAAGAGAAGTGGAATGAGTCTGTGGTGTCCTACCACCTCTCCGCTAAAGCTCCATATAACACTGACTCAGCCCGCATCTGGATGAGCCCGGAGTAGAAAGGCCCAAAGCTGGCATCATCTACTACTGTGCGAACCTTCACGAGAAGTTGCTTATACCAGCGTCGAGGGCCCGATATGGTCCCATAGCCGATAATTCTCCTGGCTACAACCTGTAAATAGGGAATGCATCAATATATGTACAACAGAGGTGAATGCTTTGTTCATAAGTTTCAACATATGTACATAACAAAGGAAAGTTGCTTACCGTAGAGGCCTCAGTGGATAAGTGCTCCGTGGGCTCACGCAGAAGTGTGTCCTCCTCCAGCCCAGGGATGAAGCCCATAAATCGTAAAATCCCGCTTGACGGGAGAATGTGAGTGCATGGCTGGTAAGTGGCCGCATCAAATGGCCTATCCACGAGGGGAAGCAAAGTGGGGGCATCCTCGGCCTCCACATCTGTACCAAGGGCGGCACCAATATCAATGACCGGGTCAGGAAAGGGAACCTTGTCACTAGTCATGAGGGAAAGTAGAGAAGAATGAAGAAAAAAATGGAGAACTAAGTGAAAATGGGTAAAAATTCCAAAATCTCAAACCCTAGGAAAGAGAAACTGAAGAGAGGAAGAAAAAAAAATCAAAGGGAGAAAGAGGAAAAATGTGGGTAAAGTGAGAAAAACAAAGGCAAAATCCAAACTCGCGTTAAATCGATTTTTGTTCGGTTCAAAATGTAGAGAAAAACAAGGGTTTCAAAGAAAAAATGGCGTGGATCGTTGGGTAAAAGCAAGGGAAGAGAAATCTAGAGGGAGAGGGATGCTAGAGAGAGAGAGAGAGAGGGGGGTGATTTTCGGATATGCAGGTGTGACGAAATGAGAGGTTTGTTTTGTTTTAAAACAAGAAAAGCCGAGGGTTTCCCAATTCTGTCCCTACCGCCGTCGAAGTCCGGCCGGATGTTCGTATGTTCGGATGTACATCATAGAAATCCGGCCGGACTTTGATGAAAAAAAAACAAATATATATATATAATGATAATTATAATAATATGTTTATACTTTAATATCTTTGCCTATATAAAAAAAAAAAAATTCACAAAGTCAACTCATTTTATTCATGTGTTTATTTTACCAAAAAAAAAAAAAAATCATCATCACCAAATCATTCTGTTTGTGTCGTTTTTAGTAATTATTGTTTTACAAAAAAAAGAAAAAAAAAGAGAGAGAATGGGGTTTGTTTTCTTTTGTTCATATAAAATGTGTTTTTTTTGAGTATATGTATATATATATAATAAAAAAAATCACTTTGCTTTATTTTGAATTGAATAATAATAGTAATAAATAATAATAATGCTCCTAAATAAATAAAAAAAGAATTTTGTTTATTTTATTTTGTTCCAATAATTTGTAAAATTGGTATTCTGTCCCGTACATATTGCTCTGTTTGGGTCCATTCTGTGCCTAGTTTGTCTGTTTTGTGTCCATTTTATGTTCATTATTCGAATTTCGGAGTATTTCTTATTCGGTATTCGGAGTTCAATAAAAAGTGTCTATTTTATGTCCATTATTCAGATTTGTTATTCGGAGTTGCATAAAACATTAAAAAAAAAAAAAACTTGTTTTATTGATCACAATTGTACAAAATATAAACAAATAAAAGAAAAAAAAACAAACAAAAAAGAAAAAAATACAAACAAAAAAAAATATAAATAATAAGAGAAAATAAAAAGAAACAAAAAAAAAAAGAAAAGAAAAAAAAGAGGGATCTTGTTCTTCTTTCTTCTCCGGCAATGGCCACACGCCGACCTCCGGCAAACGGCCATACGCCGACCTCATTTGCTTGACTCTCCCGCCTTTTTCTTCATCTCAATTTCGTTCTGGGAGACCTTCGAAGGCCCTGCGTACGTATTTATCTCCCGTATATATCAGTGTATATATCCATATATATATATATATATATAATTTTTTTTTAAAACAAAAAGGGGTAGGTGTGCCTGGTGTTCATATCATCTTTCCTCCTTTCATTCTGTGCATTTATCACACACTGATTTCACTTCAAGCGTCTACCACACAATCTCAATCCATCGTGTTGTACTGTGCATCGCACTATTTTGCGCATCGCACTATCTTGTGCACTTCACGGGTCTAGGAGACCTTAAATCCTTTGAAGGTGCAATTCCTTTGGTGTTTGTCGTGCCCGAACGACTTCACGGGTCGATGAGACCTTAAATCCTCTGAAGGTGCAATTCCTTTGGTGTTTGTCGTGCCTGAACGACTTCACGGGTCTAGGAGACCTTAAATCCTTTGGAGGTGCAATTTCTTTGGTGTTTGTCATGCCCGAACGACCTCAGGTGGTCTAGTATAATCACCTAACCGTGTTTGTAATGAGTTCCTAGGAGACCAATTGACATGGTGGAAACTAGAGTTCGAATGGCAACGCCTAGAATGTAAAGGTTTGGAATTTCTGAGACTAAAGTCTGGTTTAAATACCCAGAGGTGTATCCTCGGCTTGAAATATGTATGGCAGCCCCATAGGTTGAGGTAGCTTGTATGCGCCTCAATTCTAGATACTGAACCAACCTAATCTGTCACCCTGTTGGAAAATAAGGAAAATTGTAAACATATATACTATATATAAAATAATAAAAAAATCAATCCAAAATCAATCATATCAAACAAAAACAAAGAAATCATTCTACTGTACCTTCTCTCCTCTCGCGAAAAGACGTGTTAGGACTTCGTTATCCCCCTTTGGCGAAAAGACGTGTTAGAACTTCATTATCCTCCTCTTGCGAAAAGACGCGTTAGGACTTTATTATCCCCCGCTCGCGAAAAGACGGGTTAGGACTTTATTATCCCCCTCTCGCGAAAAGAAGCGTTTGGACTTCATTATCCCCCTTTCACGAAAAGACGCGTTTGGACTTCACCATTCCTCCTTTCGCGAACGGAGCAATTGGATTTCACTATTCCTCGTGTGAAAAATGGTTGGATTTGTTTTGCTCTGATTTATGCTTTCGTTCAGTGTCACATCATTGTCTTGATTGCATTTCATTGCATGATCATAAGTTATGTTTTACATATCATTTTGCATCTGGTCCCTGAACTACGCAGGTTTGATTCCTTGCAACGGGATACGTAGGCAACCATCGGGTTCAACCAATTGTGTGTGCATCTGTGTGTTTTTTCCATAGTCTTACGATCTTATCAAATGGGTCATCTTTGAGCTTTGACATTCACTCACATCGTAAAAATGACTTCGAGCTCTGTCAAAGAGGAGCAACTGTAGACACCCCAATTTTGACTGCTCGTAAGACTTAGGCGCTTGATTCCGAGCCCTCGATGATGACGATTACATTGAGTCAGTGGTTTAAATTCTCAATAAAAGAATATGAGTTCGAGCTCTAGACAATTCCAACCTGCCATACCCTTTGTATTTCTACCCCGGAACTTCAGTATTGCACCTTGTATCAACTTGTATTGAACCTGAAAGTAAGAGATAGTGGAAATACATTGAAGTCCGATTGGACCTAAGTGATATCCGGCCGGAGATACCAACATCCGGTCGGACATCTTGACTTTTCACACAGATTCAGCAATGTTCTGCCAGTTGCCCAATTCTGCAGATATTTTGATCAAACCTACTCGGGGCCTATAAATAACAGGGTTCAGACTGTTGTATGGAGGTTGAAAAACACATATAGGATTTAGTTAGAGAGATCAAATCAATATCAAGTGAGTTAGAAATATCAAGAGGCAGGAAAGATCAAAGCTATCGCCCTTCTTGTTCTTCCATAAGCCTTGAAGCTCTCATATCATCCATATATACCATATAAGAGCTTGAACTTGAACTTGATTTGAGAATTAAAAATCATACTCAAACTGGAGGGTGCTTTGGAATCAAGTTTGATTTACAATAAGAACACATTCTCTACAAGAGGTAAAGCTTTCTTGCTTTTATTTCAATCTTTGTTCATCTTTTTCTTGTGTTTTTATATTATTTTTGGACTGTTTTGAGGGCTGAAACTTGTGATTCAAAGCTACCCAAAGGTGAAGGGTTAATCCCCCTTGCTTGAACCTTACTCCTGGCTTGAAGCCTTGTGTTTTCTATTTGTTTCCGTCCATTTTTGCCACTGTTTTGGGGCTGATTTGGGACTGTTTTGGAGCTATTTTTCAACATCTAAACTTTGTGATTTGAAGTTGTAAAGGTGAGGAGGGGTTAGCCACCCTTCCTCATAGCTCTAATCTCTCCATGATTGTACACCTTCTATAATTTAATTTTAGCACTATTGTATGTTATTTGGGGGCTGTTTAATTTACTTCAATAACTTTGTTTTACATATTTTGTTTGTGTTATATTAACCAATTAATCAACCTTACATAACCACCTCTGCAACCTCCCTCCATTCTTTGATGATTTTGATTAAAAAGTTGTGAAATTAAGATTGTGGTTCAAGTATAAGAAAGAAGCTTTTCTCATGCTTAATGGTTTAATCTCTGAGGAGGTTCATTACCAAAGGCATAAAACTTTCTTATGCTCAATAGTTTAATCTCTCCGGAGGTTCATTACCAAAGGCATAAAAACTTTTTTATAATAAAGTACAATCATGTATTTTTCAGTTCTTTTTATCACCAGTGTGTCTACTTTTAAGGGATTAATTGACCCTTGGAAATCACCAAGGAAAGTGTTATTATCAATTATTATCAAGTTTGGATTTCAAGTCATTATCGCTCACTATGGGATTATCTAAGTCATTATCACTTTTTGGAGTTTCACTAGTCCTTGTTGCGCATCTTGAGTTTGACTTGAAATCCCTTATCACTTGCAAATAAGTTTGACTCTTCTTTTGTAATTTCTCCTGAAGAATTTATCATCAGTGTGTTTACTGTTAAGGTATTAATTGACCCTTGGAAATCACCAAGGAAAGTGTCATTGTCATTCATTATCAATTTTGGATTTCAAGTCATTATCGTTCACTATGGGTTTTTCTAATTCATTATCACTCTTCTAAGTTTGACTAGTTCTTGTTGCGCATCCTGAGTTTGACTTGAAATCCCTAACTTGTAAATAAGGTTGACTCTTCCTTTGTAATTTCCTCTAAAGAAAATAAGATTTATTTACTCGAGTTAAGTCGACACTTATTTTCTTTTATTGCATTTCAGACTTAGTGGATATAAATATCACTGTGGACTTAATGGATTTAAAAAAAAAAAAGGAAAGGTAATATAAAAGAGACTAATAAAATTGAGCTTAAAATGAATCATAAAGAACCAATATGATTGATTGAATTCAGTCGGAAGTTATACCGAGTTTATTGTGTCAATGCTTGTCTTACATTAGTCCATAATGTTTTGATGAATCTTGAAGTGTCTCTACTTCCTTTCTTGAATTTGCTTCATGATAGGAGGGAGGGGTGGTCGTTATGCATTACATTTATTGATCTTTGTCCTATCACATCCAAGATCATCTTGCAAATCAACTTGCAACCATAGATGGTTTGGGAACCAAGTTCACTCTTCTCTTGAGTATTTTCCATGATAGAGAAGAGTAGAAGAGACAAACATGGCTAGGAATACCCTGTTTGCATGTTTGCATTGTTTCACCTTAAGCACAAAAAACAGATTTAAGCAAAGAAAACAAGGTATGCTTGGATTTATTTGGGGCTCGACTAAGTCTTGTTTTGGGTCAGCAAGGCTCCAATAAATTACAAATAATACACTTTTGGACGAAAACAATGATAAGGTCAAACAGAACAAATCTCAACAAGGCAGACAGAGTAATTCCTGAGGGGCATCGCGTGATCATTACATATTATTTGTTGTAATAAATTAGATAGCCCCTTTTCATTATTATTCATTCGGATTTGTAATATTTATTTATTCGGAAACTTGGGCATTCGGACCCTCCTTCGCGAGGACAAATATGTAATAAGTTGTATGTCTTCCAACCCCAATTCTTTCCCCTTTTTATTTATCTGCTTATGATGGCTAGCATAGGGACATCATGTTTAATTTAGCATACTCATGTTTGCATCCACTTGTATTGCATGCATAAAAGTTCGGCTCATCATATTATTCAAATGTCAAACTCAAACTCTTTGCTTGAATACGTGCGCTATCACATGCCTTGAATTGACTCGCATGCTATGCTAGTAGCTGAGCTTATTAATTGCATGTTGTATGTGTTGCATTAGTCATAATATATAGTTAGGATCATGCATTTTTTTCTAACTAGTTCTCTTTTTTTTTTGGCTCGAAGTACAAGGTAAGTTTTTATGCTTTAGCATATTGTATAAATGTGATTGCTGTCATATCCAACATACTATCATGAGGCTAATTGCTTAAATGATAAACTATTTGAATGCTTGTGGATGAAGGCTATTAATTGACATTGGGATACTTTGATTAATGTATATATATGAGATCACTTTTTCAAAACAAACCTGAAATCAAACGTTCCAACTTCTAGTGAAATTAGTCTATACTTGTATGTTAAAAATAAAATAAGAACATATACTATACATAAGAATCACATCATAATTAGTAGAGGCCGATCTTTGATAGGGTGAGTGGGGTGCTTATTATTGACCTTCCCCTCTTATACCTAAGTTCCCGAACCAAGACACTTTGGTAACGACGGACTAATGGCCTTTGGCACGAGTCACGTGTTTTCTAAATTTTCTAAAATAAATATTTAAGTGGTGACTCTGATATATGGCAAAGCAGTCCATTTTTTGGCATTTGATTCAAAACATCGATTTTCCAAAAACAATTGCCGGATTTGGACTCTTTTTGTGTTTCCACTGTTTCACATTGTACCTATGAAATCAGATTCAAAACCAACACAAGTGGAGTTCGAACTGTAAGGGCTATTCATCCTTCCGAAAGGAGGCGCGGGAAGCCAAGCTACGGTCATGTGGAAACATAAATTTGGTTAAGGAGACGATTGTGTCCAAGTTTTTAGAATGTGCATATGCGCCAACAAAGGCATAATTCCATTTCAAGTTAAATGAATTAAAAAGTGAGGGAGGAGACATTGTAAGTATTTTCTTGAGAAGTTTACCATATGAAAATTGAAGTGATGCATATTTTGAGGGGAAACGTTATGGTGAGATGTATTTAAATGTTGCTGAGTCATTCAATTCATGGATATGCGAAGCTCGGCACTTGCCAATAACAAATTTGGTGGACATAATACGGTTACAAATCATGATTATGAAGTCTGATAGGAGGCTGCTCTCTAGTAAATGGAATAAAGTTCTCTGTCCTCGTATGGATATTGTATTGGAGAAGGTTTTCATGGATGAGAGGAAATGGAATGTGAGTTTATTATCTGATAATGTCTTTGAAGTGCATTGTTTTCCTTCGGTTATGGTTGATCTTGGGTTGAGAACTTGTTCATGTCAAAAATGGAAAATAAATGGGTATCCATGCCAAGATGCTGTTGCTATAATTTTTAGGAGTGGAAGGAATTTGAATTCATTTGTTGAACCATTTTTTCATTCTGATATGTATCGTGAAGCATACTCATTTTCGATTGACCCAGTTCCAACTGTTAAAAAACCTATGTGTAACATTGATGATGCTATGATTTTACCTCCATTGAGTAAGAGACCAGCTGGGAGGCCAAAGAAGAATAGAATTTCTTCTACTTGAGAGTTTAAAAGGATGATTAAGTGTAGTCGATGTGAGAGTATTGGCCGCCATAATAAGAGGACATGCAAGAAACCCTTGTTAAACAGTTGAAGATAATACATTTTATTGATTGAATAATACATTTGATGATTACTTTGTGTATTTTGTTTTGTGAAATGTATTTTTTGGACAGTGTGTATATAATAATACTAGTCAAATTCATCCGAAGAAATTTGCCAAAAGCAGAGAAATTTACTATGGGCATTGTTTTTGTTGAAATGTGCATTGTGTTTTGTGAGGTCAAATTTATCTAGAGAAATTTGCCAATAGCAGAGAAAATTACAGTGTGCATTATGTTTATTGATACATACTGTAGGCAGTGTGTTTATAATACCAGTAAAATTCATCCAGAGAAATTTGCCACTAGTAGAGAAAATTCTCCGTGGATTGTGTTTTGTAAGGTCAAATTCATCCAGAAAATTTGCCAATAATAAAGAAAATTGTTGTATGCATTGTTTTTTTGAATTTGATGATTATTTTGTACCAACATAGTGCATTACAGATTACATGATCATATAGGTACCCTCTTGGCACGATATGAGTTAAATTTCTCTGTAAATTTCTGGTAACTTCATACTAGAGAAATTTCTACAGACAATTTTTTTTGTGTGGATTATGTTGGCAATCACAACTTAGCATGCATTATAAAAATATATATATATATATTTAACCATTGATAGTTATGAAATTTACATTAGTCAAATATATATATATATATACATATATGTGAAACATCATCATTCTTTCAATGTATGAAAAAACAAATTGAAGGATTATTCGTAATTACATTGTGTACATTGTCTTCCTGTCACTAATGTGCTTTCATTATTATACTTTTGGTTCTTTTTCTGGTAGTATTTGAATTGGTTCTGTCCATGATCGGCCAACTTCGGTCACAAATCTCTCTATGATTTCTGTCCTAATCAACCTTATGTTTTGTGTCAACAATTTCGAGCTGATAGGTTCATGGTTGCTATATTGTCTCATTATGTAGCATACAAAGAGGCCACAATCCACACTGCATAGAAATTATAGGTATATAGTTAGTTTTAAGAAACATTCAAATTAGATTATCTTATTTATAGATGTTGTATGAAACTTATGAATCACTGTCTTGTTGTGGAGCATTGTTGACATATTCAAAGTCATAATTTGTGTTTTGTGAGTCTATCAATTTGCAAGAGGGTTGTGATTGTGCCTCTCTTTCAAGGCAAGCTTTCAAAAGTCTCCACATAATCTTGCTGCAAAAAAAATAATTTTTAAATAACAGAGAAATTTACATACAAATCAATGGGATTCTATGAAAATTATCATCACATAAACATTATCATGGATTAGAGAAATTTGCACTCGTTACCAATTGTTTTGCATCTTTGATATATTTGTCTTGTGCATCATTCTTCCTTGGCCTTAGTGAGTTGTAGAACCTCCATAAATTGTCTTGTTTGTCCAAGACTAGCAAGGTCCAGTGATTTTCATCTGTTGACTTCTCATTGCCCCCGGTATTTATTGGGAAATGAAGGAACCTGTTGTTCCTCCATGCTATTTCAAGATGCTTGTCAAATAATGAGACTCGGAAAGTTTGATTTTCCGTAATCTGGATGAAGTTCTATGGTCAGAGAAAATCCAAAAATGGTTATGAGAAAGTTGAAATGACAAGAATTTAAGAAATATATACACAGAGAAATTTTAAATGCACACAACTAGCCAGAAAAAATTAGACTAGTGACACAACTGGCTTCAAGAAGTATCTTAGCAAGAGAAAGTAACAAGTAAATTCCAAAGACAATCAAATAAAAGAGTAGTAACATACTAAGCTCATGTATGTAAAAAAAAAATGAAGTTGGTTGTTGTCCTTTTCTCATTTGATCAGCAAATAGGATCTCTCCATAGCCATTAATGACCTGAAAAATATCATTTATAATTGTAACATTGTGTCACAACCCAAACTCGCCCCTATAGGTTTAGCGTCATAACCGGCTAACAATCCGTGATTGTCGCAGACCTATTTAACAATAATGACAATAATACAATACAAAGGGGCTGGCGGAAGCTAGTCAATAATAACATACATCATCCAATGAGCTGTGAGGACCTGAATGGAAATAAACTTTCATATACATAGTTTTATCCACAAACACTTAAGTCTATAAAACACATATATGCAAGACAAAACACAAGTCAGGGAATTAAATCCCATTATCAAAAATAGTATTAACAAAAGTTATAAAACCTTCTTTCACTTAGCAATATCAAAAGGGTGAATTTGAACTACCCAAAATGCCTTGACACATGTTGGTTCGGAACCTCGCAATGAGGCACAATAGCTGGCTTGACAAAACAAGGGTTCGAGTTGATACCTCTAGCTTTGATCCGGTGCTCGATCACCTACATATATATAGTAAACAATGAGCTAGAGCCCAGTGAATAACAGCTGTGTAAAGAGGTT
Organism: Camellia sinensis; assembly: GCF_055761805.1. Taxonomy (NCBI): domain Eukaryota; kingdom Viridiplantae; phylum Streptophyta; class Magnoliopsida; order Ericales; family Theaceae; genus Camellia; species Camellia sinensis. The sequence goes on along the minus strand of NC_138963.1, from coordinate 16,929,358 downwards.
AAGAATGATATCCTTACAATATTTGAAACAATCGATTATCAATAGAACATTTTAAATCAATATCTTTTTGTCAATCAATCGTTCAATTCAATCAATCATATTCGTATCGGTCATATGTGGTACATCCAATAGCAACAATTCAATAGGTCTTAAAGACCGAACAATCAATTGATGGCCATCAAACAATAGACAATAGTTCTAAGAATTAGAACTGACAGAGATCTCTGTAACAATAGCGATATCAATAAAAATAACAATAACAATACGCTATGGATGCCACGAATACAATTCAAAAGAGGATCATCATTCAATCGATAAAAAGTAACCATTTAGAAACAATATAATTTATCATTCAGAAAATAAATACAATTTGAACATATCTTTACAACGTTGCTACTCACAGTGGGCTCCTCAGTACACGTACTAATGGTTCGGCATCCGACCTAAACAAATAAAGTCAAGCACAACACAATTACAATTACACTCTACAATCTATTTAATTCGGTTACTTGTTTGTCTTTCGGTTTCTCTCATTTGATTCTAATTTTTCATTCGGTTATTCCTATTTATTTTTCTTCCATTCCTTTTAAATATGGATGACTAGTATTAGGAATAAATTCGATTATTAACCTCCAATTAAAATATGTTTAGCTATGTATTAACCAAACTAATTAAATATAAATAAATAATCTAATCATATACCAACCCTTATTACGTTCACTAATTACACAATCAAACCTAAATTAGGCTCATACACATTAAATTATAATTATTCAGTCATGTTCAAATTACTGAATCAGAAACTCATAAATATGTACATTTTGCAATTTCAACCCCATTTTCAAGCAAATCAAGGCCCAAATAATTAATTTTCACATTTATTTCCATAATCTTAAGCCTAACTCAATTTCAATTGAATTTAATTAATTCTCAATTAAGGCTTAATTTGACTACATCTAATTTTATGAACCTAAATCCAAAGTTTAATTGAATTCTTATAAGGCTCTAAATATCAAATTAAACCCATTCTTCCATTTTTGAAACTCAATTTCATGAAACATCCATTTTCTTGAACCCAAGCTCTAATTCATGCTTAATTTCTCCTTAAACTCCATGAATCATGTTTGAAAATAAGTTTAGAATCATTGTTCTCTTGAAAATATGTCATGCATGTAAGGATTATGAGTTAAATTGATCAATTCTTCAATTTTTTTAACATGCATGCCCTAAGCTCTCCATTGCATGGGCAAATCTCCTATTTAAGGACAAATTCAATTCATTTAAACTTATACCTTGGGAGATGATGTGTAATACAGCTTCAATATCAAGAATTTGGAATAATTTCTTTCCTTAATTGATGCTTCAAGACCAAAATTTCAGCTTTTCTTAAGGTTCCTCTTCTTCTTCTTTTCCAATTTCTCTTCTATGAGCTCAACTCATTCTTCCTCTCATTCTCTCTCTGCGTGGGTCTGTTAGTATGTGAAAAAGATGACTAACTTAGGCAACCAAGCACTCTCTCTCTTAGTCTATATTTATGAGATGAGTAGAAATATAATTTATTATTTAGTTTTTCAATTAGTTTGTTAAATTGAGGTTCCAATTAAATTAAATAAAAATAAATAAATAATTAAAAAAAACACTCATTTCTACCCAAATAAATTAATCCTCTACATTAAATAATCTCAATTATACTAATCTGAATTAGGCTTTAATTCCTATACACTTGCTGTTTTCTAACTTGTTAAAATTAGCGAATCACACATGTTTAATTTAAATTCTCGCCTATCTATTCAAACAAGCAATCAAGCAAGTTAATAATCAAGCAATCAAGACAATCAATAACAGTTAAGCACATACGCACTCAGTTAACAATAAACATATAATTAATTAATTAAATTAATTTTAACTGAGGAGGTGGTTGTCACACATTGGTTTATAAAGGCTGATAGAACATTACAGATAAATTTTGATGAAAGACTTACATTGTTGTCAAGTTCTTTTTCCTTTATTAGGTTTCCAATATCTTCAAAGGCAATGAGATTGAACTCACTTGTCCAGATTAAAGCCCTATAAGATGACAAAGAAGGGATTTAATAGTTGTTAATGCAATATAAGTTCATAAATTGTTGTTTGCTATCTTCTATTTTATTTTTTGTACTTACTCGAGTCCAGACACATTTGATATGTGCTGCAAGATGTCTTTTACATGTTCTTTAACCAATTTTGAAACCAGTAGAGTTTGTGGAAAAACCTAAGATTTTTTTATGCTTGTTGGTTGAGGCAAGACATACTTATCGGCATCAAGTACTTCTTTGTGTTTGGTGGTTTGCTCTGTTTGCTTTGCAGCTTGCTTTGAACTTCTAGTCACCTTCGCAACTTTGGGATATTGAAATTCTGGATCTTGCTGCTTTTCTTTCCTTTCTTTTGCCTTTAAATTCTTTATCATTGATGTAGGATCTTTTTTCACTGTAGACAGTGAAAATATCAGTAAAAGTTAAATTTCTCTAAAGTAGCAGATCATATTTCAATATGTAAATTTATTTGATTCAATACTTTCTAATTACCATAGACTTTTGTCATTTGTTTTGGTTGTTCTTTGTGTGGCACTTATTCTTGCTGGGTTGTTGGTTGTTGTTCCACTTTTATTCCAACTATACATAGTGAAAATTAAACAAGCCCCAAAAATCAAATAAGCAAATAGACAGAGAAATTAAATAAGCAGCATAAATTAATAGAAATAAGCAGCAGAAACTAATGTGGTTAGAGAAATTTAACTTCCAGAGAAAATTACCATTGACAGAGAAAATTGTAATAAATAGAAATTTCTTTGAGTTATGTTGACACAAGGACATAACTTTTTGTGGCTCAAGATTTTCATTGACCTTGGGGTTGAACTTGTGTTGGTGTCCGGTAAGGTTGTGTTGCTAGTTGGACGGATAGTTCTTGAATTTGTTCATGCAATCTAGCATTTTCAGTTTCAAGCTCTGAAATTGAATACCTCAACTATTGAATTGTTTTTGTATCATCTTGTTATTGAACCTCCAACATCCTTAGTTTTATTTTTTTTTGTGCTGTCTCTTTCGTGAAGTTCTGAGTTATGTGATGTCAAGGTTCTTATTGCAATGTCCTTTTCTGCAAGTAATTCATTCCAATTTCTCTCTTCTTCTATTTTGGATTTAGAAAGTGCTTTTAGTCTTTGATGTAGATCAGTAATTTGAGCAACCTTTGATTCCTCAGATTCTTGAGGCTGATGCATTGTTGAGCCACAAATGCTATCATGATGTTGGTCCATCAGCTCATTATGTTCTTCTTCATCACTTTTCTCATTATTTTATTCTTCCTCTTTAGATTCAGTGCCTTCATTTTCTTCTTCATTGTCTTCTTCTTTCTGTTCATTTTCTTCTTTGTCTTCCACTTCTACTTCTTCACTTTCTTCTTTGGATTTCGCTTCTTCACTGCTTGCTTGATCTTTTTCTCCATTGCTGGCTTCCTGTTCTTCTGTGTTGCCTTCTCCTTCTTCATTCACTCATTCTTCTTCAGATGAATCTTCTAATGTCTCTTTGAATTTGACAATTGTCTTTTTTGATTCTTTCTTCTCTTTTTACCAAGACAAAACTCTTCTGATGGGTTTTTAGCTCATTCTTATCTATCTATAACAAGAGGCTCTTTTATTAGAGAAATTGTAACAATCCCGACCCATAGTTAACGTTAATCCATGTTTAGTTATACCTAAAAAAAAAAGAAATTAAAGTGAAATTTCACATCATACATTGCTTATATGTGTTTATATCTGTTTAACGTAGAAAGATCTATTCATGTTTCCATTTCAGATTATGAATTAAAGGCCTTATCGGCATCCGATTCAAGAATTGACTTGATTTATGTGTTAATTAGAATTTTTAGAATTTTACGGTAGGTTTAATTGAAATTGGGTTTGGAACGATTAAATTAAAATAATTTAATGTCTACTTGATTAACTTGATCAATAAATAGTTACATTTTTGCCCAAGCCTATATAAGGCTTCTATATACATCTCAACTCTTTTTTATTCACCATTTTTTTTTGTTTGTTGATGCCAACCGTGAGAGAGAGAAGGGGGAGAGATTGGAGTCAATTTGAGGCCAAACTAGCAACTATTAGAGGAATTGAAGGGAATTTTAGAGATTAAGCAAGAGAGCACTAGCATTTAAGGAATTGAGGACTTTAGGTAAGAAATCAAACTCTTAGTTGTGTAATTGAGTTAGATTTTACAAGAATTCAAGTGAAAGAAATGGATTGACAAGAGAATTAAGTTAGAATTGGAGAATTGTAACTCATACCATGCATGCATGCATATTTTCTCATATTTTGAGTTTAATTGCCAAGAATTCCCTCATGCATGTTTTGGATTCACCTTAATTTTGGGAAATCATCAAGTTTCATGTTGTTTTCTAGCATTTGATCATGTTTTGAAAAGCTTAAGTTCAAAGAAATTCATGTATGTCATGTTCATGGAACATTCATAAATTTTAAGTTGAATTTTGCACAATTGGCAAGCTATTGGGCCATGACTTCTTGAAATGATCCTTAATTCATGATGTTTTATGAGTTTCTAAATGCTTCCTCGAGTTTTGGCCCAGAAAAATCGAGTTTTGATGCTTTAAGATTAAGTTTTGGACCTCAGAAGCAAATCTGGAAATTTTAGAATTTGCACCCTCCACTCGAGCGAAGTATTGTATGCTCGAGCGACCACTTTTGTTTTTGCACCTTCGCTCGAGTGACCAGAAGTCCACTCGAGCATGAAATGCATGCTCCCTGAAGTTTATGTGTTTTTACAGATCGCTGTAGCGATAAAAGTCATGCTCGAGCGAGGATCGAGCGTCCGTCGAGCTTGAAAATCAACCAACCAGTACTTTTTTCAAAGTTTGTAGACCACTCGAGCAAAGGAAGTTACGCTCGAGTGTACCCTCACATTTTGCATGTCCGCTCGAGCGAAGAAAACCACACTTGAGCGTGGACCCTGTTTGCAGCAAGTTTTGAAAAATGTTTTCAAGTACATTTTTGCATCCTCATTCCATCCTAGGCATCCTTAGGCCAAGATTAAAACACTATAATCAGGATAAAGACTAGAAACACACTTCGGACAAATGAAATAAGTTATGTGCAATTCGAGCGTGTGTTTCCATGTACGTATCTATCATGTTATGTAGGTCACGCGCCTCAAGTTAAGTGAATTACCTACTCTACTTGTCTACTTGGAACCACCAGTTATCTGTGAGTAATAACTCTGTAAAGCTATGTTTGACTTTAATTATTTTCTGATGATAAGAAATGATCAGTTTTTTGAAACGCTATGTTTTGTATGAATGAATGATTGTCCAAGTTTCTTGAAAAAATAATTGTGGTATCCTTAGCAGAGGTACTCGCCCAGGGGACATAATACTGTAGCTTATGGTCATGAGGCCCTCACCCGGGGGAGATAATACCGTGGCACAAGCCCTCGCCCGGGGGAAACAATACCGCGACTTATGTATGAGATATGTTATCCAGTACTGGAGGTTCCTTTTTGGAACTTGATATGCTTGACCAAAGAGACATGTTTATGCTAATGGATGTACCACACATGATTTGAATATGAATAAGACTATGACTCTATTTTTGCTATAAACCTGATTGTGATGCTGATTTGCTATGAGATTTGAAATTTGTTATGGGCATCATTCATTAAAATATTTACTCTATTATTATTCATTGGGCTTCCGCTCACTGTTCATATTATGTATGTAAGTGACCAGGCGCGTGACCAGACCCGAAGTTGAGGATCTGACACTTCTGTTTTGTTAGCCAACCGTTATGCCTCCGAGGAGGTTCCCTTGTGTGATCAAGTCAAGTCTAAGTGGCATAAGTAAAGACCTTATGTTTTTGTTTGTAATACGAGCAAGTCTTTTGTTTTGTGTATAAAAGCTATCTTCCTTTTTGGGCTACAACTGTATCAAATGTGATGAAAACTAATGCATCACAGTGTCATATATATAAATATGGTACATAAGGTTTCAAATTTATGTCCCATGTAAATTTGCACAGCTCTATGAACTATTCATATTTGGTATAATTGCTTCCGCAACCCCCAATTAAATGTTATCCTATTAAGAGGCTTTCGGTAATCTAAGGATTATTGGCCGGTTACGATGCTAAACCTATAGGGGCAGGTTTGGGTCGTGACAGAGTGGTATCAGAGCACGTGTTAAATCGCACACATGAGTCCATAAGAGCTATAGGATGTCCTAGAAAGAATTAGGGACATTTCATCAGCATGTATGAGTATGTGGTAATCTTCATTCATAAATGTGAAAACTGAATTTGAATTTGGACAAATAAAATTGAAAAAAATGAGCAAGATTATCCCTATATTTATAATTGTTGTGTTTACCTATAGCTAATGGAGAATGCAAGAAGTAATGATATAAGTGAATCCTCAGAGGCTCGCATGAGCCGAATGGAACAAATGATTACCACTCTAACTGAAGCAATAACACAGCAACAACGACAACAACCGATGCCTCTTCCACCCCCTCTAGTCCAAGATGAATTGGATAATAATGACATCATCAACCTAATGCAGAAATTCATGAAAATGAAACCACTAACTTTCTTGGGTGGCATTGAACCGTTGAAGGCAGAATCATGGCTGCTCGAAATGGAAAAATTATTCGAGGTCTTCCCCTGCACTGAGAAGCAAAAAGTTCTTTAAGCCACCTACACCTTAAAAGATGAAGCCCGTAGATGGTGGCTGTTAATTTAAGGAAGTTATAGGAATATGACATAGACCTCTTTCAAGGAGATCTTTTATGACAAATACTTTCCCCAATGCTTCAGAGATCGGAAAGTGCCCGAGTTCCAAGAACTTTAGCAAGGGAAAATGTCTATAGCCGAGTACGAAGCTAAATTCACTGAGTTGGCTAGATTTGCTCCTCATATGGTTGACACAGATTACAAAAAGGCTCAAAAATTTGAAGGGGGATTAGACTTGGAAGTGTATGACCGAATAGGTGTACTGAAATTACCTACATATGTTGACGTCCTTGATAGAGCACTGATGGCAGAGGCCATTCTGGCAGCAAAGAAACAAACTACAATTCCACCGACTGAATGGAAAGGCAAGAGGGCCGGGTTTAATTTCAAGAAGGGCCAATCATTTTTGAAGAAGCAAAACACAGGATCCTCCAGCAATTCTGGTCAAAGTAGTGGATCTATACCAAACTGTCCAGATTGTGGCAAGAAACATAGAGGAGTATACTATCGTGCATCTGATTCCTGTTACCGATGTGACAAGGTTGGCCATATGATAAAAGATTGTCCATTGGGATCCGAGAATGCCAGTCACCTCACAGCAAGTTCAGTTGGGTCAGCTTCAGTGGCCAGATCAAATTCCATAACTAATGCCAAGGGCAACAATGGGAATGAAATGTTAAGACAAGGGAGAGTATTCGCCTTGGTGCCTGGGGATGTACAGAACACTGAATCAGTAGTGTCAGGTATAATTTCTATCTGTGCTCAGAATGCATATGTGTTGATTGATTCTGGTTCCACGCATTCATTTGTATCGCATGTTTTTTTCTCAAAAATTAACTAGACCGTTAGAACCTATGAACTGTTTGCTATTTGTATCTACATCGTCTGGGGGTTCTATGATATGTGCTTATGTTTATCCAGCTTGTGATCATATGATTAGCAAAATGACATTGTATGTTGATCTACTGCTCTTGAACATTGATTATTTTGATTGTATTCTAGGTATGGATTGGTTGACTAAGTACTGTTGTGAGAACCAGAATATAAAAATAAAGTAAATAATTAAATAATAATAATTTTGCAATCTCAAATATTTTGATGGTGAATCTTAAAGTACAAATTAAATATTATTGAAGAGTCTTTTAATTAATTTTAAACCTAAAATAAATTTATGGTGGAAGTCTTTAATTTAGAGGTAAGATTTATTATTAAAAAATAATAATATAGGGGACAAGTTAGTAAGTTTATTTTGGTATAATAATAGTTATATTTATTTAAATTAATGGTGAGAGAAAAAAAATAACATAAAACAAAGGATAATTATTTAGAGTTTTGTTTAGACATATATATATATATATATATAACAACCCTAGGGTTCCTAACAACACTATAGCAGCAGCAGTTAGTAGCAACGTGAGAGAGAAAGAGAGAGCAAGAGATAGAAAAAAGAGAGGGAGAGAAAGCACATTTGTGGCTCAACAACTCTAAGGTAACAATAAATCTATTCTTGTTCTATTATAGTATGTTGTATTCATAGTTATGGTACATGTGGGTGTTGTGAGTTGTTGGAAGAAAAAGGAATGGATTGGCTGATTGGGATAGTATTCTGTGTATATTATTATCATGCAAAATTTTAAAGCGAATTAATAAGCTAAAGTCATTAGATAAGAATTCTACACAGAACCACAATTTTTGAAAATCGAGGAATCATATCATACGAATGAATTTTGAACTGAAATTTTTACAGTACATTAATTACATATTGAATTGCATATATGAATTTTCTCATAATTTTGGGAGTCAAAATCCATATAAACTGATGCGTTCAAATTTGTCTAGAAAATTGGTTTATAACAGTAACTTCAGAAATGTTGTTCTCTTTGGGTATAAATCCGAAAATTATCAAATGAGTGTCATTAGAACTGGTTACGAGTTTAGTTTCTTACATTTTTGGCCTTGCATTGATTGCTCATGTATATTAAGACAACCGTCAATTTCTTTAAAGTGCTGCAGAAAACAACCTGTTTGGATATAATTAATTGTAAATGATTACTTTGATAAGCAAATCAAGTGAAACCAATTGGGTTTGAAACTTAGGATATATTAGTTGTTATTTGGAGGCTTTGGAATTTTTCGAACAACATGGAGTGGGTTTTTAATTTTCAAAGTTAGCGAATAGATTGGGAAAACTTGTTTAAAACTCTGTTTATCTTAAAGTTACTTTTAGTTAAGTTTCGATCGGAACCCATGTCTTGGGTACTTTTAGACCTTGAAGAACATGAACTTAGGTATTATTTAAGAGTAACGGTGAGTGGGGTTGAACTGTGTTAGTGCGCTTTAGTGTGGGGTACTCAGTTTATTATTCTCTTTAGTATTTTTAAATTAGCAGTGACGTGTAATCTTCATACTTGGTTCAGGGCACTAGTTGGACTTTCATACTCTATTCGAAGATAATATTATTTCGTTTTCAGGTGGGTAGTTTCATGCTACATATTTTTATAAATGTTCCCCTACCCTGAACTGTTGGAAAATTAAATTGTTGTTTTAGGACTAAACTATTTTAATAAATTATTATATTATCAATGGAATGAAATTATTTTTGAAACATGTGTGAACTTGGCATACTGTAAACTATTTGCTTTGGTCTCATGTTTATAATGGTAAACTACCATGTTTTACGAAACTGATGTGCATTGATTATTGGGACCATCTATATATTTTAGTCCAGGAAAATTATTCCACTGTTTGTGGTGACTCTGGCCACTAGGGAATAGATTCGAGTTGGGCCGTGATGACTCTAGTGCTCAATGATTGTAAGGAAAAGACTTAGGTTAGGCTAGGTGACCTTCAATCGGATCATCTTAGAGAAAAGGCCCGGGTTGCCACCCCGGGGATGACTCTTAGTTCGGTATTGGATCCAACGGGCTTATTGCCTTGAGAACTGTGTAGCATGTTACTTGTTATTCTTGGTACCCTGAAAATTATTGGTGTTTATGTTGTAATTTGTTTTAAGTGAAAAATGTCATTTATCATGTTCTTGAGAGACATGAGTATTTTAATTGTTGAACGGTGGAACCTTCTTTTTGAAACAGATTATCTTTATCAAAACTGTATGCCAATCCAGTTTCTGTGATATATATCTTATTTGGGAATTGAACCCTATTTTCAAAATTGTATTTACTATCCATGTTGCTACTCACTGAGCTATCAGTTGACTTAGTTGTTTACCATTTCCAGGTGTTAGAAGGACTTAGAGTGGACTCATGGCATAGCGGGGACTCGATTGCATGGACCTCTAGGACATTCATTTATTTTGTTTTAGATTGTTATGTCAAGTTTGTGCATATTTTTTTTTTATTCTTGTTGAGGTTCATTTAGCATTATTTTGATATGTGGGTTGTTTATATCCCATAAGTTTAAATGGTATTGATTACGGTTGGTTTTGCCGTTTATACTTGTGGCATGTTTCTAAATTGAGTTTTGGTTATTTATTATTGGACTATTGTATAGTTGTTCAATGTGATTATGGATTCGTGTTTAAGGCTTACGTGTGCCCTGGGCTTAGTCCCTGTGGGGCACGGCCGGTCATACCCGAGTTTGGAGTGTGACAATTGTGGTATCAAAGCTGTAGTTTATCAAGTTATATAACTTGCATTTCATCATTGAGACGAGGTCCAAGTCCCTAAAGTCCTTAGTAGTGTTTGGTTTAGTTAGTTTTGTTTAAATTTGTGTTGAATCTTTCTTGATTTCATTTTGAAGGTTAAGAGTTAGCATCTAGATATCTACATTGTTTGACTATTTCTTGTGCATCTTTGGATACGTGTATTGCTGTATCAACTCCATTAGGAGAAACAGTAGTGTTGGGGGATGTTTGTAGATCTTGTGAGATAGAAATGGATGGTAGAATTTTTCTAGTGGATTTGATTTCTTTAGAGATGAAGGATTTTGATGTGATTTTGGGGATGGATTGGTTGATGAAGCAGCATGCCTCTGTTGATTTTTTTAGAAAGGATGTAGTTTTTGTTATTCCTAGACGATATGAGTTTTTCTTTCAATAAGATAGGAAAGGGTCTTCTATTGTTTTATTTCTTCCTTTCAAGCTAACCGAATGTTGAGAAAAGAGTACCGTGGTTATTTAGCTTATGTGGTGAGTATCGAACAACCAGCATAGAAGTTAGAGGAGTTTCCTGTATTGAGAAAATTTGTTGATATTTTTCCAGAGGATCTACTTGGTCTTCCTCCAGACCGTGAGGCGGAATTTTCCATTGACTTGGTCCCTAATACAACACCTATCTCTAAAGTGCCCCATAGAATGGCACCATTGGAGTTGAAGAAGTTACAAACTCAGTTACGGAAGTTGTTAGACAAAGGTATTATCAGGCCTAGTGTTTCACCATAGAGAGCACTTGTGTTGTTTGTAAAAAAGAATGATGGGTCTATGAGATTATGTATTGATTATAGGGAATTGAACAAAGTCACAGTGAAGAATAAGTATCCTTTGCTACGAATTGATGACCTATTTGACCAAATGCAAGGAGCTTAGGTATTCTCTAAGATTGACTTGAGGTTAGGCTATCACCAGTTGAAGGTGAGGGATGAAGATGTTCCTAAGATAGCTTTTAGAACTTGTTATTGGCATTGTGAGTTATTGGTGATGCCTTTTGCTCTCACAAATGCACCAGCTGCATTCATGAATTTGATAAACAGGGTATTTAAACCCTAGTTGGATAAATTTGTGGTAGTGTTTATTGATGACATCGTAATTTTTTCAAGGAGTAAAGAAGAGCATGAACAGCATTTGAGGGTAGTACTGCAGATCCTTAGGGAAAAGAGACTGTATGCAAAATTTAAGAAGTGTGAATTCTGGTTAAGTAGTGTATCCTTTTTAGGTCATGTGGTGAGTAAAGATAGGGTATCTGTGGATAGCACGAAGGTGGTAACAATTGTTGATTGGCCACGATCTACTTCTGTGACAGAGGTACGTAGCTTTCTAGGGCTTGCTGGTTATTACAGACAGTTTGGGGAAGGATTCTCCCGTATTGCTTTGCCACTTACCAATCTCACCAGGAAAGGGGTAAAGTTTGAGTGGAATGATAATTGTGAGCGTAGCTTCCAAGAGCTTAAACGGAGATTGACATCAGCTCCAATCCTTGCCTTACTTACAGAAAGTGATGGTTTTGTGATTTATAGTGATGCTTCATGACAGGGTTTAGGATGTGTGCTCACGCAGCATCAGAAAATGATTGCTTATGCGTCACGATAGTTGAAAGTACATGAGAGAAATTATCCTACACATGACTTGGAGTTAGCAGTAGTGATTTTCGCTCTTAAGATCTGACGACATTATTTTCATGGAGAGTCATGTGAGATTTACACTGATCATAAGAGTTTGAAGTATATTTTCACACAAAAGGAACTAAATTTAAGGCAAAGAAAATGGCTTGAGTTGATAAAAGATTACGATGTGAATATTTTGTATCATCCGAGAAAGGCAAATGTGGTAGCAGATGCCTTGAGTAGAAAGGTTATAGTTGGAGATGCAGCTGCTTTGTCCATTGAGAGTTGTTTGGTGTAAGACATGAGACGTTTGAGGCTTGAGGTTGTTACTCCTAGTGATAGGGCTTATTGTAGTCAATTGATAGTTCAGCCGACCTTGAGAGAACATATTCGTTTAGCTCAGGAGATTGACCCTCCAGTGTGAGCGTATTAAAGGAGAGATGACAGAGGGTAAGCATGTAGACTTTGTGGTTAGTGATGATGGGTTGCTTAGATTCCGTAGCCGAATTTGTGTTCTTGCTGGTGGTGATTTGAGGAAGAAGATTATGACGGAGGCACATAGTTCTAGTTACAACATTCATCCTGGAAGCACTAAGATGTATCGAGATCTTCATGAACATTTTTGGTGGAATGGTATGACGGGAGATATTGCAAAATTTATGGCTCAGTGTTTGGTGTGTCAATAGGTTAAAGTAGAACATCAGAAACCCGTGAGGAAACTACAACTCTTACCTATACCAGAGCAGAAGTGGGATCACGTTACCATGGACTTCGTGTGTGGATTACCTTGTACTAGTAGTAATCATGATGCAGTTTGGGTAGTTATTGTTAGATTAACCAAGTCAGCACATTTTATTACAGTACGGATGAACTATTCTCTAAATCGATTTGCACAGTTGTATGTGAAGGAGATTGTTAGATTGCATGGTGCACCTGTGTCAATAGTGTCAGATTGGGACTCTCGTTTTGTGTCTAAGTTTTGGGGTGCGTTATAGTCAGCTATGGGTACTCGGTTAAATTTTAGTTCAACTTATCACCCTCAGACAGATGGGTAATTGGAGAGGACTAATCAAACCCTTGAAAATATGTTGAGGGCTTGTGTTTTGGAGTGGAGAGATAATTGGGATGATTATTTGTCGCTCATGGAGTTTGTGTATAATAATAGCTATCATTCTAGTTTGGGAGTAGCTCCTTATAAGGCCTTGTATGGGAGGATGTGTAGGTCTCCTTTGTGTTGCTATGAGCTTGGTAAGAGGCAAATGTTGGGACCTGATTTGGTAGAGGATGCTACATGGAAAATTATCACCACCAGAGAGAGAGATTATTGACTGCTCAGAGTAGACAAAAAAGTTAAGCTGATCATCGTAGGAGAGATTTAGAGTTTCATGTGAGGGACATGGTATTCTTGAAAGTGTCACCATGGAAAGAAGTCATCAAGTTTGGAAAGAAAGAAAAGTTAAGTCCTAGATACATTGGACCATTTGAGGTATTGAAGAAGGTTAGTGAGGTTGCATACCGTGTTGCTCTACCCCTTAGGTTGGCAGGAGTGCATAATGTGTTTCACGTATCTATGCTGAGGAAATATGTGCACAGTCCATCGCATGTGATAGATTATGAGCCGCTTCAAATTAGAGAGGATTTTTCGTATGAGGAGATGCCTATTTAGATTTTGGATTCGAAAGAGAAAATACTGCGTACAAAGGCCATTAAATTAGTTAAGGTACTATGGCGTAATCATCTAGTTGAAGAGGTGACTTGGGAACGCAAGGACGAGATACACAAGAAGTACCTACATCGATTCTCATGATTTACTCAGGTTAGTTTCGAGGACGAAACTTTTCTTTTAGGAGGGGAGAATATGAGAACCCAAATATAAAAATAAAGTAAATAATTAAATAATAATAATTTTGCAATATCAAATATTTTGATGGTGAATCTTAAAGTGCAAATTAATATTATTGGAGGGTCTTTTAATTAATTTTAAACCTAAAATAAATTTATGGTGGAAGTCTTTAATTTAGAGGTAAGATTTATTATTAAAAAAATAATAATATAGGGGGCAAGTTAGTAAGTTTATTTTGATATAATAATAGTTATATTTATTTAAATTATTGGTGAGAGAAAAAAAAATAAAACGAAGGATAATTATTTAGAGTTTTGTTTAGATATATATATATATATATAAAACAACCCTAGGGTCCCTAACAACACTATAGTAGCAGCAGCTAGTAGCAACGTGAGAGAGGAAGAGAAAGCAAGAGATAGAAAAGAGAGAGGGAGAGAAAGCACATTTGTGGCTCAACAACTCTAAGGTAACAATAAATCTATTCTTGTTCTATTATAGTATGTTGTATACATAGTTATGGTGCATGTGGGTGTTGTGAGTTGTTGGAAGAAAAAGGAATGGATTGGCTGATTGGGATAGTATTCTGTGTATATTATTATCATGCAAAATTTAAAGTGAATTAAGAAGCTAAAGTCATTAGATAAGAATTCTACACAGAACCACAATTTTTGAAAATCGAGGAATCGTATCAAAAAAATGAATTTTGAACTGAAATTTTTACAGTACATTAATTACATATTGAATTGCATATCTGAATTTTCTCATAATTTTGGGAGTCAAAATCCATATAAACTGATGCGTTCAAATTTGTCCAGAAAATTGGTTTATAACAGTAACTTCAGAAGTGTTGTTCTCTTTGGCCTTGCATTGATTGCTCATGTATATTAAGACAGCCGTCAATTTCTTTAAAGTGCTGCAGAAAGCAACTTGTTTGGGTATATTTAATTGTAAATGATTACTTTGATAAGCAAATCAAATGAAACCAATTGGGTTTGAAACTTAGGATATATTAGTTGTTATCTGGAGGGTTTTGGAATTTTTCGAACAACATGGAGTGGGTTTTTAATTTTCAAAGTTAGGGAATAGATTGGGAAAACTTGTTTAAAACTCTGTTTTATCTTAAAGTTACTTTTAGTTAAGTTTCGATTGGAACCCATGTCTTGAGCAATTTTAGACCTTGAAGAACATGAAATTAGGTATTATTTAAAAGTAACGGTGAGTGGGGTTGAGCTGTGTTAGTGCGCTTTAGTGTGGGGTACTTAGTTTATTATTCTCTTTAGTATTTTTAAATTAGTAGTGACGTGTAATCTTCATACTTGGCTCAGGGCACTAGTTGGACTTTCATACTCTATTCGAGGATTATATTATTTCGTTTTCAGGTGAGTAGTTTCATGCTACATATTTTTATAAATGTTCCCCTACCTTGAACTGTTGGAAAATTAAATTGTTATTTCAGGACTAAACTGTTTTAATAAATTGTTATATTATCAATGTAATCAAATTATTTCTGAAACATATGTGAACTTGGCATATTGTAAACTATTTTCTTTGATCTCATGTTTATAATGGTAAACTACCATGTTTTGCAAAACTGATGTGTATTGATTATTGGAACCATCTGTATATTTTAGTCCAGGAAAATTATTCCACTATTTGTGGCGACTTTGGCCACTAAGGAACAGATTCAAGTTGGGCCGTGATGACTCTAGTGCTCAACGATTGTAAGGAAAAGACCTAGGTTAGGCTAGGTGACCTTCAATCGGATCATCTTAGAGAAAAGGCCCGGGTTGCCACCCCGGGGATGACTCTTAGTTCGGTATTGGATCCAACGGGCTTATTGCCTTGAGAACTGTGTAGCATGTTACTTGTTATTCTTGGTACCCTGAAAATTATTGGAGTTTATGTTGTAATTTGTTTTAAGTGAAAAATGTCATTTATCATGTTCTTGAGAGACATGAGTACTTTAATTGTTGAACGGTGGAACCTTCTTTTTGAAACAGATTATCTTTATCAAAACTGTATGCCAATCTAGTTTCTGTGATATGTATCTTATTTTGGAACTGAACCCTGTTTTCAAAATTGTATTTACTATCCATGTTGCTACTCACTGAGCTATTAGTTGACTTAGTTGTTTACCATTTCCAGGTGTTACAAGAACTTAGAGTGGACTCATGGCATAGCGGGGACTCGATTGCATGGACCTCTAGGACATTCATTTATTTTGTTTTAGATTGTTATGTCAAGTTTGTGCATATTTCTTTTTATTCTTGTTGAGGTTCATTTAGCATTATTTTGATATGTGGGTTGTTTATATCCCATAAGTTTAAATGGTATTGATTACGGTTGGTTTTGCCGTTTATACTTGTGGCATGTTTTTGAATTGAGTTTTGGTTATTTATTATTGGACTATTGTATAGTTGTTTGATGTGATTATGGATTCGTGTTTAAGGCTTATGTGTGCCTTGGGCTTAGTTTCTGTGGGCCGCAACCGGTCATACCCGGGTTTGGAGTGTGACAATTGTGCCACTATTGATTATGTGAATAAATCTATTGTATTTTGTCCACCTGGCTTACCTGAGTTTGTGTTTACTGGGAATGGGGAAATTTCTCCCACATACCTGATTTCTGCCATGAAAGCTATGAAACTGCTTAGAAAGGGATGTAGGGGTTACATGTGTTGTGTTTTGATTGAGGTTTCTGATAATTCTAATGTAGAAACTATTCCTGTTGCTTGTGAATTTCCTGACGTGTTTTTTAATAACTTGCCTGGAAGCTTAGTTAATAGGGAAATTAAGTTCACTATTGATGTAGTACCCGGAACATAACCTATTTCCAAGACCCCATATAGAATGACAACTTCTGAATTGAAAGAGTTGAAAGCCTAGCTCCAAGAACTGTTAGACATGAAATTCATCCGTCCAAGCACGTCCCCTTGGGATGCTCTAGTTTTGTTTGTTAAAAAGAATGATGGGTCCTTGAGATTATGTATCGAGTACCAAGAACTGAATAGAGTAACTATCAAGAATAAATATCCATTGCCCCGGATAGATGATTTATTTGACCAACTACAGGGAGCCTAAGTGTTTTCTAAAATTGACCTCCGATCGGGCTATCATCAGTTAAAAGTTAAAGCAGAAGACATAGAGAAAACAACATTCAGAACTAGATATGGGCACTATGAGTTTTTAGTAATGCCATTTGGGGTAACTAATACACCTGTAGCGTTTATGGATTTAATGAATATGGTGTTCAAACAATTAACCATTTGTGAACTGCTTTACAGACTTTGAGAGAAAAGAAACTGTATGCAAAATTATCCAAATGTGAATTCTGGCTTGACAGTGTGACATTTTTGAGACATGTGATCAATAAGGATAGTGTATCAGTAGACCCACAGAAAATTGAAGCCCTTGCTAACTGGGCAAGACTAACCAACATGTTAGAAGTTAGAAGTTTTCTGGGACTTGTTGGTTATTATAGAAGATTTGTGAAAGACTTCTCAAAACTTGCCATGCCATTGACACAATTGACACAGAAGAATGTACAGTTTGATTGGAATGATCAGTGTGAATTAGCTTTTCAAGAGTTAAAAACCAGATTAGTGACTGCACCAATTTTAACTTTACCTAATGGTACTAATGGGTTCCAAATTTACAATGACACTTCGTATAAAGGGTTGGGTTGTGTGCTAATGTAGAATGTGAAGGTAATTGCTTATGCCTCTCGGCAACTATGTCCTCATGAGAAGAATTACCCAACTCATGATCTTGAACTGGCAACTGTAGTGTTTGCTTTGAAAATTTGGCGCCATTATTTATACAGAGTAACTTGTGAAGTGTACACAGACCATAAAAGTCTCAAATATTTCTTCATTCAAAAAGAATTGAACATGAGGCAGAGGAGATGGTTAGAATTAATCAAAGACTATGATTTACAGATTTTGTACCATCCAGGAAAGGCTAATACTGTGGCAGATGCCTTAAGCCGAAAGTCAATTGAAAATTTTTCATGTTTGCTCACTGGTCAGAAAGAATTGTTATGCGACTTGGAAAAGAATGAGATTGATATTGTATTGCGAGAACAAGGTGGAATCTTAGCTGCTACCTCCGTCCAACCTGTAATCATTGAAGAAATTAGAGAAAAACAGCTGCAAGATGAATTCTTGAAAAAGATCATGGATGAAATTGACTCTAAACCAAGGCCCGGGTTTATACTTGAAAACAATGTGTTGAAATTTCAGAATAGACTTTGTGTGCCAGATTGTTTTGACTTGAGGAAACGCCTTATGACTGAAGCTAACATCTCCAAATTTGCTATGCATCCAGGGAATACGAAGATGTATCATGATTTGAAACAAAACTTCTGGTGGCCTGGAATGAAAAAATGTATTGCAGACTTTGTGGCTAAATGCTTGCATTGCCTACGAATTAAAGCTGAACACCAACGACCGGCTAGATTACTTCAGCCGCTCCCAATATCATAATGGAAATGAGAGCACTTCATGATGGATTTTATCGTCGGTTTGCCTTGCTCTCCTCGAGGTATGGATTCTATCTGGGTAATTGTTGATCGCTTAACTAAATCCGCACATTTCTTACTTGTTAAATCATTATATAATGCGGATAAGTTAGCTACCTTGTATGTTAATGAGATTATGAGATTACATGGCGTGCTAGTATCTATCATATCCGACAGAGATTCTAAGTTCACTTCAAGATTCTAGCTGAGTCTATATTAGGCTTTAGGAACTGAATTAAGGCTAAGCAGTGCTTATCACCCACAGACAGACGGCCAATCTGAACGGACCATTCAAACGTTGGAATACTTGTTACGAATGTGTGCTTTAGACTTTCACGGCAATTGGAAAATTTATTTACCGTTCATTGAGTTTTTGTATAATAACAGCTACCATTCAAGTATCGGTATGGCCCCTTACGAGGCTTTGTATGGCAGGAAATGCCGATCTCTGATATGTTGGGCTGAAGTAGGTGATAGACCTTTATTGGGGCCAGAACTTGTGCAAGAAACAACCGAGAAAGTGAAACTGATCCAACAACGTCTGAAAACTGCACAGAGCCAGCAAAAGAGTTATGCTGATGTCCGAAAAAGAGACAGAGAATATGAAGTCAGGGAAGTGACTCCAATGAAAGGACAAACGCGGTTTGGTGTTAAGGGCAAATTAGCACCGAGATATGTTTGGCCATATGATGTTCTGGAGAAAATCAACCCGGTGACGTATCGGGTAGCCTTACCATCAATTATGCAGCATATGCATAATGTCTTTCATGTCTCAATGTTATGGGATTACTTACAAGATTCACACCATGTTATCGAGCCGACACATGTGCTTTTCAAAGATGATTATACATATGAAGAAATACTTATTCAGATTGTGAATCGTAGGATCAAAAGATTAAGGAATAAAGAAATACCGTTGGTGAAGGTTGATTGGCAAACCCACAGAGGAACTTATGCTACATGGGAAACAGAAGAAGACATGATGAAGAGATATCCAGATTTGTTTCCGTTGGACCCATTATTTTTTCGAAATGAAGGTAATTTGAGTTTGGAGGACCAAACTCTTTAAGGGAAGAAAACTGTAACAACCCCGACCCACAGTTAACGTTAATCCATATTTAATCATACCTAAAAAAAAAATTAAAGTGAAATTTTGCATCATACATTGCATTATATATGTTTATATCTGTTTAACATAGAAAGATCTGTTCATGTTTCCGTTTTGGATTACTAATTGAAGGCCTTATCGGCATCTGATTTAGAAATTGACTTGATTTATGTGTTAATTAGAATTTTATGGCAGATTTAATTGAAATTCGGTTCGAAATGATTAAATTAAAATAATTTAATGTTTACCTGATTAACTTGATCAACAAATAATTACACTTTTGCCCAAGCTTATATAAGGCTTTTATATACATCTCAACTCACTTTTTTTCACCATTTTTTTTGGTTTGTTAATGCCAACCGTGAGAGAGAGAGAGAGAGAGAGAGAGAGAGAGAGAAGAGGGAGAGATTGGAGTCAATTTGAGGCCAAGCTAGCAACTATTAGAGGAATTGAACGTAATTTGAGAGATTAAGCAAGAGGGCACTAGCATTTAAGGAATTGAGGACTCTAGGTAAGGAATCAAACTTTTAGTTGTGTAATTGAGTTAGATTTTACAAGAATTCAAGTGAGAGAAATGGATTGACAAGAGAAATAGGTTAGAATTGGAGAATTGTAACTCATACCATGCATGCATGCATATTTTCTCATGTTTTGAGTTTAATTGCCAAGAATTCTCTCATGCATGTTTTGGATTCACCTTAATTTTGGGAAATCATCAAGTTTCATATTGTTTTCTAGCATTTGATCATGTTTTGTGAATCTTAAGTTCAAAGAAATTCATGCATGCTATGTTCATGGAACATTCATAAATTTTAAGTTGAATTTTTGCACAATTGGCAAGCTATTGGGCCATGATTTCTTGAAATGATCCTTAATTCATGATGTTTTATGAGTTTCTAAGTGCTTTCTTAAATTTTGGCCTAGAAAAATCGAGTTTTGATGCTTTAAGATTGAGTTTTGGACCTTGGAAGCAAATATGGAAATTCCAGAATTTGCACCCTCTGCTAGAGCGACCACATTTGTTTTTGCACCTCCGCTCGAGCGACCAGAAGTCCGCTCGAGCATGAAATGCATGCTCCCAGAAGTTCATGTGTTTTTATAGATCGCTCAAGCGACAAAAGTCACGCTCGAGCGAGAATCGAGCGTCCGTCAAGCGTGAAAATCGACCAACCAGTACTTTTTTCAAAGTTTGTAGACCGCTCGAGCAAAGGAAGTTACACTCGAGCGTACCCTCAAATTTTGCATGTCCGATCGAGCGAGGAAAATCACGCTCTAGCGTGGACCTTGTTTTTAGCAAGTTTTGAAAAATATTTTCAAGTACATTTTTGCATCTTCAGTCCATCTTAGGCATTCCTAGACCAAGATTAAAACACTATAATGAAGATAAATACTAGAAACACACTTAGGACAAATGAAATAAGTTATGTGCAATTCAAGCGTATGTTTCAATGTAGTATCTGTCATGTTATGTAGGTCACGCGCCTCAAGTTAAGTGAATTACCTACTCTACTCGTCTACTTGGAACCACCGGTTATCTGTGAATAATAACTCTGTAAAGCTATGTTTGACTTTAATTATTTTCTAATGATAAGAAATGATCAGTTTTCTGAAATGCTTTGTTTTGTATGAATGAATGATTGTCCAAGTTTTTTGATAAAGTAATTGTGGTATCCTTAGCAGAGGCCCTTGCCCAAGGGACATAATACTGTGGTTTATGGTCATGAGGCCCTTGCCCGGGGGAGACAATACCGTGGCACAGGCCCTCGCCCGGGGGAAACAATACCGCGGCTCATGTATGAGATATGTTGTCCAGTACCGAAGGTTCCTTTTTGAAACTTGATATGCTTGACCAAAGAGACATGTTTATGCTAATGGATGTACCACACATGATTTGAATATGAATAAGACTATGACTCTGTTTCTGCTATAAACCTGATTATAATGCTAATTTCCTACGAGATTTGAAATCTGTTCTGGGTATCATTCATTAAAATCTTTACTCTGTTATTATTCATTGGGCTCCCACTCACTGTTTATATTATGTATGTAGGTGACCAGGCGCGTGACCAGGCCCAAAGTTGAGGATCTGGCACTTCTGTTTTGTCAGCCAACCGTTGTGCCTTCGAGGAGGTTCCCTTGTGTGATCAAGTCAAGTCTAAGTGGCATAAGTAAAGACCTTATGTTTTTGTTTGTAATACAAGAGGGTCTTTTGTTTTGTGTATAAAAGCTATCTTCCTTTTTGGGTTACAACTGTATCAAATGTGATGAAGACTAATGCATCACGATGTCATATATATAAATATAGTACATAAGGTTTCAAATTTCTGTCCTATGTATATTTGCACGGCTCTATGGACTATTCATATTTGGTATAATTACTTCCGCAGCCCCCAATTAAATGTTATCCTGTTAAGAGGCCTTTGGTAATCTAAGGATTATTGACCAGTTATGACGCTAAACTTATAGGGGCAAGTTTGGGTCGTGACAGAAATGTTACAAAATTCACTGAGAGAAAAAATTCAATAAGGCAGATAAAATTCATCTGAATCATACTAATGGGAAACAAACTTCAGAGAAAATTGTATGGGCCAGAGAAAATTACAGACAAAGAGATAATTTTATGAGTTAGAGAAAATTATGATACAAGAAACATAGTTTAGATATCAGAGAAAATCAATCGGGGCATATAAGTTAATGTTACTATAATTGTGTCAGAGAAATTTGGATTCTAGAGAAAATTCATTACAAGGGCAGAAATAAATAGTGGTAATCAAAAAGCAACATAAATTGAAATTTCAAAGAAAATTGATCTTAATCAGTCAAGGCACATAAGTTATGGGCCAGATAAAATTAATCTAAATCATACTAATGGGATACAAATTTCAGAGAAAATTTTATGGGCTAGAGAAAATTACATACAAGGACAATTAATTTTATGGGACAGAAAATTATGAAACAAGCAACATAATTTAGATATTAGAGAAAATTAATCAAGGCAGATAAAATAATGTCACTATAATTATGGTCAGAGAAATTTGGATTCTAGAGAAAATTCATTACAAGGGCAGAAATAAACAGTGTTAATCAAAGAAGCAACATAAATTGAAATTTCAGAGAAAATTAATCTCAATCAGTCAAGGCACATAAGTTATGGGCCAGAGAAAATAACATACAAGGAGAAATAATTTTATGGGCCAGAGAAAATTATGAAACAACCAATATAATTCAGATATC
Source organism: Camellia sinensis (assembly GCF_055761805.1). Taxonomy (NCBI): domain Eukaryota; kingdom Viridiplantae; phylum Streptophyta; class Magnoliopsida; order Ericales; family Theaceae; genus Camellia; species Camellia sinensis. Next base: position 16,906,603 of record NC_138963.1, on the reverse strand, counting down.
AGAGAAAATCAATTAGGGCATATAAGTTAATGTGTTACAATTGTGGTTAGAAAAATTTGGATTGCAGAGAAAATTCATTACAATGGCAGAAATAAACTAGTGGTAATCAAAAAAGAAACATAAATTGAAAGTTCAAAGAAAATTAATTTCAATCAATCAAGTCACAAGGAGGGAAGCAAACCAGTGGTCGGGGAAATTTTGGAATTTCACTGAAATTTCAGTGGCGATAGAAATCTAACCTGTTGAGGTGCAAGAGAGTGGACTGGTGTCTTCTGCAGCTGTTTGGTCAAGCTTTGCAGGTTCCACTTGGCACATCTTGGGAAGTCAGTTGTGTTACTGTCTTCCGAGTCAATGATATTCGCATGTTCACACAGCCAATACTGTGATGAAAATTAAAATAATTAAATTTTTCTAAACACACAAATTTGTAAGTATCATAACTGTAAATTTGAATGAAAATTATACTTATTAGCAATGCAATGACACATCCCGTAACGTTTTATGGAGTTTCGTGCAATGCTATGATAGAATCGATCAATGTTGATGTGGTTGCTTCTGGCTAATCATACTGCTTCATTGATTCAAGATGTTTCACATACTTTATAAAAACCCACCGTATTGAATTTTCACTTGTTGCAAAAAATAGGGTGAGACACAAGTACAAGGTAACAATAATTGCTACATCTTTGAAGTCAGTTGGTTGCTTTCCTTTCATTACTTTGACCAAGGCATTTTTAAGAACAAGACCAGTGAGCCTTATGTCCTTTGGGAATCTTCTCTTTAGGAATGCAGATTTTGGCTTTTTAGAGTATCTTAATGACATGGCTCATTTACCTCATTGCAAACCAAAAATCAAGGTCATGTCATCGGTTGTAAAGGTCAAGTTCTTTTTACCAACTGTGAATGCTTTTATTTTTTCATTGTAATGTTGGATTATTGCAACTACATCATCATCATATTTCCTAGATGCCCTTGGATCCATCCTTCCAGTGGTTAGAGCTTGGATCAAATACCAGAATGGGGTCTTTTAAAGCTCTTCAAGTTAGTTTGAATTGAATTTAAGTGTTTGACAAAAAGAGACAAGAGATGAGAGGTTGGATTGATATTGAATGCTGTAATGAGCTCTCTTTCTTTGGAGTTTAATAGGTTTTTTTCCCCTTGTGCTTGAGTCTTTTGAAGTTGGAGTATTCATCTTCATGCTAGTTGTTTCATCACCTTGGACTTGTGTGTTTTGGCAAAGAGTTTGTGGTGTTTTGTTGCTTTTTGATATTAGATCATAAGAAGACTGAGAGAGTTTATGTTTCTTGCTTGGTGTTTCTGGTGTTTTGCTGCTTTTACGTTTTACCATTTCTAAACAATGATGAAAACATAAAGATGTCAACATTAAATCCTAGAGAAAATTGAACATGTCAGAGAAAATTACACATAAGGGAGAAAACTAAGGTGGCCATGGAAAATTATAAATGTCAAAGAAAATTAGACACTGAAAATTAAATGTCAGAGTACTAATTGTTTTCCTATGGAATATATCTAGCCATAGAAAATCTCCATTCCCAGAGAAAATCAACAAAGCAACATAAACATGCCAGAAAAATTTTCAATAATTGTTAAAATTAAGTATAAAAGTAAAATATAGTCAGAGAAAATTCAAAAAAGAAACATATATCTAGCAAGTAGAGAAAATGAATATGACAGAGAAAAGTAAACATGGCAAGCCAAAGAAAATTTCCATTCCATAATTAGCAGGATAAAATAAACAAAGCAACGTAAATATGCCACAAAAAATTACACAACATTGAAACCAAGAATTGAACAAAATAAACATACTAGAGAAAATTGAACATGACAGGCATGCACAAGGGAGAAAACTAATGTGGCCAGAGAAAATTATAAATTCCAGAAAAACTTAGACACTAACAAGAGAATACTAGGTGTTTTCGTGTGGAATACATGTGGCCATGGCTAATTTTCATTTCTAGAGAAAATAACCAAAGCAACATAAATATGATAGAGAAATTTTCAAAAATTGCTACAAATTACATATAGATGTAAAATATAGTCAGAGAAAATTCAAAAAAGAAACATAAACTTAGCAAGCACAAAAAATGAAAATACCAGAGAAAATTACACATTCCAGAAAAAATTTTCAGTCTATAATATTAAAATGCCAAAGAAATTTACATACACAACCAGAGAAAATTAAACATGATAGAGACACACAAAGGAGAAAAGTGATGTGGCCAAAGAAAATTATAAATGCCAGAGAAACTTAGACATAGCCAAGAGAGTAATAATACATATAGATGTAAAATATAGTCAGAGAAAATTCAAAAAAGAAACATAAACCTAGTAAGCACAGAAAATGAAAATGCCAGAGAAAATTACACATTTTAGAAAAAAATAGACATTCCAAAGAAATTTACAGAGCAAAGAAATTTACAAACAAAATCACACAAACATGTTCAAGAATATGATCAAGACACAAAAATAACTTTTTTCAAAACAAACATGCCAGAGAAAATTCAAAGAAGAAATATACATTAAGCAAATATCAGATAAATTCAAATGTCAGATAAATTTACAGATAAAATCACATAAACATGTTCAAAAATAAGTTCAAAATATAAAGAAATAACTTTTTTCAAATTCATGTAACTTTTTATTACGAAATTGAAACCCTAATTAATGGAAGGTTAATATAAAATTTAATTAACTGTGTTTCCAGAGAAAAACTCGTTGGATTGTAGAAAAACTTACCAAAGTTAGGATGAAACGCTAATTACGAACTGAAATTCCCTGAGATGAAGATGCAATGTGACGAAGATGAACTGAGATGACGATGAATAGTGAAAACAGGGTCAGAGAAATTTGTGAGGAAGGATTGGGAAAGATTTTTGCAGAAAATAATGAAATTCTAATGTCGATGGTGAAGATGATATTGAAACCGTAATTCTGGTGGTCTCTTGCTCGTGAAGATGGTTGGATGTTTGGAATGGAACTCAGTCGTCGGAGGTCAGTTCAGTTTCTGTGTTGATTTGTGAAGGGTATTTTAATCCGCAAAATAATTAAAAATGCGCGCAATAATAGCTGAGGGACCTAATGCATCACCCCTTTTTTTTGATGTCTTTTATCCTCTAAATTACTATTATTAGGGACCTTAAAAAAATTTCTCAAAAAATAATGAATTCTACTGTTTAAAGAAATAAAAAATCAAATTGAAACATCATATGTACTTGCCCTAAATTCGCTGCATAATTTTCTCAATTATAGGATAGAAATTAGCCATAGAAGTATATAGAGGCCCTATTTGGTAAGGCTTATTTTCAGCTTATTTCAGCTTAATTTAAGTTATTTTGATGTGTTTGGTTCAACTTAACAGTACAGCTTATAGCTTTTTATAAGTCAAAAATCAACTTATTCTTTAAGTGGGAGAGAAGAGGCTTAATTTATAAGTCAAAAATTAACTTATGTTCACAGTTATAAGTTATAAACTGTTAAGCTGTTAAGGTATAAGTTATAATCACTTTCTCACAATTCTACTAAACGAGGCCAGAGTGGACATGGTGACTATATATAACATGATAAATAATTTTTGATACTCTGATGATTACATATATGTATTAAAAATTATTTACTATTTCATGTCATTATTGTATTATTTCAGTAGATCAAATTATTATTATTATTTTAAGATATTGTTTATATTTTTTTATCAATACAGTGATAACATATGGCATAATAAATAATATATATATAAGTACGATATTTATTAATCAATACTTTGGTGCCACATATAATGTAAAATATTGTGTAAAAAATAATAATTATTGTAGCATTGTTGAAAAGAAATAATAAGGTGTCGTTTGGCAACGCTTACGTTTTTAGTTTTCTATTTATATTTATAAAAATTTTAAAAATTCAAATAAAAACTTATTTGGTAAAATTTTTTATTTATAAATCAGGGGTCTCAGTTTATAAATTTGGCAAAAAAATGAAAATACAAAAAATGTGTTTCCATTTTGAGTGTTTATTTTTTTTTTAACCACCCAACACTAGCCACCACCCGCAATCATTTTCCACCACCGTCTTCCGCCACCACCACCCACCACCCACCCCCACCACCACCTGCCTCCACCACTCACCACCCACCTGCCACCACCACCCACCACCCGCCACTACCACCCACCACTCACCTGTCACCACCATCTACCTGCCACCCACTTGCCACCACCACCCACCCCTTCCCACCACCACTACCACCACCACCACTACCACCCACCACCCAGCTGCCATCCACCACCCACCACCCGCCACTGCCATCCACCGCCCGCCACCACCATCCACCGCCCGCCACCACCACCAGCCACCTACTTGCCATCACCACTCACTACCCACCTGCCACCACCATCCACCACTTACCACCACCAGCCACCTGTCACCCACCCACCCGCCCCCACCACCACCATCACCACCACCACCATCATCACCCACCATCCACCCGCCACCTACTTGCCACCACCACCACCACCCACTAGCTACCACCTACCACCCGCCACCGTCACCCACTCACCCACCCACCACCACCACCACCTGCCACTTACTCGCCACCACCCACCACCACCCGTCATCCGCCACCCACTTGCCACCACCATCAACCACCCGCTGCCACCACCGCCGCCACCACCACCACCACCCACTCGCTACCACCGACCACCCGCCACCGTCATCCACCCAACCACCATCACCACCCACCACCCACCACCACCCGCCATCCGCCACTCACCTGCCACCACAACCCACCACCCGTCACCGCCACTGCCACCACCACCCACTCGCCACCACTGTCATCCATCCACCCACTACCAGCACCCGCCACCAGCCACCTACCTGCCACCACCACCCACCACCCGCCACCACCACCACCACCACCACCGCCGCCACCCACTCGCCACCACCCACCCACCCACCACCACTAGGTACCCACCACCCACCGTCACCACTTTCCACCACCCGCCACCACCACCATCACCACCCGCCACCGTCACCCACCCACCCGCCACCACCCACCACCACCAGCTACCCGCCACCGCCACCTCCACCACCCGCCACCGTCACCCACCCACTTGCCACCACCTACCACCACCCACCGTCTTTCGCCGCCACTTGCCACCACCGTCTTTCGCCGCCGCTTGTCATTTTTCACTATTTTTTATATTTTTTAAATTTTGTAAACATTTTGTCAATTACCAAACGTGTTTATAGTTTATGTTTTTCTAAAAATAAACAAAAAATAAACAAAAATCAGTTTATAAATTTTTTGTAAATATAAACTGAAAACGTAAACGTTATCAAATACACCCTAATATTATGATGAATACATTTATGTACAAAATTTGATTTGTAAACATGTACAACAAATTAACAATGTTGTTAAACACTTGTAAATTTGAACTCGCTAAATTTTATAGGGAGAAATAACAATTCAGAGTGTGTTTGAAAAAAAAAATCCAAATCAATGATAAAATTTAATATAACTTTAACTATTAAACTGTTAAATTTTTCAATGGATCTATAACAACTTTTAAAAGGGACCACTAAGATGTAATTTTTAAGAGTGTACACGTTTCCGATTAGTTTGGTTCTGAAAAAATTTAAGAATTAAATTGATTCTAACAGTTTAGTAATATTGAGAATCAAACCAAACAATTACACTTGTAAAATAAGATCAGAACCAAACCCAAAATAATGGTTTGGTTCACGGTTTTAAAATTTTTTATTTATTAGAATAAATTGTTAATATTAATAAACTAATTACTCAAACTAATTATATTTAACTCATGATAAAAACTAATAATATAAAGACATTCCTCAACATTACATATCTATATCATCCTAATATCATTAAAATTACAAAAAAATCAATTAATAAAAATAAAACTTGATATGATAATATTAAATATTATATATATCTTATTAAATAACACTTACGCATGGTTCAAGGATTGCCATTGTTTATTAAATATTATATATATATATTTTTTAAAAATTGGTTCGGTTCGGTTCGGTTCGGTTCGATTTAAATCGTGATTTTTTTTATAAAATTCATTAACCGAATCGTTTTTACGATTCTCAATATTTCTTGAACCAAAACCGAACTGGTTCTTAATATAATTGAACCAAACCGTACGATTCGGTCTAGTTCGGTCCGGATTATTAGTTTGAATGGATTTTTGAACAGCTCTAATAATTTTCTCATTTTTTTAGCAAGAATGCTATTGTATATTCTGAGTTATCTTCTTAATTATGCGGGCAAAGAAAAGATTCAATAAAAATTAAAAATAATAGTGATATTATGTCATTTTTAGTGAACAATCTCAAAATTATGGTAATTGGATATTAATTATTGAGTGTGCATCTTGTTATTTTTTATTTTTTTATTTTTTTGAACAAGTGTATTTTGGTATTTGTCCCATACAATTTGTGGATGTAATTGCTTGAATGCACTCTCATCATCAAATATCACAAAAGACTGGCTGATCAAAAAAAAAAAAATATCACAAAAGACTGCACATAATCGCCACTGAGATTGCAAAAACAACTAGCGTCTACTGTTTGTTTTTATTTTTATTTTTATCAGCGAAAATCAGTTATTAGTTGTTAGATTAATATTTTATGAGAGTTAGCTTCCTCACCTTAGCAAAGCACCAAATGCATGACTCCTAGTTCAATTCTCCTATAGAAAGAGTTAAACTCATAACCTTCTCTTTAAACTAAATCCTTACAAAAATATGATGACTAATTAAACTAGGTCTAATTAATTAACAGCAAATGCCTACTAATGACTGTCATTTTCCACCATCAACATTTATCCCAACCTGCACTTCTTTAATGAAGGAAATATGAGTTCCATACTCAATTAACCCAAAACAAAAACAAAAAAAAAAATTATATTTAATTTTGTAATCAAGTACCACTCAGAAATGGTTTTTCATGTTGTACCACTAAATGAAATTACAATTGGCTTCAATTTAAATTTACTTTTGTGGTTAATGAGGATGAATGCCACTACATGTATTGGTTAGTGTCTGACAAATAGGAATGCCACCGAATCTAATATCATAACATCTAATCAGCATTTTGATAAAAAATAATGGTACGTATCTCAAATTTACTTTGACTTGAATGACTTGAATTTCTGTTTACCGGTCGTTCAGTCAGTCATTCGGTAAAATGACTGACAGCTGTGGTTGATAAGGTGACAGCTGCGGCTGTCAGCCTTTTTACCGGACGATCGGTTGAACGACCGGTGAACAGAAATTCGCGCCAAGGTGAATTCGAGGCACCAAGGATTACACTTTGATAAAAGCCCAAAAAATATTATAATAAGAATAATATTACAAATATCATTTATTCTCAGTCGTTAATTTCAAGATCTTAAAATTTGTTTGTCACACACTTATACAAAATAATAATAATAATAATAATAATAATAATAATAATAATATTACAAATTCAAATTTTACTATTTAGAATTATTATCTAGAATATAAGATCTTATAGTTCAAATTTATTCTATATATGATCTTGTATTATACAAATTCAATCATAATCACACACTTTTATTTGAAGTAAATTCAAGATAGCTAAGTGCGGTTCATATAATTATTGTTATAATAAAGGTTCAAAAATAAATGTTCCATCCACTACATGTACATAAAATTAGTGGGAACATTACTCCAAGTTTGGATCGGGAGGCAAGTTACTTGAAGTTAAAGGTACCTTAATTGTTAAGTTACTTAACTCGTCACTTAAATTCTATAAAAAAAATGATAAAAAAATTATTTTGTTGAAGGATTTAATTTTTCAAAAAAATTTAAAATAAAGATCTCATTTTAATGTCTAGGGTGTCAAAAACATCTTGGTTGCCAACCCCACCTTCAAGAACTTAGAATCGAGTGGTTTAGTTTATAGTACATACAAATATTCACAATGTTTTTCTTGTTCACAGCGCATATAAATATTCATAATATTTTGGAATAGTATAAATTCTGATAAGTGTTAGGAAATCTATAATTTCTAATTAAGATTAATGAGATACAAAAATGACAAATAAAAAAAAATTAAAACAAATCAAATCAATCACACTTACTCAAGAACACAAGAATACAAGAGTATATGTGGTTTACCTTATAATAGCACTATGTTAAAGAAAATAATTACATCTCACTTACACATATAAAAGGCACTTACCATCTATTTATAAGTATTAAAATCACTAGGCATATAATACTTGTTAGTTAAAATGCCTAGTGTGATTCACTTTTTTCAATTCCAATGCACTAGGCATATGATTAGGCATTTTGGCTCAACTCATATTCACTAGCTACATGTAGCTAGCCTTCAACGCTAGGCAAAATGTATTCAATCATTAGGATCAATTCCCTCCATCTTTGTTGTTGACGTGGCATTCTATAAAATTAATAGTATTTGGATAAATAGCTAAAATAAAGAGCATGGTTGGAGTAAAAACATAAAACAGTTGATAGGCAAAATAAAATATATACTTTATAGTAATATTTAGATAGGTAAAATGCCTACTATCGTTGGAGATGCCCTAATAATTAATATGAAATTATTAAAGTGCCCAACCCAACTCACACAGAGGCCCCCGAATTCCCATTTTAGCCCCAGGGCTCAGTGTACAGAATTTATTAGAATCTAAAATACCCAACAATAAATACGATTACTAACAATCTGACTTATTATCCTAATTTCTATCTATCTATTTTTAATAATCTTGTGCAATTTCAGGTCGGACACATACCCTAATTTAAGATATGGAGATTTACCTATCAGAGAGATTTACAAAATTATAAAAAAAAATGTATAATTTTATTTATAATATTTATTATTAATCTGAAAATATTTTTTCAGTACCAATCCTGGTTTGGTTTGGTGTCATTAATTTGAAAATATTTTTTCAAACCTTCACCGAACTATAATTTCCCTTTTAAATATGGAGGAAGATCCTCTCTAGTCCATTGTTTTGGATTGGACGGGATTGTTCTGACCTGTAGGGCCCACTACAGGTTCTTTTTTGATAATCTAAACTGTTCATTTTGTCAAGTATTTCGTGTATTTCATCCATAAAAAAATTAAATCGATTTGATAACTGTAATTCGTTCAATTTATTATATTTGTCATAAAAAACAATGTATGATTTATTTTTTTTGTCGTTTATTTTTTTTGTGAAAAATGCAATAAATTGAATTGGTTTTAGTTTTCGAATCGACCTAATTTTTTATGTAGATGAAATACCCCGACAAAATAAACTGTTTACATTATCAAAATGAAGACCGTGGTGGACCCACGAGCCAAAACAACTCCATCCAGTCCAAAACAGTGACAGAAGGGGATAGGCATCCTTAAGATATACACTACGTAAATCTTGTGTCTATACATGTGTTTTTGTGTTTTCATATTCAAAAATGATTTGAAACTCTAAAAATAAAGTTCTTGGAGATCTTATCTATAATGTGATATGTGTGTCGGTATTAGTTTTTATTTTTTATTTTTTCTTACCTGTTCAATAGAGCTCAAATTAAAACTATACCTTTAGAACTCCGCATCATTGCCGTTTCGTATTTCACACCCATCACGGATTCTTGACACACTACTCCAATAACAATTTCTATATATAGTTGTGTTCTCTGCATGCCTCTTCATTCCATCTCCAAACCAAACCGTTTCACTCTCTTCGCCTCACTTCACTTCCCTCTCTCTCTCTCTCAAACCCCTCAAAATGTCTCACTCCCTAGCAATTCTCACCACTCTAGCACTCCTCCTCATCACCCACTCCCAGGCATCCGACCCCGAAACAGTCTCCGACTTCAACGTCCCCAATGGTGCCGACGAGTCCAAACTCGATGGCGTCTTCTTCACTTACACAGGTCTCCGAGGTGGAGCCGCATCCACCTCCTCCACCACCGGTCTTGGCCGTAAATCCGTGACGGTCCAAGACTTCGCTGCCCTCGATGGCATGGGAGTCTCCATGGAACTCATGGAGTTCCAACCGGGCTCCGTCAACGTCCCTCACACCCACCCGAGGGGCGCGGAGATTCTGTTCGTTGTCGATGGTTCATTAACTGTCGGCACGACAGATAGTAATGGAAAACTTTACAAGAACGTGCTTCAAAAGGGTGATGTGTTTGTTTTCCCGAAGGGCTTGCCTCATTACCAAGCGAATTTCGATAAGACCAATAAGGCTGTTGCTGTGGCAGCTTTTGGGAGCTCCAATGCTGGAACTGTTTCACTTCCCAAGAGCTTGTTTGGATCGAATATTGACAATGAAGTTCTTACTAAGGCGTTTAAGATCTCTGCTGATAATCTTCAGCAGCTCAGAGCTGGACAGAACTGAAGATTACGAAAACTGAAATGAGGGTGTATGGTATTAATGAATAAGAAAAAAAAAATGGAAGAACATAATCCATGTAATGTCCTCTTTGTGGTAGTGAAGTTTTAGTTATTTGGGTGCAAATATATGTAATTTTCACTAGCCTTCAAGTGTCGATTATCTACATGAACCATGCTACTACTCGTGTTTACCTTATTAAGTTTCGTTCGATATTGACTGTTTGAGCATGATTTTAACTTCCTTAAGTTTTCAACTTTAAACTTGAAATAACCACAATAATTCATCCCATTAAAAATATCACCACTAATAGCACTAATGCATTAAAAAAGTTAAAAAAAAAAAAAAGAAAAATGATGCAGACCACTAATTAGTGGTTGCACTAGGGATGTGGTAGTGGGTCCCACCCACTGCCAAATGTGTTTTGTGTCTTAGTTTTTTTTTTTTTTTTTTTTTTTTACTTGTCACATCATTAGTGGTGGTGTTAGTGGTAAAAATTTAGTGGTCTATAGCATTGTTGAAAAAAAAAATACAACTCCAAGACCAAAACATCACATCATTAATGGCGGGACCCACTGCCACCTAATTAGTGGGAGCACTAATTAGTGCTCCCAAGCATTATTCTTAAAATAATTTACTTTCCTCTCCTACTCTCCGGATCAAATTTATATGTATTATAAAAAATTAAATAATTCAAGTTTAATTAGGTGGGGTTTGGTAACGTTTATGTTTTTGATTTATATTTATAAAAATTTTATAAATTATTTTTTGTTTATTTTTAGAAAAATATAAATTACAAGCACCTTTGATTTGAACAAAATATTTAAAAAGCTTTAAAAATATAAACTACAAAATTTTAAATATTTATATTTATTTTTTATTATTTATGACAATGGGATTATACACATTATAATTGAAAAAAATTAATTAAAAAAAATTAATTGAAAAAAAATAATTTAAAAAAATAGGGTGAATAAAAAATAATTGAAAAAAAATTATTTGGAAAAAAATAATTGAAAAAAAAAATTTGTTAATCAAATTTGTTAATTTTCTATTTAAAAACCAACGTGTTAAACTTATTTATTTTGATAATTTATATAATTATGTTTTAATTTATTTGAAAGAAAAAAAATAGAATCTAAAATTTATTTTGATGATTTATTTAATTATATTTTAATTTATTTGAAAAAGAAAAATAGAATCCAAAATTTATTTTGATGATTTATTTAATTATGTTTTAATATAATCCAAAATTTATTTTGATGATTTATTTAATTATGTTTTAATTTATTTGAAAAAGAAAAATAGAATCCAAAATTTATTTTGTCTCATTATTTCTCACCTAAACTTTTATCATAAATATTGTTTGAATGTATTTAATATTTGCTTAAATCAGGAGTTCATTTCAACCAAAAAATAATGCCCAAACCAGAGAGTCAAACAGCCCTGCACAACAGCAGGTCAAAAGGTTCAAGTGGAAGATATTCAAATTAGTAATGATGGAATTGAAGATATTCAAATTAGTAATGATGGAGTGAAATATATTCAAATGAATACAATGGCTATAAACGGCTATAAGTTCATTATATATACCAAAGCCTTTAATGTAAACAAGTTACAAAAAAATCAGAAAATATTCTTTGATCTATAATCACTCACATCTATTCTCTGAAAAATTCTCTGAGAAGTATTCTTCAATTTTTGTTTGCATCCTCTTTCAAAAATTATACACTGAGACGTATAGCTTTAAACCCATCTTTCTTGTGTGAGATTTACAAAAAAATCAGAGTTTCATTTTTATATATATCTTTGAGAGATAATTCTTGTACCTTTCTGTGAAAATAAAAACACATTCTTTTCAACCTTGTAAGAGTATAGTACACCCAGTGTTCTTGACTTAGAAAGTCTGTGTAAAATCTGTGGAAGATTGCTCCATCTGTGAAAAAGTTGCTAGCACCCTGTGAAATTAGAATATAGTGAAAAATCTCAAGTGAAACTTGAAGAGTAGACGTAGGCAGAGTTGAAGCCGAATCACTATAAATTTGTTTGCCTCTCTCTCCCATATCTCTGTATTTTATTTAAATTACCATAACTATATTCACTACAAGAATTAACACTTTTGCCGACCAAAAACTTGGTCGCTAAAAGCCCATTTTTGGTCGGCAAAAGTTATCCGCGACCAATTTTTTTGGTCGCTACTTTGGTTGCCAATTGAGGGTCGGCAAAAGTAATTCGCGACCAAAGTTTTGGTTGGTCGGGGAAAAGTTGGATTTGCCGACTAAGTTTTTGGTCGCTAAATATATCATTACTGCGACTAATTCATTTAGTCGCTAAAACACTTTAGTCGCGAAAAGTGATATTTTCCCGACCAAATATGTTTGTCGCCAATAGCAAAAAATCGGCGACCAACTGTTTTCGTCGCCAAAAGTTGAGGAATCGCCAACTAATAATTTAGTCGCCAAAAGGTAAGGAATTGCCGACCAATGATTTTAGTCGCAAAAGTGTAGAATTTGGCAACAAATTATTTAGTCACCAAAACTTTTCGCAACCAAATATTTTGTCGCCAAAAGACATTAAACAATCAACGACTAATTAGTTAGTCGCCGAATCTCCTTTTCGTTTTTTGTTTTTTTTTTTAACAATAAATTTTTGTTTATAAACATTCAATCCAATATTGAACAAAATTCATTCAACCCAACCCAAATATAACATTAAAATTCATCATATTTTCCTGCTCAATCCCAAACTTTACAATCATTCCATTTAAAACATTAATTGAGACAAGTTTTAAACATCCATCCATTGAAAACCAATAAGTAATTGAACAAAAATTAAAAGGAAAATCAATGAAGGAATCCAAAAAAAAATCCTAAAACAGGAAGGAATATATATGGTTTTGAAGCATCAGCCTTCTGCTTGATCGTTCTTTTCACCAAGCATGTTCTTTTCACCAAGCATCAGCCTTGTGATTGATCGTCCTAAAGAACCACCAAGCATGTTCTTTTCATTCTCAAATTCATCCTTGAATGCATTCCATAAAGTCATCCACTGAATAACCTCCATTGTAACAAGCTGTTTCAAGAGCAACCTATGACAGAACAGAAGGGCAAGCATCCAGTACTGTTAACAGAACAAAACTATGCTATTTGTTTTTTTTTTTTTTTTGGTCATTTACTATTGGTTTCACAACAGCAATCACATCATTGCATAGAGTCTGCAACCAATAGAATATCACTTAAATTCAAGCAAAGAGACGGGTATAAAAAAATCTTTGGAGATTAAAATTAAAAAAAAAAAAACTGATGATGTGCATGAGTAGTGGAACGCATCCTTTTCAGTAGTTCTAGTATATCCCAAAAAATACATACCTCTATTGATAGGTCTAGTTCATTTTCTATGGATGATTTCCTATGTCGTCTTAGGTCCATGGCTACTACCCTTGACTTTTGCTTAAGTTTACTAGCTGCCAATGCAAATGAAACCTGTCCAAATGAATTTTGTCATGTACCAAGGTAAACAAGTCGCAGAGCGCTTGAAATAATAATATCAGCATATGCAATCTTTATTCTTTTTCTGTTTTTGGTTCTTTTTCAATCTAGAACTGCAACCATATAAAAGTAAGACATACACAACAACAAAACAATGTGAATTAAATTTAGTTAATGTAACTTTCTTTTTCTTTAATTAGTAAGGGATTTGGGTGGGGGTGTTTGAAGACAGTGTCATTTTCTTGGGGAAAAAAATTATATTTACAGATAATCAAAAGGCACATAGTGGAACATTGCAGTGGAGAATCTATACGAGATCATTGACAGAACAGAAATGAAGTTGCAGGTTAAATTTTTTGTAATTCTGATAAATAGGACAAAGGCATTAAACTCCTTTCCCTTTAAAAATTATATTATGAAATTACTATTCAATGTGAGTCCTCTTCACTGCTTATTTCTCTTGTTTCAAACTGCTATATGTTACAGTTTTGTCTTTTTCTAAATACAATAACTAAGAAAGCTAGAAAGATAAGATATTGCACCACAATATAGACTATTTTGATTCTCCTTGTATATTAGTTTGTTGATAACCTCACTAAAGTTTACATAATAGTATGCATTAGTCTGGATCTCAGGATTCTCGTAATTCATGCGTTAGAAATACTATGAAAGAATATAAGACAATTCTATTAAAATAAAATCAAACGTGCCCAGAATAACCACCTCCATACAGACAATTAATAACTGGTCCATCTGATCCTGCTTTATAAATGTGAAAAACCTAAAATGAAAAGGCATGTTAATAATTCCACCCTAAAAAATAATAATTATAATATGAAAGGGAAAAATTAAAATAACGAAAAAAACTTTTGCACGTACTCAATAACTAAAAGGAGAAAAAAAAAATTACTTACATCATTTGAATCTGGAATGTGAATATTATCTTCTTTGTTTCTTTGTGTTGTACACTCTTCACTGTATTTAAAAGATTTAATTCTATTGTGTACAAAACAACAACTAGAATTTAAAGAAATAAAGAAAAGGAGAGAATTTGTTTGATTACAAAAATCAAACTCGAAATAATAAATAAATAAATAAAAATAGATTTTATTCTGTTACAAAAACAAAATTAAAATATGATTTAAAAAAATAACAATAACACAAAAATTAATTAAATAACTTACTTGATTTAATTTCTTCGAATTATAATCTGATCAAGTCCAGTGTTTGACACTGTGTCCTTAAGACAGATTCGTCTTCTCCACGATGCTTTCAGAATGTGGATGTCTATCTCCCAGGATAAAATGATCTACTACAAACAATGGCAGCACTACAAATTGTTTGTCTAACGAACACACAAAGTGTTTATACTCTCTCTGACAAGAAAATAATACAACAAAATGAAGAGGATGTTTGTGTAGACGTCCCCGAACGCCTCGGGAGGATGAGTCCCGTTCTGTTCATTTGGGCTCACTATATGTTCGGACTCTCAAATTGTCACGGTTCTTAATCTGAACCAAAGAGTCCAAATCCGGCAAATCGTTTTGAGAAAACAGATTTTGAAAGAAGTGCTAAATATGGACTGCTTTGCCAGATACAGAGTCGCCACCTAAATGTTTTATTTTGGAGAAATTTAGAAAACCCTAACTCGTTTGCCTAAGCCCACATGTCCGTCATCACCAAAGTTGCCTCGGCTCGGGAACTTGGGTACGATTGGGGAAGATCACTTCGTGAGCACCCCCGCTCACCCGATCAAAGATCGGCCTCCACTAACCATGATATCTATTTTTGAAAACATTATACGTTCTTATTCCGGTTATTAGCCTAGATTTACTATGTGATGCGTACAGCATACAAGTATAGACTGGGTCGCCTGAATTGGAACAAAACATTTCCTGTTTGTTTATTTGAAAATGGTTTGATGGTGCTACCCACAAGTAGGCTAAGACGTGGATTTGCCACCTTCTGGTGGGCTTAGAAAACATGATTTTGCTACTATCTAGTAGGCTTTAATACTCACAATTAATGAATTGTTCCAATCTAAATAACTCAACTTTCACCCACAGGCATTTAGGCAGTTTATATCACATAAGCATATAGCCTCATGGTAAGCATGCTATCATGGCAGTCACTCACACGCATGCAAGGATGCTAAAGCATAAAACTTATTGAGTACTCCAAGCCAAAACAGAAGCTTATTAGAAATCCATGCATGATCCTAGCTATACAGAAATGTCTAATGCAATACATGCAAAAATGCAACTATAGAAGACTCGGCTATTCTAAAGATGGCTTGTGAAATGCTACAACTAACAAGTATTCAACTTGGAATTGAACTATAATGCAGTTAGTATGATGCGCCGAGCCCGGTGCATGCAAGACAGATGAACGAATGCAAACATGCTATCATACTGTATGCTAATTGAAGCATGCCCTAATCTAACCATCATAAGCTGATAAATAAAAGGGAGAAAGACGTGGGGTTGGAAGACATACATCACACACACGCACACTTATTACAACATTGCCCTCGCGCAGAGGGTCCGAATAAATAATATACAGTCCCAAATAAATAATTACAGTCCAAATATGTACAAAACCCTAATTAATTAACAAATTAAATTAGGAAAGCAATAAATTGGCATGCAACCCATGGACTGTCTCAAATCTGCTCCGGATAATGAATGATGCATGCTCGGGTTGCCTTGTGCGGAGAATCCCTCGCGATGCCCCGGTTTGCCTCTGTTTGCAATTGTTCTTGGAATACGTGTCAAGCTCCGGAAGGCTGTCGATTTCTGATTTGCTGCAACAAAGAGCAACAAAGGGGCATGGCAAAGTATTTTCACATATGTATGCATGACTACTCTTCAGGGAGTGTAGTCCTCGATCCTTGTGCCACCAATCACGCATATCGATGCATGATGGCCGAGGAGTCGAATTGCATGGCTCAATATGAAATGAATGCACATATAAACACAACAAGACCTAAACTCCATCATGGATAATCCGGAGTGTCGGTGACTGGGAATTGAGACACGTTCCGTCACTCGAAGTACGAAACGTCCCTCGTTTCCTGTGCTCGGGCTAACTCCTATCCCAAGCACGATGCAACATGCATGACATGCATGAATGCAACTAATATACAACCTAACATGCACAATGCTATGAAATGGCATACACGATGCACGAGGTAATACGGCATACACAATGCGCTAACATACAACCTAGCATACACAATGCTATGAAACGAAATGGCATACACAATGCACAATGGACTTACACCAACATGAGTGGACCTCAGCCACACTCACATCAGTAGCCATGAGATGAAAATGAGACACTCGAAATGCGTGCACATATGCACGCAAACCGAGGACCAAGCCTAAGGCATCAAATGCCACTCTACCCAAAGCATGGCAAGGCATGGAACATGATATGCAAAAATGCGAATTTCAGCGCTGAAATGTGATACAAAACAGCCCCGAAACATGGAAACATGGCACCCGATGCATGGAATGAACCCCGAAATTCGAAACTAGGCACATGGAATGACTTACAGCTATACAAAGCATGCATTATTTGATCATGAAGCATGAAGACAGATGCAAGAAAGTCCTAAAACATGCATATTTTCAGTTTATAACAAGTCTCAAAAATGAACACAAATAGGGCTAATCTATCATGCAAAAATGGCCCTAAAAGAGAGATTAAACACAAAGGGACAGCAGCTGGCCCCAAATGGCAAAGAGCCCTTCAAAAAAGTTGAAGAGGGGCTCAAAATAAGGCACTTTACAGATTATATCAAGCCACTAAAATAATCACAAATAAGGCCAAACTATCATGCAAGAAAAGGCCTAAAAGAGGGGTAAAGCGACAAGTGGCAGCTGCTGTTCTCAAACAGAGGAGAGCCCTTCAAAAATATTGAAGAGGGGCTCAAAACAAGATATTTCAAAGTTTATGGTAAGGTCCAAAACAGCTCGCAAATAGGCCTAAAATACTATGCAAAAATTGGCCTAAAAGAGAGATAAAGAGGCAAGTGGTAGTAGGAGACCTCAAACAGCAGGAGGTCCTTGATCAAACATGAAAAGGGGCTCAAAATACGACTATTTAAAGTTTGGGTCGGAGCCCAGAAAAGCTAGCATGTATGGCTTAGATACAAA
This sequence comes from Camellia sinensis, assembly GCF_055761805.1. Lineage (NCBI taxonomy): Eukaryota > Viridiplantae > Streptophyta > Magnoliopsida > Ericales > Theaceae > Camellia > Camellia sinensis. Next base: position 16,888,544 of record NC_138963.1, on the reverse strand, counting down.
GCAAAACAAGGCAAGAAAATAGGAGAAAAGGACTTACCCTTGAAGACCAATGAACCAGCAGCTCTTTGACCAATTTTCTGAGCCTTTAACCTCTTCAAAACTGTCCCAAAGTGCTGGAATGAGGGATGGAGGCCTTGTGCTATGAGGTGTAGGGTAAATGGTGTAGAACTTAAGGGGTTTTGGTGCTTAGAGTAAAGAGAGAGAGAGATTGAATACAAGAGCTCCAAACAAGTTTTTGTAACCCTCCCAAATGTAGCTGGAAGTGCTGGTTTTATAAGGAAAGGAGTGCAGGAAAAGGGGGGAAAAACAAATTCAAATTTCCCCCCAAAAGACCCCTCCTCGGATACAGGATCTGGGGGAAAACAGAGGGTACAGCTATAAGGAACCAGGTGAGAAGGTCACGGCCGGCCAGGTTCAGAAGGTTCAGGGGGCCGGCCGGCCACCTCCCATGGCCGGCCGACCAAGGGTCAAAAGGGTCAATGACAATTGCTGGTCGGCCACCTCAAAAAGGTGGCCTCCTATGTGTGCACAACACAACTATGTAGTCAAAACCCAGAAAAAGTGAACCAGGAGAGAGAAAAGACCATTTTTTAGAGGGGTTCAAAAGGGTCAGGCACAATTACTGGTCGGCCACCAAATATTGGTGGCCTCCCAGGTGTGTACAACACAAATATGGGGTTTAGGGTTCAAGAAAGTGGCCCCGGGGTGGTCAACATTGGCTTTCAAGTAAGGAAAACGGGCGTCGGAGAGCGATGAAGAAATAAAACTGGCTTTTCAGAAAAATTGCTGGCCTCCCACCCTCCTACAAGCTTCCTAACTATGAAAATAAGGTCTCCACCAAAAATGAACCAAAACGGATGCAAAACGGAGGTTCGGGGACCGAAACGCGCGGCCCGAGGCCCCAAAAATGGGCTGTTAAGCACCGGAGGCGGCATTCGACCACGAAGTTGGTCTCTCGGACCCCAGTGTTCCTCAAAAGGGAGGAAATAAGGTGTATGCCAAAAACCAGAGCAAACGGAGGAGGTTAAGCGGTCCCGAACCGAGGCACACGGCCGTCGGCTCCGAAAAATCGGAAATCGGGCTCCAAAATGGGAAAAATGGCCTACGACCACGAAACGTAGCCTATAGCCACTGAGAGATGATCTACGAGACCTCTCTCTCCCTTTGGGAAGAGAAAACAGAGAAAACAGAGCCTGGTTCGCAAATCGAGACAAGGCACGAAAGAGTCCAGAAGTCTAGAGGCAAGGTTTGCAGCCGAGACTCTGAAACTTCTGAACGAGCACAATATGCAATATCACCGAGCGCTCAACTGGTGACGTTTGAGTTTTAAGGTCGGTCAAAAATGGGGTGTCTACAGTTGCCCCTCTTTGACAGAACTTGGAAGTCATAAGTGACGGGAGTGAATGTCAAAGCCTAGAGACAACCCATTTTTGACAAGGCCGAAGACTTAGATAAACAGGCGAGACAAACAGAGATGCGTCCGCAGGCGTGCCCTCAGGCAGGGGGGGCAAAATGCAATTGGCAATGCAAGAAGCCGAAGGTAACTCAATGATCATGCAAATGCAGCAAGCTGTAATGAAGCACATATTCACAATAGATGCAACAGTTTTAAGCAAAAATGCAAAGCAACAACTACATTTCATGCAGTTAAGAATGCGGAGAATTGTTCGATTCTCGCCACGTTTCACACGGAGAAGATACAATACCTACGCGATTCGTCTGGTTGCACCAGCTTCGAATGAACCGTACATGCAATATCGTGCCTCACGCTGCTAGGGATCTCTCGCTTCTTCTTGATTGAGCCACAGGTACTACTTTTCTCCCTGACTATGGTCGCAGCTTTCCCTATTCTCCAACAGGGTGACAGACTAGGTTGGTTCAGTATCCAGAATTGAGGCGCATACACATGCTATCTCAATCTATGGGGCTGTCATGCAGATTTCAAGCCGAGGATATACCTCTGGATATTTAAACCAGACTTTAGTCTCGGAAATCCTGAACCTTTGCGTTCTAGGCAAGAGCCATTCGAACTCTAGTTTCCACCATCTCAGTTGATCTCCTAGGAACTCACTGCTAACACAGGCAGGTGGCTATACCAGACCACTGGAAGTCGTTCGGACACGACAAACACCAAAGGAATTGCACCTTTAGAGGATTTAAGGTCTCCTAGACCCGGGAGTGCACAAGATAGTGTGAATAAAGGTGCAAGATTTAAGGTCTCCTTAGACCGGAGGATTTAAGGTCTCCTAGACCAGACAGTAAAATAGATACGATGTAATAGATGTGATGTAATAGATGCAAAGGGTGAACACACGCCAACCACGCTGGACTCGTGAGTGGAGGAAGAACAAAGAAAATCAATTAGGAGCGCGTTCCATGCAACCTAAAATAAATTCCAAACACGCTGAAATCGTGTGAGGAAATGGAGGCTCCAAAACAACCCGCCCAGCGTGTCTACAACGTAACCTGGGATAAATTCCAAACATGCTGAATTCGTGTGAGGAAGAGAACACTCTAACCATGCTGAAAACGTGAGAAGAGGTCCGAAAACAATTGCTCAAGTGCGCACACAACGCAATGAGAGATAAAATCCAAACACACTGAAATCGTGTGAGGAAAAGAACACTCTAACCATGCTGAAATCGTGAGAAGAGGTCCGAAAACAACCGCCCAGGTGCATACACAACGCAACCTGAGATAAAATCCAAACACGCTGAAATCGTGTGAGGAAGGGGACACTTAAACTACGCTGAAATCGTGAGAGGAGGTCCAAAAATAGCCCGCCCAACGCGTCTACAACGCAACCTGGGATAAATTCTAAACACGCTGAAATCGTGTAAGGAAAAGAACACTCTAACCACGCTGAAATCGTGAGAGGAGGTCCAAAAACAACTCGCCCAACGCGTCTACAACGCAACCTGGGATAAATTCCAAACAAGCTGAAATCGCGTAAGGAACGGGACACTCAAACCACACTGAAATCGTGAGAGGAGGTCCAAACAACAACCGCCTAAGTGTGCGCACAACGCAACCTGAGATAAATTCCAAACACGCCGAAATCGCATAAGGAACGGGACACTCAAACCACGCTAAAATCGTGAGAGGAGGTCCAAAGACAACCGCTCAAGTGCGTGCATAACGCAACCTGAGATAAAATCCAAACACGCTGAAATCGTGTAAGGAGGCCTGAAAACAACCGCCCATGTGCGTACACAACGCAACCTGAGATAAATTCCAAACACGCTGAAATCGCATAAGGAACGGACACTCAAACCACACTGAAATCGTGAGAAGAGGTCCGAAAACAACCGCCCAGGTGCGTACACAACGCAACCGGAGATAAATTCCAAACACACTGAAATCGTGTGAGGAAAGGGACACTCAAACCACGCTGAAATCGTGAGAGGAGGTCCGAAAACAACCGCCTGAGAGTGCGCACAACGCAACCTGAGAGAAACTCCAAACACGCTGAAATCACGTAAGGAACGGGACACTCAAACCACGCTGAAATCGTGAGAAGAGGTCCGAAAACAACCGCCCAGGTGCGTACACAATGCAACCTGAGATAAATTCCAAACACGCTGAAATCGTGTGAGGAAAGGGACACTCAAACCACGCTGAAATCGTGAGAAGAGGTCCGAAAACAACCGCCCAAGAGCGCGCACAACGCAACCTGAGATAAATTCCAAACACGCTGAAATCGCGTAAGGAACGGGACACTCAAACCACGCTGAAATCGTGAGAAAAGGTCCGAAAACAACCACCCAGGTGCGTACACAACGCAACCTGAGATAAATTCCAAACACACTGAAATCGTGTGAGGAAAGGGACACTCAAACCACGCTGAAATCGTGAGAAGAGGTCCGAAAACAACCGCCCAGGTGCGTACACAACGCAACCTGGGATAAATTCCAAACATGCTAAAATCGTGTGAGGAAAGGGACACTCAAACCACGCTGAAATCATGAGAGGAGGTCCAAAAACAACCGCCCGGGTGCGCGCACAACGCAACCTGAGAAAGTCCCAGAGGACAACGATTCTAAACGCAACATGGCGCAAAAAGATATAAGATAACACAAGATGCAAATAAACGCAACAAGTGCGATGATAAAGTACATGTTACAAGCAATGTAGAGAATGATGTTTAGGGAATGCAATAAACAAACAAAGTGGCATTTTAGAAAGCACCTCATGGAGTGAGTGGCGGTAAACCGTTTTACTCTCGCGGGGAATGGTACTCAGGGAGAGCACTTCTGATCACCATTCTGGCTTGAACTAGTGAAACAGTCAACACAGTATTCTGTTCACTTTGAACACACAGCTCGTATCGGCATACTGCTTATTCTGAACACATAGCTCATAACACAACATTCTACTTATTTTGGAACATACGGCTCACGCAGGACACCGCTGATTCTGAACACATGGTTCGTTCTGAACACAACTCAATCTGAACTCACAGCCCATAACACAGTATTTTGTTTATTTGGCACACAGCTCATACAAGACACTGCTCATTCTGAACATACAAGATGCAATGACGAAACTTGCAGAAGTTGAAACAATCTTGGATGCCCGACATTTTCCCTCTTTTCTTTTACTTTGTAGCCCAGAACTTTCATAACTTCAGATGGGTCCTGGTTTTACTGTTTTCACATGACCTAGGTTGAATCCCGCGGCTTTATGAAAGAACCAATCCTGATTTGCACAAATGTGGAGAACGACACGGCACTCTGAGCACAAAACGATTTTTGAAATTGAAATGAGAAAAGGGTTCTCAACCGGGTATTGAGCCTACAACTGACCACAGCCAAAATGACTCAACAATGGAAAACAAAGGTAGAACAACCTAAACACATCTATTGACACTTAAACGACTCAAAACAAGAATTGAGACAAACAAAACACACAAACACAACACTCAACTGTGTTATAAAGACAAGAGACCTCTTGGTGCACAATGAGCCAGTTTCTCCGGGTATTATTTCCCACCCTTTTCTTATTTGTGATTCTCACATCACTCGGCCCTCAGGCTCTGTTTTTCTGAAAAAGCCCTTTCCTCACTTTTTCTCTCAGCGCATATCTCTCTATTCTTCAATCTCTCATTTTTTATCCCTCCCCTGGGTGGTTGATGGATAAACAGAAAGTTGCGGGTTCTTGCCCAACATAATCAGTTCGCGGGTATTTCTTCCGGTGACATCTGTCGATGCGCCGGATGAGGGAATGGAGTATCTTGATCCGTTCCAATCTTGTGCTTCGCATTTGGCTTGATATCTCGCTGCTTGGAGGATGAGAGAGCTTTCAACCCTTTCGCTGTCGCCTTCAGTTGTGCCTTTTATGGCCGGTAGAGTGCCCTTCTTGGCAAATATGGCGCCTTTTCTGGCATGTATGTTGACAATGGGGAAAAAACAGAACACCTGACTCAACTGTGCCCCTAGTTCATCATTTTGACCATTTTTTTTGTTTTTGACATTCTGTTAAAACAATTTTGACCAACATGAGAGTTAGATTAACATGCTTGTTTGATTTTCTGATTTAAAATCATGCAAGTTAGGTTATGAGCACTAAAAATTTTCCTTTTTGGGTCCAAGAAATGGTCCAGTTTTGGAAAAATTGAATAATTTTTCGAGAAAATTAGTCAATTTCATTAAAAAATTCTCAAAACTGTTTTTACAAACAACCGCTACTCAACGAGCACGGAACCTACTCTTGAGATGCACAACCTCAGATCCGAAGGAAAATTTCCCCTTGCTTGGAGGACATTGCATGGCAACGGAAAGTTGTCCTTTGTTTGAACGGCACCACGGCGCATTGAATGGCAACGGAAAGTTGCTCCTTGTTTGAATGGCACCGCAGCGCATTGTAGTCAATCCTCAGAGTGACGATCATAACCGAACTCCCGGATACAAAAAAAAGACAAAGATGACCAGAACCATCACATGGACATAGTTGAGTTTGAAGTGTTTTACAGTTGGACTTCAGAATGAAGTTGCCTACGTATCCCAAAGATGGGAATCAAGCCTTACGTAGTTCGGGGTTAAGGTACACTCGGGTATTTAACCTCTCCTTTTGTGCTCTAACTTTTGCCAAGGCCGCCCTTCCGGGTTTTCAACCTTGCGAGCTATGTTCTTCTTTTCTTTTCAATTCTTTTCATTTCTTTTATACTTTGTTCATTCTTTTTCAAAATTTTTCATTTCTTTTTCTTTATTTCTTTTTTTGTTCTTTGCATTTTTGTTCTTTTTTTTTTTTTGTTCTTTTTCTTGCTCTAACTTTTGCCTGGGTCGCCCTTCCGGGTTTTCGGCCCAGCGAGCCTCACAAGGGTAAAAGTGTAGCTTGGTCCATATCAAATGGTTCTGAGATCTCGAATCCGTCTGAATCCAAGAGAGTGGCCGCTGTTCGCTGACAATGCAGGAGTCCATCCCGTGGAGGCTGAATTTGCCCCTAGTGTTGTAGATCGGAACTCAGTTTTTCTTCAGCAATACTTTCTTCTTTCTTCCCCTCTGGGATTTGGCATTCTTGCCGATCTTTGTTAGCTTGAGAAACATCCCAATTTTTTTGACTCTTCGAGCACATCTGAAAATTTTGCCCCTAGTTTGAGGGCTTTTGATCTAACTTCGCAAGCTTCTTTTGAAAACACTTGATCTTCTTGATCTGACTTTTCTTGCTCCTAGTTCGAGGGCTGCTTCGAATCTGGCTACGCATGCCTTACATTATGGTTGACCTTTGAACTTTCTGAGTCCGAGTTTGAGGTTTGAAAGCAAGGAGTCGAGTCTTGAGGCTGAGAGCGATCCTAGGCTGCACAATCTCAAGAGCGATTCCACACAGGTATTCGCAAGACCGCGCAAAACATTTTTTGAAATCTTTTAAGAAAGCGACTAGTCACTTGCGCTGAAGACAATGTAGAACCAATCTGGATCAAGCCAGGATCCTTCTCAGTACTCACATTAACAAGCATGATCTCATTCATTAAGGGCTTAGCACGCCTCTCTTTCTCTCAGTTGATCAAATTTTTGTAAATCCCGAGGAATTCCTTCCTCTTTGTTTTCACCACAGTGTTAGAAAAAGTTTTAAAAACTTAGGTCAATGCAATGAGTTCAAGGCACAGAAAAGACACAGTTCTGGTCAAATACTGCCATCTCAATCAGAACTTTTGGCACAACTGGCACACGGCAGAAACAAATACAAGAGCGTGAAAATTACCGCTATTCCATTCAAATTTGTTGGTGTAACTGGCTCCAAGCAGGAACAGACTCAAAGAAAAATGAAAAGACAAACACAAAACAAAATGGTGATGCCCGAGGTAACACCCCCGGAATCACCCGACCTTTGTACAATAGGACTGACTCGATACAACAAGACAAACCCTTAATCAAGAAGACTGACTCAAGACAATGAGACAGACTCAAAACAAAACTACAGAATTGACTCAATACCCAAGTCAGAAACTACAAAACTAGCATTCGCAAATGCTCAAAATAGTGCGTGCCATACGCCACATCCGAGGTAAACCGCTTGCCGCCAGCAGGTGGTCCAACCCCTGATCACATACTCATACTGTCCTCGAAGTTCACTGACCCAGTGATGGTAGACTTCGCCGAGCTTGGCTGGAGGACAACCCCGTTGTCAAACAGATCCTGTACTTCGTGGCGAAGACAGAAGCAGTTGTCGGTGCTGTGACCAGTTTGCTGGTGGTACGCGCAGTACTGGGTACCATCATACTTAGCTGGAAGGGGACTCGGGAGAGGCCGAGGCTCGAGGGGTTTGAGATGCCCTTTTTTGACGAGGATTTTAAGGGCCTTAGACAAAGGAATGTAGAGGGCATGGAAGACCCTGCGACCTCGGGGCGGATACTTCGAGGTTTGCTGACTTTTGCTGGATGCACTCAAAAAAGGGTCGGCAGGTGCTGCGTTGGCTTTCTGATCTTTTCCAGGTGCAGGGTTAGGATTGGAAGGAACTGTTCTGGTACGACGGTCCCCATCTCGATTTTCCCTCTGGCTTAAACTGCTCTCGGCCTAAGTGGGAAAGATGTCATCCACAATTTTTACAGCAACAACGAGCACCTGCTATTTATTCAATCCTCCGGCTTTCAAAGCCTCAACAGCCCACAGGAGTTGTTCGTAGGGATCGGTGTCCACCTTCATCTTGTTCTTACCACTTACCTCTGCTTGGTAGAAGGTTTGAGTTGCTACATCAGAGTGGAGCCCCGTTGTTGTCGACATGCCATTGCCGGAACTTGGGATGGCTTCAGGTTGGCTAAGTTCGATTACAATTCGTCCCAATAGTGGGGGCTCCTCCAGTATGAAGTTCCCGGCATACGATGTGGTTGGTGGTGGAGCCGACATTCCGTAGGCTAGATCAGCCACGGATCTCTGAAGGTCGCCAATCATTCCCATCAACTCAAACGTGGTGGGCTCACGAGCTTGAAACAACTAGGGTGTCCAGACCGGGTGCGCGGCAGGTGACCTAGGTGGGTGTGGTACTTCAACGTCGGTCTCACCCTACAATGTGATTCCTTGGTCTATTGCGGCTGCCATAACCGCAATTTCTTCCGAATTTTGCGTCATCACAAGTTTTGTTGAACTGAACAAAGGTGATGTGACTGGTGACTGACGGATCAGATGGACTGGACTGGTGACTGATGGATCTAATGGACTGGTGGGCCTCGACTGGCCTCTTTCTGTCCTACCTTAGCGAAGGAGAACACTGGTTGCTCTAAACTGAATCTCTGATCCCCCCTTAAAGAGAAAACAGGCAGCATCTCAGCCCAATTTTACCAGAACAGATGTAAACAAAGCTGAATAACTGTATTCGACCACTGATCATTATTCTCAAATCACTACCCAAAACTAAATCTGATACCCGCAGATAACTGATTCTGAAAATGCTGAACTGGTGCCCACAGGCCCTTGATACCCAGAAACACTGAACTGGTACCCGCAGGCCTGATGCCCAAACTTGCAAACTGATACATGCATTCATATAGAGACGCACTCTAAAAGCACATAACAAACAAGTGAGAGCCAAAATACCCCTATGTTGGGGTAAGATTTCCCTGTCCTATTTTGTCAGGAGCTAGGGTTTCACTACGCACGCATCGGTTTCAAACAACCTATAATCAGGTAAGCAACCTGTCCTAGTTTGGAGTGGTCACTATGGATTCCGAATATGCACTAGGTCGAATGGTCAAAAAGGGTGCCCCGGTAAAACCGGGGTTTGTGCTCCCATACTGGCAGAGCCCGTAACCGGTCAGCCTTATGGCATGCTTCTCGAAGCAAGCCTCCGGTAAACCGTTCAGGAATAGTAGAAGGCAAACACGGTGTCATAGGCGCACCAATGCAAATGTAATGCAAAGAAACACATAAGTGTAGTCAAAACAAGATATCATGAGTTCGAGTTAAGTTCTCTAAATCCCCAGTAGAGTCGCCAAAAACTGTAGACGTCCCCGAACGCCCCGGGAGGATGAGTCCCGTTCTGTTCATTTGGGCTCACTACATGTTCGGACTCTCAAATTGTCATGGTTCTTAATCTGAACCAAAGAGTCCAAATCCGGCAAATCGTTTTGAGAAAACAGATTTTAAAAGAAGTGCCAAACATGGACTGCTTTGCCAGATACAGAGTCGCCACCTAAATGTTTTATTTTGGGGAAATTTAGGAAACCCTGACTCGTTTGCCTAAGGCCACGTGTCCGTCATCACCAAAGTTGCCTCGGCTCGGGAACTTAGGTCCGATTGGGGAAGGTCACTTCGTGAGCACCCCCGCTCGCCCGATCAAAGATCGGCCTCTACCAACCATGATATCTATTTTTGAAAACATTATACGTTCTTATTCCGGTTATTAGCCTAGATTTACTATATGATGCGCATAGCATACAAGTATAGACTGGGTCGCCTGAATTGGAACAAAACATTTCCTGTTTGTTTATTTGAAAATAGTTTGATGGTGCTACCCGCAAGTAGGCTAAGACGTGGATTTGCCACCCTCGGGTGGGCTTAGAAAACATGATTTTGCCACTATCTAGTGGGCTTTAAAACTCACAATTAATGAATTGTTCCAATCTAAATAACCTAACCTTCACCCACAGGCATTTAGGCAGTTTATATCACATAAGCATATAACCTCATGGTAAGCATGCTATCATGGCAGTCACTCACACGCATGCAAGGATGCTAAAGCATAAAACCTACCGAGTACTCCAAGCCAAAACAGAAGCTTATTAGAAATCCATGCATGATTCTAACTATACAGAAATGCCTAATGCAACACATACAAAAATGCAACTATAGAAGGCTCGGCTATTCTAAAGATGGCATGCGAAATGCTACAACTAACAAGTATTCAACTTGGAATTGAACTATAATGCAGTTAGTATGATGCGCCGAGCCCGGTGCATGCAAGACAGATGAATGAATGCAAACATGCTATCATACTGTATGCTAATTGAAACATGCCGTGATCTAACCATCATAAACTGATAAATAAAGGGAGAAAGACATGGGGTTGGAAGACATACATCACACACACGCACACTTATTACAACATTGCCCTCGCGCAGAGGGTCCGAATAAATAATATACAGTCCCAAATGAGTAATTACAGTCCAAATATGTACAAAACCCTAATTAATTAACAAATTAAACTAGGAAAGCAATAAATTGGCATGCAAGCCAGGGACTACCTCAAATCTGCTCCGGATGATGAATGATGCATGCTCGGGTTGCCTTGTGCGGAGAATCCCTCGCGATGCCCCGGTTTGCCTCTGTTTGCAATTGTTCTTGGAATGCGTGTCAAGCTCCGGAAGGCTGCTGATTTCTGATTTGCTGCAACAGAGAGCAACAAAGGGGCATGGCAAAGTATTTTCACATATGTATGCATGACTACTCTTCATGGAGTGTAGTCCTCGATTCTCGTGCCACCAATCATGCATATCGATGCATGACGGCCGAGGAGTCGAATTGCACGGCTCAATATGAAATGAATGCACATATAAACACAACAAGACCTAAACTCCATCATGGATAATCCGGAGTGTCGGTGACTGGGAATTGAGACACATTCCGTCACTCGAAGTACGAAACGTCCCTCGTTTCCCGTGCTCGGGCTAACTCCTATCCCAAGCACGATGCAACATGCATGACATGCATGAATGCAACTAATATACAACCTAGCATGCACAATGCTATGAAATGGCATACACAATGCACGAGGTAACATGGCATACACAATGCGCTAACATACAACCTAGCATACACAATGCTATGAAACGAAATGGCATACACAATGCACAATGGACTTACACCAACATGAGTGGGCCTCAGCCACACTCACATCAGTAGCCATGAGATGAAAATGAGACACTCGAGATGCATGCACACATGCACGCAAATCGAGGACCAAGCCTAAGGCATCAAATGTCACTCTACCCAAAGCATGGCAAGGCATGGAACATGATATGCAAACATGCGAATTTCAGCGCTGAAATGTGATACAAATCAACCCCGAAACATGGAAACATGGCACCTGATGCATGGAATGAACCCCGAAATTCGAAACTAGGCACATGGAATGACTTACAGCTATACAAAGCATGTATTATTTGATCATGAAGAATGAAGAAAGATGCAAGACAGTCCCAAAACATGCATATTTTCAGTTTATAACAAGTCTCAAAAATGAACACAAATAGGGCTAATCTATCATGTAAAAATGGCCCTAAAAGAGAGATCAAACACAAAGAGACAGCAGATGGCCCCAAATGGCAAAGAACTCTTCAACAAAGTTGAAGAGGGTCTCAAAACAAGGCACTTTACAGTTTATATCAAGCCACAAAAATAATCACAAATAAGGCCAAACTATCATGCAAGAAAAGTCCTAAAAGAGGGGTAAAGAGACAAGTGGCAGCTCTTTGACCAATTTTCTGAGCCTTTAACCTCTTCAAAACTGTCCCAAAGTGCTGGAATGAGGGATGGAGGCCTTGTGCTATGAGGTGTAGGGTAAATGGTGTAGAACTTAAGGGGTTTTGGTGCTGGGAGTAAAGAGAGAGAGAGATTGAATACAAGAGCTCCAAACAAGTTTTTGTAACCCTCCCAAATGCAGCTGGAAGTGCTGGTTTTATAAGGAAAGGAGTGCAGGAAAAGGGGGGAAAAACAAATTCAAATTCCCCCCCAAAAGACCCCTCCTCGGATACAGGATCTGGGGGAAAACAGAGGGTACAACTATAAGGAACCAGGTGAGAAGGTCACGGCCGGCCAGGTTCAGAAGGTTCAGGGGGCCGGCCGGCCACCTCCCATGGCCGGCCGACCAAGGGTCAAAAGGGTCAATGACAATTGCTGGTCGGCCACCTCAAAAAGGTGGCCTCCTATGTGTGCACAACACAACTATGTAGTCAAAACCCAGAAAAAGTGAACCAGGAGAGAGAAAAGACCATTTTTTAGAGGGGTTCAAAAGGGTCAGGCATAATTACTGGTCGGCCACCAAATATTGGTGGCCTCCCAGGTGTGTACAACACAAATATGGGGTTTAGGGTTCAAGAAAGTGGCCCCGGGGTGGTCAACATTGGCTTTCAAGTAAGGAAAACGGGCGTCGGAGAGCGATGAAGAAATAAAACTGGCTTTTCAGAAAAATTGCTGGCCTCCCACCCTTCTACAAGCTTCCTAACTATGAAAATAAGGTCTCCACCAAAAATGAACCAAACGGATGCAAAACGGAGATTCGTGGACCGAAACGCACGGCCCGGGGCCCCGAAAATGGGCTGTTAAGCACCGAAGGCGGCGTTCGACCACGAAGTTCGTCTCTCAGACCCTAGTGTTCCCCAAAAGGGAGGAAATAAGGTGTATGCCAAAAACCAGAGCAAATTGAGGTGGTTAAGCGATCCCGAACCGAAACACATGGCCGTCGGCTTCAAAAAATCGAAAATCGGGCTCCAAAATGGGAAAAATGGCCTACAACCACGAAACGTAGCCTACGGCCACTGAGAGATGATCTACGAGACCTCTCTCTCCCTTCGGGAAGAGAAAATAGAGAAAACAAAGCCTGGTTCGCAAACCGAGGCAAGGCACGAAAGAGTCCGGAAGTCCAAAGGCAAGGCTTGCAGCCGGGACTCTGAAACTTCTGAACGAGCACAATATGCAATATCACCGAGCGCTCAACTGGTGACGTCTGAGTCTTAAGGTCGGTAAAAAATGGGGTGTCTACAGTTTGCAGAATTATGAAGAACGAAAATTAGAGTCCTCAAAATCCAAATGAGGGTTGTCCTATTTATAGATAGAATGGTGGCTCTAGGTTTTTGAATTGAACAGGTATGATACCTGTTGGTTTTGAATTCAAACAGATTTGAATCTGTTGGGTTACAATTCAAACAGATAACAAAAAGGGGAAGGGCCTTGTTTGGGTGTACAGTAAATCCGAATCAGATTATTTTCAATTTAATACGGGAAGGGCCCTGTTTGGATGTACAAAAAAACCAAACCAGTTTAATTTGAATTCTGGATTTTATTTTACCAAAAATAAAATTAAATTCATATGTTTTTGGCCCAAAAAGATTAGTATTGGGCCGAACAAGCCCAACCCAACCTCACACCCGCGCCCAAGCCCAGGCCTAGCCCGCCCGACCGAACGGACAGCAGCGGCGGCGCGCGCGCACGTGTGTGGTGATTTTTAGGTCCAATGGGTCTAGCCCATTTTGCCCATAACCTCTCCCTCTAAAACACTTGGGTACCCCTTGGGACACACCCCAAGTACCAAACCCAAGCCTTATAAACCCTTTCAAAACCTCCCACCAAATCAATGTAGGACATGCCATTTTACAACTTTAAGGAATTTTCACCAAAACTCCATTTCCATGGAGCACACTTTGGCTTCAATTTCCCATTCACTCGGTAATGGTTTTGAGCAATCAAATATACCACGTGAATCACAACGTGGCATAGAACGCGTTACCACTTTGACCCGTGAAAATCGACGCACGGGGCCCACCTAAAAAATAGACCGAACTTAGGATAAAATTCTGGTTTTACCCAGAATTTATAACCATTTCCAACAATCCCCCACATGAATGGAATTTGATGACAACGGAAATGCAACAATATGCAGATTTATCGAAAGAGTATAAGTCGAAAATATCTTGCATCAGGATAGGTAGTTTTCGGCCTTGAACCTTCCCTAGTGATAACCTATCGGACTTACTGGCTAACCAATGGACGCGATGCCTTGAATTGTTCAGCCGTTTGTGTAAGCCAAGACAATAGATTTCACACAAAATATCTTCTAACACATCGTGGTTCTCACTGTTATGTTCATTTTGGCCTTGAACGCGCCTAGTTTTCATAAGTGTTTCTAGAGAATTTAGCCTCTTCATTCTCATAGAACAGACCCCAGTTCAACTCTCATATAGGTGATTCTTATTGTGAATATCTCCTTATACTCGTCTTGATTTTATGACTTAATCAAGATATAAGTAATCATTAAAAGCAAAGCATATCCTTATACCCCTACAGACAACATATGTTGCAGATATCACTCTCACCATAGGAATGGGTAGGAATTTTAATCCCTTGGTGATTTCTGGCGAGCCATACATAACTTAGTTGTCCCTTTGAACTTAGTTCTTGGGATCTCCAGTCATATAAGTAGGGTTACCATTATGACGACTCTTATGTAATAGGCTTTAATCCCATCCCCTTTGATGAACTATACACTAGCTCTTTTGTCAAACCTTTTGTTAACGGATCCGCAATATTCTCTTTAGATTTTATATAATCTATTGAGATTATTCCATTTGACAACAATTGTCTTACGGTATTATGTCGACGACGAATATGTCGTGACTTACCGTTATACATGTGATTCTGTGCCCCGCCTATTGCAGATTGACTATCACAATGAATGCAAATAGCTGGCACAGGTTTTGGCCACATTGGAATGTCTTCTAAGAAGTGATGAAGTCATTCTGCTTCTTCACCTGCTTTGTCTAAAGCAATGAACTCGGATTCCATTGTGGATCGTGCGATGCAAGTTTGTTTCGTGGACTTCCAAGAAACAACAGTGCCTCCTAGAGTAAAGACATATCCACTAGTGGATTTTGAATCTTTAGTATCCGATATCCAATTGGCATCACAATAACCTTCGAGTACTGCTGGATATCGAGTAAAGTTCAAACCATGATCACGAGTAAATCTTAGATATCTAAGAACCCGAATGATCGCTTTCTAATGGTCTTCTCCAGGGTTACTAGTGTACCTACTCAATTTACTGATAGCATAAACTATATCAGGACGAGTACAATTCATTAGGTACATTAGGCTTCCAATGATTTGGGAGTATTTTAACTGAGACACTGCATCACCTTTATTTTTCGATAAATAAAGACTGATGTCTACAGGTGTTCTAGCTAAATTCAAACCATCCTTGATAAATTTATCAAGAATTTTCTCAATATAATGAGATTGAGATAATACATATCCGTCAGATGGTTTAGTAATTTTCATTCCTAATATAACATCTGCGACCCCCATATCTTTCATATCAAATCTTTTGTTAAGCATCTGCTTAGTTGATTTGATCATGTTTTGACTGCTTCCAATGATAAGCATGTCATCCACATAAAGACAAACTATGACATATCCTTGGTCAGTGTTTTTAACATAGACGCATTTGTTACATTCGTTTATCTTAAACCCAATAGTAAGCATTGCATGATCAAATTTTTCATGCCATTGCTTAGGTGCTTGTTTTAATCCATAAAGGGATTTTACAAGTCGACAAACTTTCTTTTCTTGCCCCGAAACTACAAACCCTTCGGGTTGCTCCATATAGATCACTGCATTTAGATCACCGTTTAAGAAAGCTGTCTTAACATCCATTTGATGTATTTTTAAATTAAACAACGTTGCTATAGAAATAAGCATGTGAATGGATGTTATTCTTGTCACAAAGGAATATGTGTCAAAAAAATCCAGACCTTCCTTTTGTCTGTAACCTTTAACTACAGGTCTTGCTTTATACTTGTCAATTGAACCATCTGCTTTCATTTTTCTCTTGAATAGCCATTTATATCCAAGAGGTTTAGAACCTGGTGGAAGATCCACCAATTCCCAAGTATGATTTTGCATAATGGATTCAATTTCATTATTAACAACGTCTTTCCACAAAGGTGCTTCAGGACCTGTCATTGCTGCCTTAAAGCTTTGAGGTTCATTTTCTAACAGGTATGTCATAAAATCTGGACCAAAGGATTTTGATATTCTCGTTCTCTTACTTCGTCTTGGTTCATCATCAGTTAAATCCTGTTGGTCGAGACTATTACTAGTCTCTTGTGTTTGATTATCATTAGTTTCTTGACTTTGTGTACAATCATAAGTTCTTTTCTGTGAACTTAATTCCTGTCCTTTCTTATAAGGAAAGACATGTTCAAAAAACACAGCATTCCTTGACTCTATAATAGTATTCACATTTATATCAGGTATTTCTGATTTATAAGTCAGAAACCGATATGCACTACTATTCTGAGCATAACCAATAAACACACAGTCTACTGTTTTTGGTCCAATCTTAGTCTTTTTAGGAACAGGAACTTCAACTTTTGCCAAACACCCCTACACTTTTAAGTATTTGTAGGAAGGCGGTCGACCTTTCCACAATTCATAAGGAGTGTTGTTGGTTTTCTTGTGGAATATTCTATTAAGAACATAATTAGCAGACAATATTGCTTCCCCCCACAAGTTCTATAGTAAGCTTGAACTTAGTAACATGGCATTCATCATTTCTTTGAGGGTTCTATTCTTCCTTTCAGCAATTCCATTTTGCTGCGGAGAATAAGGGGCTGTAGTTTGGTGAATAATGCCATGTTGTGCACAAAATTCATTTAATGGTGCATCATATTCACCACCCCTATCACTTCTAATATAAATCAATGAATTTTAAAACATATTCAAGAAAAAACCAAAATAATTATGACTACTCAAGTCAGAATTAATGTTTTGACAAAATCATATCCTCATAAAAAATTTTGCCTAAGAATCAAACAATTCAAAAACCTATTTGATTGTATACATTCTTGCAACTCAATAACAAATAAATGTCACTATCATAAAAATATTTGTGACAGAAGAAAATTAAATTATCTCAACTAATGCAAGAGATACACCCCCATATTAATAAAATGGTTCATGGTTTAACAAATTCTACTACGCAAGTAAAATAATTATTAATGACATCTCATGTCACATAATTCAATAATCAACATAAAAGATTTCTTAAATTACTTCCCAATTAAACGGGCCGATATAATTACATACATCTTCATGTTTAAATTTCTCTGGTGTTTAAACACCCATTCAAAAATTGATTAGAAATATTCAAATTAACCTGCTTATGTCCAAAGTCGACATAACAATTTATCATTCCAAATCACTTGAAATTATTGTTAAGAAATAACTTGAGTTGATATCATACATGCATATCAAACGCATCAACTAAAAATAATGAATTAACAAAATAAATTAATCATGCATGATCCCATCACTTGCATCATGAAATAAAAAGATTCTCAACTCATAAATAAAATCCAACGCATTTAAATTTTAAACTTCAAAATGACAAAACATACCTTCATTTAATAAGTTTGATTTGTACATAAATAAATAAATTAAATATGCATTAAAATGTTCTTGTGAATATATATATATATATATATATATTTCCGACTCAAGTGCAAAAACAATTCAAGACTATGAATCCACATTGTAATAAAAATAAAATTAGTTTGTAAAACTAATATTTTACTCTAGAAACAAATTCTTCCAAGTATACTCACAATGAACTATGATAAAGTCAAAATAATTAACACATTTTCACAAAAGGTTCCAAAATAAGTGGTCTACCAAACGAAACCATAAGTTACTTACAAAATTAACAGATTGTGACCAAGTCACAAAATTACATGATTGATTAACAAAATTAATTTTCTAGTTACTAAAATCAGAAAATAAATTACAATACAAAATAATTTTATTTTTCCTGTTACTAAAACTAGTAAAATAAAATACCGAAATAATATCTGATTACAAAAATCAGAAAACCAAACCACAACTTAATTTTCTAGTTGCTAAAACCAGAAAATTAATTATAACACAAAATCATTTTATTTTTCTTATTACTAAAACTAGAAAATACTGTAATTTTATTTTCCTTGTTACTGAAACTAGAAAATAAAATACCACAAAACTATTTGATTACAAAAATCAGAACAAACACAAAATAATTTTCTAGTTACCAAAATCAGAAAATAAATTAAAACACAAAATAATTTTATTTTCTTTGTTACTAAAACTAGAAAATAATATAATTTTATTTTCCTTGTTACTAAAACTAGAAAAATAAAATACCAAAATAATTTTCTATAACACCAAATAATATTCTGCAATTGTTAATGACACCAGTATATTACTACTAGTTGTCAAAGAAAAGAGACAGTATATTACTACTATCTGTCAAATAGCATAAATCACTATTTGTTTTTCCAACAAGAATATTAGTTTGAAAACACAGAAAATTAAATACAATGAAGATACCAAAAAGGAATCTGTCTTAAGATTATTGGACACTCTTCACTGTATTTAAAAGATTTAATTCTATTGTGTACAAAACAACAACTAGAATTTAAAGAAATAAAGAAAATGAGAGAATTTGTTTGATTACAAAAATCAAACTCGAAATAATAAATAAATAAATAAAATAGATTTTATTCTGTTACAAAAATAAAATTAAAATCTGATTTAAATAAATAACAATAACACAAAAATTAATTAAATAACTTACTTGATTTAATTTGTTTGAATTATAATCTGATCAAGTCCAGTGTTTGACACTGTGTCCTTAAGACAAATTCGTCCTTTCCACGGTGCTTTCAGAATGTGGACGTCTATCTCCCAGGATAAAATGATCTACTACAAACAATAGCAGCACTACAAATTGTTTGTCTAACGAACATACAAAGTGTTTATACTCTCTCTGACAAGAAAATAATACAACAAAATGAAGAGGATGTTTGCAGAATTATGAAGGACGAAAATTAGAGTTCTCAAAATCCAAATGAGGGCTGTCCTATTTATAGATGGAATGGTGGCTCTAGGTTTTTGAATTCAACAGGTATGATACCTGTTGGTTTTGAATTCAAACAGATTTGAATCTGTTGGGTTACAATTCAAACAATTATTTCCGGTTTAATACGGGAATGGCCCTGTTTGGATGTACAGAAAAACCAAACCAGTTTAATTTGAATTCTGGATTTTATTTTACCAAAAATAAAATTAAATTCAAATATTTTTGGCCCAAAAAGATTAGTATTGGGCCGAACAAGCCCAACCCAACCTCACACCTGCGCCCAAGCCCAGCCCGCTCGACCAGACGGACGGACGGCGGCGGCGCGCGCGTGTGTGGTGATTTTTGGGTCCAATGGGTCTAGCCCATAACCTCTCCCTCTAAAACACTTGGGTACCCCTTGGGGCACACCCCAAGTACCAAACCCAAGCCTTATAAACCCTTTCAAAACCTCCCACCAAATCAATATGGGACAAGCCATTTTACAACTTTAAGGAATTTCCACCAAAACTCCATTTCCATGGAGCACACTTTGGCTTCAATTTCCCATTCACTCGGTAATGGTTTTGAGCAACCAAATATACCACATGAATCACAACGCGGCATAGAACGCGTTACCGCTTTGACCCATGAAAATCGACGCACGGGGCCCACCTAAAAATAGACCGAACTTAGGATAAAATTCTGGTTTTACCCAGAATTTATAACCATTTCCAACACTTTGTTATCTATTATTCATGATATTCTTTTTGAGATATGATGTCAATTATAAACGATAGTAGAGTACTTGTGCAAATCCCATTTTGATAAGATTATTGAAGATCCAACTGTACCATTATTTGATGCAACACATGATGGTTGGTTGGTTGTTTGACAAATCCCACAATTTTACCTGCAACAATCAAGATTAACCAATTGAGAAAGTACTACTATTACTATAATATGATTTGTGGGAATATGGAGGCCAATAGAAATAAAGAGACAGAAACTCAAAATCAGAAAGAGAAAATCACCATTTTATTAGGGTTCCAATTGCTAGAAGCTACAAAAAACAGAGGAACAAACAGTTAGTATAGCAAGTACAGTGAAGTCGAGTAATAAAAATGTCTATAGAGGAGAAATATGTACATTTGGGGCCGAAACAGAAACAAGGTGTCAGACTGTGAACACCTTCGAATTCCAAAACATATTTGTCTACATTCTCAATAGAAAGAATAAGGTAAAGCATTAAAAACTTAATCTTATTAAGAAGAAGGATGACATAACTTTTCTTTCAGTCACTCTTCAACTACAAATATTCTTCCCCATCCTAAGCTGCTTACAAATCCATCGCCATCCACATTCTTCACCACTATGCACAACTGTCAAGCCCCAAAAATACCCTCATCTCCAGCACTAGCACTGACCCACCACCAGAGACTTCAGATGTTCTTTTTTATTTTATGTTATTATTTTTATTAACAATACTCATTACATAGTTTGTAATATGGTTGGTAACATAATCAACATGAGTCCCACCCTTAATTGTTGCAATCGAATTTACAAAGCTGACCCGGAAAGTCATCAACCCATCAAAATTAAACATTTTCATCAATACAGTGTATATTATATACATCCTATTTATAGAACTACATTCCAATTCGAACACCATCTGTACCTGCTGAAACTGCCCTTCGGTAAGACTGACACATATCTCCCACCTATTGTTAACCTTTTCAGCAATCTTGATGAAATTGTTGAATTTGATTAGTAGCCTTCACAGGGGGAACTGTCCATATAGGCATGGCACTATACACTAATAAAATATTATATAAATTAATAAATTATATATATATATTTACTAATTAATATAATAATATGCAGTAATAAAATTTTGAACAATTTTATTTTTATAATTTATTTTGTGTGTTAATTTGATCTGTGTAATTCCAATTATATTAAATTCGCATTTTTAATTTTTTACTTCAATTGATAATATCATTAAGAAATAGGACAAAATGGCCTATTAAAAAAAGATTGAAATATTTTAAATTGCACACCAAATCCAAAATCACTCTGAGAAGAATAAAACTATTTTGCCTTTGGATTTAATACTAATTTCTAAAGGAATTTTGGCAATGGAATTGAATTGATGTAATGTGAAAAGTTTAAGAATAAACGAAGGACTAAATTGACACAGTTGCTCTAAAATTTTCTTTAAAATATGACACATTGATATAAGGTACACTAATAAAACTCTGGTATCTGAAACTAGAAACTAGAGCTCTAATAATGTGATATCATGTTACATATGCAAATAAACAAAAAGACAAATATTAATAAGTGTCCTTAATGCACTTATTAATATTGAGTGAGATAGTGTATTGAAAAAGTGTAAAAAAAAGCATGATTTATAAAAAAAACTATTTTAAATTTAATAATAAGCTTCTTGATATCTATAGATTCTCTTTCTTTTTCATGTGCTACCAAGATCCAAGATATATATACATAAGGTTTACAGTAATCAGTTCTGAATTCTGATAATTTTCCAACCAGTTGCTGTCAAATACACTGTTAGAGAGGGACAACATATATTTTGGGGAGATATGGGGGCAAGCCATCATAAATAAGCTTGGGCCCTGAGGGAACACTCCATGACCCTACAATCCACTGATAATGCATGCTAACTTTTCATATCATGCTCCCCGCCCCATCATCACACAAAGTGTTTGGCCAAAAAGAAAAGAAAAGAAAATAATAAGGGGGCAGCCCAATGGCCAATGGTTTGAAAAATAATTTTGTTCACAATCCTCTTTCTTGGGTGAAATCAGGAGAGTTTTGTTCACCTAATCAGACTTATTAGGGGCTTTAACCATTGTAGGGTTCTTTCAATTCAAAAAATTACACAAATAGTGTATAGAAAAACTTTATTATTTAATTGTGGTAGAGCATGATTAGCAATTACATTTTTTTTTTCAAATCTTTATTGCTAATAAAGTTTTTACTTAGAATTAGACAATTACACATTGTATAAAAAAAATGTAATTACTAACCATATTTTACTATAAAGTTTGTTCGTATACTATTTTATTTAATTTTGAACTTAAAAAAAATACAATGGTTAAAGGTCTTACCTTCATTCTTTCTCAGTTTTTGCTAAATAAGCCAGGCAGAGCAAGACCAAAAAGAAAAGATCATCACAAGAGTTCCTAACACCACTTTTCACAGATCCCACCGTGATCATGAGTCATGATTATTCATCCATCCATCCCAGAAGAGGGTCCACATTAGAAGTATGAAAGAAATTATAGAGAAGACCAATCACCTCAACCCCGACCACCTCAAATCTTATTGTACTTTTTAATTATACAAAATTACATAAAGATATGAATCTCAACTTTTGAGGAAACGAAATAATTTAGTTATCAGATTACTGTGTTTAATGAATCTTTCACTTTGATGAATCTTTCACTTTTTGGAGGTTGCACCTATATCCAGTTTATGGCTCTACAGTATGAACAAATTATGAATTTAAAAATTATAAAAGAGCATAATTATCAACAAAAGCTTGGAAGCAAAAGGAAAGAGCTAAAGAGCATTTATCAAACTGACAAGTGTATGGAATTCAAATGAAAAAGCTAGAGTAGATTGCCATCTGCCATAAAGTGTAATTATCCCCACAAATTTGTATTTGAGAGAAAAGAAAAGAAACCTAAAATCAAGGCCAAAAAAGCAAAAGCTAAAGCTAAAGAAACCTTTAACAAAATGGATCCATAAAATTAATGAATAAAATACAAAGCAAAATGAAAATACCTTCATGTAGCTTGTTGAGTTCTATCAGTCCATGGAGGCAAACCAACATTTACAGAAGAATTAAGCATGTGGGCATCTGAAGAACTTGTGAATTTGCCCTTCTTAGACCACAACCAGATCTTGGAGACTGAAAAGCTTTCACCTTTGCTTCTACTGCTAATTTTCTTCCCCTCTGTATCTCCATCAGTTGTGAAATTCACATTTTGTCCTCCTCTCCCTTTCACAAATTTCCCAAATTTCCCAAACCCAAACCCAAATTTCCCAAGAGCTTCAACGGGCAGCTTTCAAGAAAAAATCACAAAATCCCCAAATTTTAGAATCAATTTAGAACAAATCAAACCCAAATTTCAGTCAAGCAAAAATCAACCCAAATTTCACAAATTTAAATAAATTTCTGAAACGAATTTAGAAAATAAGACCTGGATTCCAGTACGATTGATGAACTTTTTCTTTGGGATTGATTTGCAGATGAGCTTCTTCTTTGGGATCGATTTGCAACCGTAGTTAATCCCAGTAGACTTCTCTGCTACAATATAAAACAGATATATATATATATATACATAAACCCTAAAACCATCGTAAAACCCTAAATCAATGACACTGAACAACACAGTCATACAAAATCAACTCACATGTCGTCAATGTAGATGTGGCCTAGAAGATGAATCGAGTAGGGCCATTCGTCCTGGAATGTAATCCCCTGCGTTGAAACCTAGAGAGAGAGAGAGAGAGAGAGTAAATTAGGGTTTGATAAGAAGAGAGATCAATAATAGAATAGAAGGATGGGTAGTGTATGTGCCTGGAGGATGAGGTCGTCGCAGATATCGGCGATCTTGTCGTAGGATTTGGAAGCCATTGCGTCACTGTGGATCGCTCACGACGGTTAGATCTCGACCTAGGATTCAAATCTGATTTAGATTTCGATGATCTTCTCGGATCCGGTAGAGACACCAGTGGAGAAGGAGGAGGATTATCAACGGCAGTGGGTGTTTAGGAGAGAGAGAGAGAGAGAGAGAGAGAGAGAGAGAGAGAGAGAGGCACCAGCGGAGGATGGAGGAGGATCATTGACGGCAGTGGGGATCTGCGGCGATGGCCGTGGCGATCTGTGCCGGTGGTGTTGGTCTGCGGTGAGGTGAGGCTTGGTGGTGAAGGAGAATTTGTGTGAGAGGTTTGAACAAATGGTTGTAAACAAAGAACAGGGGCGGTAATATATATCCCACTAAAAAAACATTTCACCTTTAGCGACTGAATTTGTTTTTTGTCGTAGACTCTTAACATATAACGACTAAAATTTGGTCGGCCATTGTCTACCAGTGCATTTAGATATCAAAACGACGTCGTTTTGATATCTGCGACTAAATTGTGTTAGTCGCTAAAAGATTTTACTGTTTTCGCCCAATTTTTCACCTCCTGACATCATTTTTAGCGACTAATATTTTAAATTGGTGGCAAAAAATCACCTTTTTGCAACAAAATTACTTTAGTCGGTAATAGTATCAACTTTTAGCTACGAAATGTATTTTGGTCGGCAAATGTCATTTTTTTGCGACAAAAATTTTTTTGGTCAACAAAAGTGGTCAGCAAATATGTAGATTCTTGTAGTGATTTCACATTTTCACTGTGCTAAAATCATTAACTGACATAATTGTTGGAACACTTGTTTTAATTATTTTTATTTCATTAACTATATTTATCTATTGTGCTAGTCATAATTTTTATTAAGGTATTATTATTTTTATTTGTAAAAACCTAATTCACCCCCTCTTACGTTGTCTTTTGGGTAACACAACGTAAACTTATTTTTTGAGTTTACTTTTTTTTTCACAGATTTATAACTGAGACAACCATTTATAAACAAAAAAAAATATCAAACAAGTTTTTATGACAATTTTTTTAATTTTTGTAAACATAAACTAAAAACTGAAAACGAAATGGTTACTAAACAGATCCTGGTGTTTAGCTTGTTAAAAAATCATACTAAATTGATTCATTATATAAATAAGGTAAGGCCTCGTTTGGGAATATATTATTTTAGTAATTTTTTGATTTTTTACGAAATGATATACAGAAAAGTAAAGAGAGTGATGTGACAACTTATAGGGTTCGTTTGACATAAAGGTTTGGGTTGGGTTGGGGCTATTTTAATCACAAAAAGAAAAAATAAGTTTTTTAATCTAATAAGACAAAATGTCACATCTAAACTACAATCATTTTATTTTTTCTCTCACAAAAGTCAAAAAATCCATTTCAAACGAGACTTTTTAACCCCATGCTAAAATAGTCAAAAAGCCAACCCACATCCCAAGCGAAAGGATATTGATTTTTTAACTTTTTAGCTAAAATTTATAGTTGACAAATGAGACCAGTTTAAACTTAATTTTAAGCTCATTAAAATCAAGTTTGAACAATCTACTATTTGACACGACCCATTTTCATCCCTAATTACCACATACTTGCATATTTTAATTTCTCTAGTATTGCCCAAAATGTTATCATATATAGGGAAGTTATTGGGTGCTCCTAGAGCACTGTCATATGGAGTTTCAAGAATGTTATGATTGGTGAAAAATGTGAGGCCCATGATTTTGTATTGAATAATTAAAAAATATGAGAAATATATAATATATGGTGATTAGTGGATGAATATGAATACGTAACGTTGCACTCAATAATTTTCCTCACATAATGCTTTTGAAACCTGCATGTATTGTGATAAATAAAAACACCGCATAGAAAGAAAATAAATGAGATTGACTTAATAAATCATCATAATCGATCAAGATAGATGTAAGTCAATTTTATCATTTCTTAACGATTGCTATTATTTGTCTGAAAGCACACTATACCAATTTGCACTTTTGGTGACTCCAAAAGTTATAGAATAGGCGACTAATAAACATTACATTGGTCAGCATTGAAAATAGTTTTAGCTACCAAATTTTTTTAGTAGCTGTATATTAATTATTGGCGATTAAAAAAAAATTAGTTGCCAATTATGCCACAATAGGTGACTAAAATTATTTTAGTCGGCATTAGTTTATGTTTTAGGCTACTAAAGTTTGTTTTAGTCATGATATACTAATTTTTGCATACTAAAATAAATTTAGTCGCCAAAAAGTAGCTTAGTGTTTGCTATTAATCTTTGGTGACCAAAGTTTTGGTCGGCAAATACTAATTTTCCGTGACCAAAACATTTTCAGTTGCTGTAAAGTAATTTTTGCCTACTAAATAATTTAGTCGCTAAATAAAAAGCATAAATTTCACTTTTATCTTTGGTAATCAAAAATTTAGTCAGTGAATATTTCTTTTCAGTGACCAAAATAACTTTATTCACCAAAAGTACTACAATAGGGGACCAAAATTTATATTGGTTGGCAATGATAGAAAATTTTTAGTTGCTCGTTCAATATACAAAATATATTTAACAACTATATCCAGGAGAAAGAACAACCAAAGAAATACAGGGAAGACATTTAGCAACAATTTACAATGAAGCATAATTTACAACGCTGAGAATTCTCCTCTTGTCCTGTGTTCAGGAACACCAATATGTCTTAGCTGAACTTTGTAATTATTAGTCCGTCCTTCAATTGATCCAACCAAGGCGAAGATTGTCTCTAGCAAGCAAATACTGCTGTAAATGTAAAGAATGATTCACTTGTCCACTTTCCGATATTTTTCTGCACAATGTACATTTCCTTTGAAGAAGATGAACAGTTTAATTCACTCATCATAACCTCTGATCTTTTTACCTTTGACTACCAAGTTTTACATGCATTTTTCTAGTATTAATGGGTGCAATTTTGTTTGTCGATGGCTTTTAGCATGGACTTGTAGATATTTTATTTTTTTGTACGGAGGACAATTTACACTTTTGTATAATCCTGCTAATTTTGTCATCCTCTACTTTTGGATGGATTAATATTACTTGTACAGATAACTTTTGGCATCGAACTAATAATTACTAGCGCGGTATATAGATTACCTTTTTTGTTGTGGTAGTGAATATATTTTTTGTATACAAAGGGCTTCATTTTTGTATGATTGTTTGTTTTGTATGGAATTATTATTTTTGTTTGGACTATAGTTGATTTGTATGAAATTTAACATATATAGTTATTCCTTTTTGGATGGCTGGAAATGAAACGGATGTAGATTGTGGAATAATTAATAATATATGTATTGTTATGTTTTTATGCATTTTACATGTTGCACGAAATACATGTAGGTTGTGAACAAATTAGAATTTTGAAAAAAAGCACATAAAATCATATTTTTGGCAACTAAACAATTGGCAGCCAAAAAGGAAGTACATATTTTAGTAACTAAATAGTTAGTAGCTAAAAAAATGAAAATGGAAAAAAAAAAAAAAAATTGGCGACTAAAAGTTTAGTAGACAAAAAACAATCAGACTTTAGGCGACTAAAATATTTAATAGCTAAAAAAAATGAGATGAATAACCAAAAAAAATTGGAGATTAAAAATTTAGTAGCAAAAAAAATTAGACTTTAGGCGACTAAAATATTTAGTAACTAAAAAAAATAAGATAAACAAAAAAAATTTGGTGACTAAAAGTTTAATAGCTAAAAAAATTAGACTTTAGGCAACTAAAATATGTAGTAGCTAAAAAAAAATAGAATGAAAAAAAAAATATTTGGCAACTAAAACTTTAGTCGTTATAAATAATTGAAGTTTTTGGTGACAACAGGTTTTAGTCGTTGAAAATGCGATATGTAATTTTATTTTAATGTTTTTGGTGACTAAAAAATTAGTCGGCAATTCAGTACTTTTGGCGAATAAACTTTTTTTAGTCGCCAATTATCATTTCCGACAATTCTTCAACAACTAATCTGGCGACCAAAAATTTTAGTCACTAAAAACCTTCGGCGACTAAAACTTGACTTTTGACGACTAAAAATTTAATTGTCAAAAGTAGTGTTGTAGTGACAAACAAGTATAATTGTAGATATATTAAATTTGGATAAATTACACTTACACCCCTGAAGTTTGGGTTTAATACCTATCACTTTCTAACGTTTGAAAAATTACACTAACCCCTTTATTATTGTAATTATTTAGACGGAATGAAAATATTGAACTCATGTACTCTCTTTTTTCTTACTTTGCTTTACTTTCTCTGTCTCTTTCTTTTTTTTCCTTTGCTTTACTTCTTTTTTTTTTTAAATGTAATTTCATCTGTTTTTCAACTAGGAGTTGTTGACTTTTATATAAGCAAGAAGTTTGTGAAATAGGAATATTAGCCATAGGGATAGGAATGTAATTTCTAGAACGTCAGGGAGTGAGATGTAATTAGACCAAATCTCAGGGGTGTTAGTGTAATTTATCCATTAAATTTGGATAAATTACATTGACACCCCTTGAGATTTGATCCAATTACTACCAACCCCCTGACATTTTGGAAATTACATTCCCACCTCTATAGTTAATAATCTCATTTTACAAATCCCCCATACTTATATAAAATGTAACAACTCCTAGTAGAAAAATAGAGGAAATTGCATTTTAAAAAAAAAAGTAAAGAAAAGGGGAAAAAAAAGAGAAAGTAAAACAAAGCAAAAAAAAGAGAGAGTGTATGAGTTCAATGTCTTCATTCCGTCTAAATAATTGCAATGATAGGGAAGGTTAGTGCAATTTCCTAAACGTTAGGAGGTGATATGTATTAAACTCAAATCTTAGAGGGTGTAAGTGTAATTTACCCCTAAAATTTTCATACCAAATATACCAAGAAAGACAATGTTGATTTAATTCATTATAGTGTTAATTTCAAAATATTTCAGCTGCTTGAGTCATGAAGCACCAGTGGTCTAGTGGTAGAATAGTACCCTGCCACGGTACAGACCCGGGTTCGATTCCCGGCTGGTGCAGTATATACATTTTTGGTCTGGTCTATGCTAATCCAAACACAGGTTACCCAATAAACAGTGACCGAACAACACCACATAAACTCCACTGATCCTAATTTGAGGAAGATTAAAACTACAACCATATAATTAAGGTCTATTTTGATAATTAGAAAAAAAATTAATTTATTGATTTATTTGAGTCATTATTTTTTTATATGTTTTTTTTAAAAACAATAAATAAATAAATAAATCACTTCTGCAAACTAGGCCTAAAGCCAAAGTCACGTACAAGACAACCATACAATTACTGATAACAAACACGAAAACCATGAGAAGAAAGTACTAAAACCCGTCCAACCAAAAAAAAAACACTAAAACCCCCCAAAAGGCCCACCAAGGCTAGCATAAGGATCTTCAAACAGCAACACCAGCCTCAAAGATCAAGTCACTGATGAAGATCCTACATTTTCTACTTTTGTTTAAGTTCATACTGCCTAATATTGCGGTGTGAGTTATCTATGGAATCGTAACTACTATGATGGATTTCTATAATCTATTAACGATTTTTTAAAATTCTGTAAATATTACAACTAATACTCTCGATATTGATACTTTACAATTGATACTCTTACATGTTTCGATACCGCGATTTATAATTTTAATCCCCAACAACCACTACTTTTTTGGGGGGTGGGGGGAGAATTCTTCCTCTCCTGCCCACTATGGTGGCCTCTTTTTCTCCTCTAGAAGTTGGGTTTATGTTCAATTTTACTTTAAATATTTTGTTCTCTCTCTCTCTCTATATGCATTTGTTTTAGATACTGTGGAAGCTATGAACCCAAAAGCATATACATACCCATTGGCTGATGCCCTGAACATAACCATAATGGACCCAAATTCAACAAGTTGCGAATTCCATATACATACATTCTTCTTTAAATTCACTTCCTCTTTCTATCTTGATGCACTTCTAATCATTAGATCATGTCTTAAATTTCATATAATTCAAAAATTCACACAATCAAATAGTTGGATGTGGCTGTTGAGGGGGACACCCCACATGCAAAAATGACCAGAATATTCATAAGCTGGCACGACATAAGATTTGCCAGCAAACAACTTGTGTCTTAAAATTAACATAATAAACCTACTACTCTGCTAATCAATCAGAATCCCCATAATGCAAGAGACATTGACTGACATGAACTACTCTCTCTGTTTTATTCAAATGCAAATACTCTGCTATTGCTATATATTGTCTCTTCTTCACTCCACGTTGTCCCAAAACGAACTATTACTTTTTCCCATATAATGGGGAATCTCTCTTTATTCAATTTGCTTAAATTATATGATTAATTGTACATTATGTCCCTCATTTCCAAAGCACTCCACCATTAGTCTAGCTCTGTGTTAACAGAGAGAGTAGTTCATGTCAGTCTCATTACATCCATTTGATCAATCTTATTAATCATTGACCATGTAAGACCGTGTCACCCTGCCTAATATTTGAAGTACCTTGTGAAGCTTTTTTATTTATTTACTATAGGATCTATAGACCACTCACAATTAATACATTGGAGTCTAGACGATTCAATATATCAAGAGAATCCAATGCATTAATTGTGAACAGTCTGTAAATTTCATGACCCATGGAGTCCATTGTAGAGCCTATTATTGGCCTCTCCTTGATGGTCCAATGCATTAGAGAGAAGCCGATCCCACCTAGTTGTTCATCTATGCATATGCACTTATTTATGTTGTGTTTGGTTTGGAGATTTGAGGAGAGATTTGAAAATAAAAATAGAAAAGGTAGATGAAATATGAATAAAATATACTTAAATTTTACATAGTTTACATTTTCCCTTTCCCTTTCCAAATCCTTCTCCAAATCCCCAAACCAAACACAGCATTAGTGACTCACATGCTATAGAACCCCCCAAATCATCAAAACCAGCCACCACTTAGATGCATGTATGAAGACAAAACATTCATGTAAATGTAATGTGTGTACTCATGCATTTGTATATAATCTGAGGCTATACATAAATTGAAACATTAGAAATCCATTGTCTGTAGATGTTTACAGACAAGTGATACCTCCTGCAATTTTGCTTCTTAAACACTGTGTTGACATGATTTAACAAGTTTTTCATTGGACTTGCCTATTAACCTTGAAGCTTTTCCTCAATCAACATTTAGATTTTTCAATTACAAAGGTCCATGTCTGATTCTTGTTCGATTCTTCCATTCATTTGTCTCCTATGTAATCTAATTTAAGATTGTCTTTCTAATTTTAATTGTTTCAATTTTGAATTTAGTCCAATTGATAATATCTGTTAATATGAAAAATTATAGGATCAAATTGACACAACAAATAAATTACAAGGACTAATGTTGTGATTTGCTCAAAAAGAAATTAAGAATCACAAAATATGTGTTCTCTAACCCTTTTTTTTTTTTTTTTTCTTTCAGCTCACAAATCTAATTTTAAATTTGTAAAAATAGAATTCCATAAGAAATAAAAAGAAAATAGAATTCCATAAGAAATGAAAAGAAAATATCTTAGAAAATTGTTTATTGGATTGATACTGTCAATATTACAATTACCAACAACTATGATTCCAAGATAAGTTTTATGAAGAAGAATTTACCTCAAATTACATTATTTATTGGCTCAAATTTCCTGAAACGACTTTATTTAACTTTTCCAACAATCTTCCTACAAATTATTGATAGATTTGTTGGAAATTGAGAAATTTTCAATTTCTAAAAGCCTATTTCTTTAACAATACAATCATAAATGCGTCACAATTTTAAAAATAAACACAGTAGGGATCGTGTCTCCTTAATTTTAATCCCTGTTGTACTCCAAATATTGTAATGCTGCCACGTGCATCGATCATTGATGATTCCTCCATTCTGCAGACAGCTCAATGAAAACTGACAAGAAGGTCACATAAACAAATCCCCCAATCGAGCAAGGGAAATTTCCATCAAAATACACCTTTATGAGATATTCTAATGCTAACCATGGTTTAAAAATAATGGTATTCTGATATGTATCTGTATTGATTGTGATGTAAGTATTTGGACTATAGGTATTGAGAATTGGGTGTTGTGGTTTTAAACTTTTTCTAAATCAGATATTGTAAAAAGAATTTTTATAGCAATTGAACTGGTTATATATCAATTGTGAATTGGCTATAAACTGATACATATTTAGAATGGGTCTGGCTTTGGTCCAGTCCATCATCGGACTGGACCGTGCTGTTGGGCCCGTGGGGGCCATCACAGGTCTCGTTTTGAAAATTTGAACCGTCAATGTGTAGAACTCTTCGAATACTATATATCTGTAAAAAATCACGTTGATCGGATATCGATAGTTATGTGATCAAATCAGTTTTGTATAAAAAAAAATAGATGGTGAATAAATTAACGGTTGACAAAAAACGGATTTGATCACATAACTATCGATATTCGATCAACGTGATTTTTTGCAGGCATATAATACTTGAAGAGTTCTACACATTGAACGGTTCAGATTTTTAAAACGGGACCCATGGTGGGCTCCCACGGGCCCAACAGCACGGTCCAGTCCGATGGTGGACTGGACCAAAGCCAGACCCATTTAGAATTGACCAATACAAATAATTTTCATTCCAACTAATATATTGAATTGTATCATCAGTATTGAAAAGATGAAAATTTAATGTTATGTTGAAAAGTTTGAATTTTTTATATTATGTCAAATTAGTCTAATTAATGACTCTCTTTTGGAAATTGAATTAAAATTAAGAGACATAACTGTTCATTAAGTCAATTAACAGTTTTTAATAATGTTAAAAATATGTTTCAATTAATAATTTAGGTAATTTTATTATTGAATAGCAGAGCAATTATGAATTTTATTTTTTCAGTTAATTCTGTTAAATAAAAAATTATAATAAGAGGGTATTTGTAATTTTTTAAACTACAGGGACTAATCTGTATTTTAGCAAATCTCGAGAGTGTATTTGTAATTTACCCATCATTTTATCCTTGATTTATGTTTAATAATATCAAGATTTAAAAAGTAAAATCGATACAATTCAAATTATAAGTATCAAATTAAAACAAGAGACAAATTATAGGACAACAACTATAATTTGTCTTATTTAAAACCATGATGCTAAGCTACCATAACCACTATATATAAGAACCAAGGTCACTGTCTAACCTACATTGCCTCAAACACCACAAAGCATTTCCATACATCTAATTTCCTCACAATGTCTCAGTTTCTTGTTCTCTTCTTGATCTTATCAGATGTTTTTTTCCTTCTAGCAACTGCCAATGAACCACCTCACACCATGGTTGAGCCAAATGCAGTAACTTTCTCAAACCCACCACCATCTCCTAGGCCATCTGCCACAGCTGAACCACCTACAATCCCAAAACTCAAAAACCACCATAGGAAAGCTGTGAAGTCATCCATTGTTGCACCATCTCTAAGCCCATCCATAGCACCACAAGCCGAAGATTTGCATTCTACGAAAGCAATCATCAATGCTTCAGATCAGCAGACTGAAATTGTCCAGGTGCAGATAAAGAAGAGGCGGCATTCGACTGATAAGTCAGTGGCTGGAGGCGGTGTGATTCTGGGGGGACTTGCCACCACATTCATGGTGGCTATTTTCTGTTACATTCGAGCTACTGGAAAGAAAAACGATGCAGATACTAATGGTGTTTAAATTTTTTTTGTAGTTTCAGAATTTGTAAATATATGTATGGGTGTGGCATTGCTTATAAGTTGCCTAGTTTGATGGATACTGTGAAGAAATGATTTATAGATTAATATGATTTTGCAGGCTTCATTATTATTTTAACATAAATAAATAAGATCATCTGTTCATTAAATTTTACTGTGTTTTTTGAATGATACTGGTGTGGAATGGTGTAGTGTCATCTGTCACTTATTACAACCAGTCCAAATGAAATTTTAAAAAGATTCAATCCCAATCTTCTCTATATATTTGTGTCAAAACTATTTTTCACCGTAAATTGATATACCAAATTAATTACATCATAAAAAACCCACAAAATGCATCTTTGATGATAAAATTTATTAAGAATCAATTACACAATTGAATGTGGGATGAGTTAATGAATAATTGCAACTAAATCATAATTTTTTTCTTTTCCCTAAAAAATCTTGAATTTTAATTTCAAACTCTCCCATGTCCCAAATACTATTTTCCGTAACATAATTAACGTTTCCCTTTTTCCCCAAACTTAAGGTAATTTTACTTTTTTTTAAATATAATTTCATTTCAGTGTATATTTAGAAAAATATTTTTAAATTGGTGATGAAATTTACAAATATTAAAAAATAAAATTCTAAACTTTTTTTTTTTTTTTTACAAATATATAATTAATGTTTAAAAATTTCACTAACATGTAATTTCCCCTAAATATTAACCCTGTAGGTTTTGGAAAATTTAGGAGGAAAGTAGACTTTTTAATAAATTTTTATTTTTATATTTTTTGTCTTTATTATCTTATTGTAATTTTTTTTATAATTATTTTAGAAGCATTTACAATCATGAATATGTGACTTTATATGTGTTGTTACCAATATAACCTATTTGGGCTTCGCCCTCTTCTTCTGAGAAGTGATTTATAAATCAATTTATTAATTTTTGATTTATTTAGATTATATTATTCTCTTACTTTTTATATATTTTTTATAATAATAAAAAAAATTAACTTTTTTAACACTTTTCAAATAGGCCTTATTCCCGAAAATTTATAGTTTATTATACCTAATCTTGTTTGGATCAGGCTTTTGTGTGCGTCAGCAATCAAACCCTGTGTTTCTTTTGGCGGCATGTGGAGTTAGTTAAAATACTCACAAAATAAAATAAATAAATAAATAAATAAAATATTATATTTAAATTATAATTATCTTTTTTTTTTCTTACAAAAATAAAGAAAAAATCATTTCAAACAAGATTTTTTAATCAAGTTAAAATCTATATATATATATATACAAAAAGATAATGGTCTTTTTAAGAACAATGATTGTGGAAATTCCAAACTCCTAAGCTAATTTTGTTAATTTGTTAATTTTTAAAGAAATAAAAAAAAATCTATTGGTTAGTTTCTTAAGTCAAAAATCAAAAAACAAAAAAAAAAGTTCTAATTATCTACAATTTTGAATTTTAAAATTCAAAACTGTTAGACTTATTTATTTTGATGATTTATTTGGAAGAGAAAAATAGATTGAAAACTTATGTTATTCCATTATTTTTTACCTAAACTTTTATCCTAAACTTTTATCCTAAATGTTTTTGGAGTGTATATATATATATATATATATTTGCTCAAATCAGGATGTAAATTCAGTCCAAAAACAATGCCTAAAACAGAGCCCAAAATACCCAGCACAGCAGCAGTTCAAACAGTCCAACTCAACAAGGCATCGGACGTCCGGGTGGACATCCGGCCGATCATCCGACTAGACGACCGACCAACAACTTTTTGCCTAATTTTGCTTCAGTTCAAATTTTCTTCTCACCAGCTGTCTACCCAACAGTATCCTCGACATCCGCGGAAGCCATCCTTGACGATCGAGACCCACCGGACATCCGGGTGGACGTCCCTCTAGAACAAAATTTCATTTTGGACAGACCACTCTGTTCTACAACGGCTTTTTTTCGAAGAGAGTTGTCATCTATCAGACCTAGGCTTTGTCTACATGCTTTGCCTCCTTCAAGATCTAATCAGTAATTGAGGAATACATCATTTTGAGTAGACTCAAACCATTTCAATGCACGCAACAGTCAACGGCTCCATAATCTTCTCCTTGATAAATAGCAAAGCTTCTGCTGAACAATATACAAGAAAATATACAAGCTAGAAAACATTCTCTGATTAATCATCACTCTCACCTTTCATTTACTCTCTGAAAAGTGTTCTTCAAATTTTGGTTTACATTTTTCTCTCAGAAATTATACACAGAGCCTTATAGCTTTAAGTTTATCTTACCGATGTAAGGTTTACAGAAAAATCAAAGTTTCATCATATATATCTATCTTTGAGAGATAACTCATGTAGCTTTCTTTGAAAGCAAAAACAACTTCATTTCAACCTTGTAAAAGTGTAATACACTCAGTGTTCTTGACTTTTTGAGTCTAATTGAAAGTCAGCTAAAGAATGCAATGGTTTAGACTTAAA
This sequence comes from Camellia sinensis, assembly GCF_055761805.1. NCBI lineage: Eukaryota > Viridiplantae > Streptophyta > Magnoliopsida > Ericales > Theaceae > Camellia > Camellia sinensis. The sequence goes on along the minus strand of NC_138963.1, from coordinate 16,852,578 downwards.
AAGTCTGTGTAAAATATGTGGAGGATTGCTCCATTTGTGAAGAGGTTGCTAGCACCCCTGTTAAGCTAGAGTATAGTAAAAAATCTCAAGTGAAACTTGAGGAGTCGATGTAAGCTTGGTTGAAGCGAACCACTATAAATCTGTTGTCTCTCTCTTCCTTATCTCTTTATTTTGTTTAATTGTCATAGCTATATCTCACATTTTCACTATGCCAAATTCATTAACTTATGTAGCTGTTAGAACACTTGTTTTAATTATCTTTGTTTCATTAGCTATATTTATCTGTTGTGCTAGTTGTAATTTTTATTGGGGTATTATTATTTGTAAAAACCTAATTCATTCCTCCTTTTAGGTTGTCTTTTGGGTAACAATTGATATCAGAGCCTAGACTCTTACTTTAGATTTAACCATCTAGGAGTTTCGATCTATGGCAACCTTAGCTAGCACTAGCACTGCTGAAAGACAAGCCACTAATAAGCCACCATTGTTTGATGAAAACAACTATAGTTATTAGAAAGATAAGATGACTTTGTACCTTTAAGCCACTGATTATGCCATGTGGATTATTGTCACCAAAGGTCCAAAAATTCCTACCAAATTTGTAGACAATATTAGTGTACCTAAAACTGAAGATGAATGTGATAAGAGGGATCACAAATTAGTGCAAGTCAATGCTAAAGCAAAACTCACCCTTGTTTGTGGATTAGATTCTAAAGAGTATAATAGGATTTCAAGTTATGATTCGGCAAAGGAAATTTGGAACAAACTTGAGGTAACGTATGAAGGTACAAACCAAGTGAAAGAATCTCGTATTGATATGCTTGTTCATAGTTATGAATTGTTTAAAATGAACTCTAATGAATCTATTTCAGGTATGTTTACTAGATTTACTGAAATTGTAAACTCTCTGAAATCTCTTAGCAAAATTTATACTAACAGTGAATTGGTGAGAAAAATTCTTAGGTGTTTACCAAAGAATTAGGAAGCAAAAGTCACCGCCATTACAGAAGCCAAGAATCTCTCCACACTTAGATTGGATGAGCTTATGAGTTCCTTTATGACTCATGAGATCACTATAAAAAGGACATGAGGATGTTGAAAACAAAAAGAAAAGTGGTATTGCATTCAAAGCTTCATCCAATGAAGAAGAATATGAAAACTCCAGTGAGGATGAAAACAATGTCATGTTTAGTAGAAATCTCAAAAAGCAATTCAAGAAAAACAATTATTGAGGAAGAAGACCTTTCAAGAAAGAGTACAACAAAGAAAACAAGAAAGAACCTATTATTTGCTATAAGTGCAAAAATCTTCGACATATGAAGATGGATTGTCCAAAATTGAAAATCATGGAAAAGATTACGAAAGGAACAAAAAGGCCATGTTAGCAGCTTGGGGTGAAAGTGAAGAAGAAAGCTCAAGTGATGAAGTTGAAAATGAAGTAGCCAACTTGTGTCTCATGGCTCTTGAAGATGAAAACTTTACTTAAGATAAAGACTCTACTCAAGATGAGGTAACTACTCTTTATGAAAAATTTGAGAGTGCATTCCATGAATTACAAGATGAATTTAGAAAAGTTTGTGCTAAAATAATGTGTTGAAGAAATCTATTGCATCTTTTTCTAGTAATGTAGAAGAATTAAATAAAGAGAAAATTGTTTTGAAAAATGATTTTGACACCATCTCTAATAAGAAAACTACTTTAAAAAAAATATTAATGTTTTAACAAAAATACTTGAAAATTTTGTAAAAGGTAGAGATAATCTCAACATGCTTCTTGAAAATCAAATATGTGTTTTCGATAAAGTAGGCATTGGATATGACCCTATTAAGGAACAAAAGAATCTCAATACAATTTTTGAAAATGCACCTGTCATGACACACCCTCATATTACTTGTTATTATTATAGAAAGAAAGGTCATTATATATCTTTTTGTCCATTCAAAAAGAATATGAACATAGGAATTAAAAAGATTTGAATTGTTAAAAGATCTAAAAAAACTAACCAAACAGGACCCAAGAAATTATGGGTACCAAAAACCAACATTTGATTGCCATCTTATAGGTTTGCTTTAAGTCCAAAGCTAAAGAAGGGAATTAGTACCTTGATAGTGGATGTTCCAAGTACATGACCAGAGATAAATCCTTTTTTACTATACTATCATCCAAAGATAGAGGATTTGTTACTTTTGGAGACAACAATAAAGGAAAAATCATCGGTATTGGTAGCATCGGTATCTCTCCTAACCCTTCCATTGAAAATGTTTTACTTGTTGATGGATTTAAGCATAATCTACTTAGTATTAGTCAATTATGTAATAAGGGTAATCGTGTTATTTTTGAAAAATCACATTGCACAATTGAAAGAAAAAATAATCATAAAGCTTTATTCGTTGGTAATTGCCATGATAATGTTTATGTTTTTCATCTTAATGATCTCTATGCTCTAGTGATGTTAAATGTTTATATGCTAACAGTGATAATAGTTGGTTATGGCATAGAAGACTTAGGCATGCTCATATGGATTTAACTACTAAAATTTTGAGAAAGGATTTGGTCATTGGACTTCCAAAAATTAAATTTGAAAAAGATCGACTTTGTAGTGCTTGTCCATAAGGAAAACAAACTAAAATATCGTTTAAATCAAAATCTCATATTTCCACAACTAGATCATTACAATTATTGCATATAAATTTATTTGGTTCCTCAAGGACATCTAGTCTAGGTGATAAACATTATTGTCTTGTTGTTGTTGATGATTATTCAAGACTTACATGAGTAATATTTTTGGCACACAAAGATGAAACTTTTTCTTCATTCACAAAACTTTGTCATAGAATTCAAAATGAAAAAAAGATTTCTTACTACTAATATTTGAACCGACCATGGTAGAGAACTTGAAAATGAGAAATTTGAATTGTTTTGTGATGAACATAGTATTGGACACAATTTTTCAGCCCCTAGAACTCCTCAACAAAATGGTATAGTAGAAAGGAAGAATAGAACTTTAAAAGAGATGAGTAGGACAATGCTTTGCGAAAATAATATTTCTAAATATTTTGGGGTCGAGGCTGTTCACACCGTTTGCTATATTTTAAATCGCGCATTGATTAGACCTATTCTCAAAAAGACTCCTTATAAATTTTGGCATGATAGAAAGCCAAACATTAGTCACTTGCATGTGTTTGGATGTAGATGTTATGTGCATAATAATGGTAAGGACAACTTAGGTAAATTTGATTCAAAATCTAATAAAGCAATTTTTCTTGGCTATTCCTAACTAGCAAAGCTTATCGTGTTTTTAATAAAAGAACTCTTGTTGTGGCAGAATTTATACATGTGGCATTTGATGAAACTAATATCTCTTCTTAAAAGCAAATTGCTAGTGATGATATAGATTTGAAACCAAACGTGGAAGATTCAAGTATCTACAAATAAGAGAACCAACTGTGTGAGTTGAACAAAGAGGTTGAACAACCTATTTTCCCACCTCAAGAAGAAGAAGGAAACAACGATGATTTTCCAAGAGAATGGAAGTTTGTTCATAATCACCCTAAGGATTTAATCTTAGGTGACCCTACCAAAGGTATTGCCATTCACTCTTCATTTAGAAACATTTGTAGTAATTTGGCTTTTCTCTCACGGATTTAGCTTAAGAACTTTCAAGAAGCCGAATTCGATGAACATTTAATGATGGCCATGCATGAAGAGCTCAACCAATTTGAGAGAAACAAAGTGTGGGAACTAGTGCAAAAACCTAAAGATCATACCATTATCGGCACCAAATGAATCTTTCGAAACAAGCTTGATGAATTCGGTACAATTGTAAGAAACAAGGCTAGACTTGTCGCACAAGCATACAATCAAGAATAATGTATCGATTTCGATGAAATCTTTGCTCCGATTGCTAGATTAGAAGCCATTCGCATGTTACTTGCATTTGCATGTTATAGAGATTTCAAACTTTATCAAATAGAGGTAAAAAGTGCTTTTCTAAATGGTTTCATAAATGAAAAAGTTTATGTAAAACAACCCTCAGGTTTTGAAGATCATGTTTTTCCAAATCATGTTTTTAAACTATCGAAAGCTTTGTATGGTTTGAAACAAGTACCTCGTGCATAGTATGAACGCTTAAGTAAATTTTTGATTGAAAATGATTTTACTAGAGAAAAGATTGACACAACACTTTTTGTTAAAACAAAAAATGATGATTTACTTATTGTGCAAATATATGTAGATGACATTATATTTGGTGCTACTAATGAAATCTTGTGTAAGGAATTTGCTAAGTGTACGCAAGGTGAGTTTGAGCTGAGCATGATGGGGGAGCTAAATTATTTCCTTGGGTTTCAAATCAAACAATGTAAGGAAGGAATTTTCATCAACCAAGCTAAGTACACAAGTGTAGGCGCGCCCTTGGGCTTTGCTACTACAGTTCGGACTCAAATGTCACAGTTCTGGATCTAATCCCGCAAAGTACAATGCGAGATCGATAAATCACCAAAGAGTTCAAATCCGGCAAATCATTTTGGAAAACTGATTTTTAAGAAAGAAGTGCCAAACATAGACTACTTTGCCAGATACAGAGTCGCCACCTAAATATTTTATTTTGGGAGAATTTAGGAAACCCTGACTCGTTGCCTAAGGCCACATGTCTGTCATCACCAACGTTGCCTCGGCTCGGGAACTTGGGTACGATTAGGGAAGGTCATGCAATGAGCACCCCCGCTCGCCCGATCGAAGATTGACCTGTACTAAGCATAACATTTTGTTTTTGAAAACACATGTGTTCTTATTCCGATTTATTAGCCTAAAAATTACTATGTGATGCGCACAACACACAAGTATAGACTGGATCGCCTAAATTGGAACAAAACATTTCATATTTGTTTATTTGAAAATGGTTTGATGGTGCTACTCGCAAGTAGGCTAAGATGTGGATTTGCCACCCTCGGGTGGGCTTAGAAAACATGATTTTTGCCACTCCGCAAAGTGGGCTTAAAACACACATTTCGATGAATTGTTCCAATTCGAGTAATCCAACCTTCACCCACAAACATTCAGGCAGTTATATCATTTAAGCAAATAGCCTCATGGCAAGCATGCTATCATGGCAACACTCATACTCATACAAGATACTAAAGCTTAAACGCTTACCTAGTACTCCGAGCCAAAACAATAGCTAGTTAGTAACCAAATGCATGATTCTAGTTTATGTTAAGATAGCTAATGCAACACATGCAAAAATACAACTAGAATAGGCTCGGCCAATCTAAGAATGACATGTGAAATGCGACAACTCGATACACGTATTCAAGTTAGAATTGAAATACTATGCAGTTAGTATGATGCGCCGAGCCTGGTGCATGCAATACAGATGAATGGATACAAACATGCGAGCATAAGAATGCTAATTGAAACGTGACCTAAAACTAACCATTGAAAGCAGGTAAGTAAAAAGGAGAAAGACGTGGGGTTGGAAGACATTCACACACTCACGCACACTTGTTACAAAAGTTGGCCCTCTCGACGGAGGGTCTGAATAAATAATACAAACCGAATAATTAATCAACTACCCTAGCTAATTAAATATTACAAAACCCTTAACTAATTTAAACAAATTAACTAAGCTATGAAACTAAAGAGGCCGCCGCAGCTCCACCTCGGAATTGAATGATGCATGCTCGATCGCTTCACTCGGAAACCCGTTGCCATGCCACATGTTGCTTCTGTTTGCACTGTTTTACACCTCTGAAAACTGCACAAGTCCCAAGGATGCTTCCGAACCACTCCCTGAGCACTGTGGGATGTCACCGGCCAAAATATAGGAACATCGGCCATGCGGAATTGGTCATCGACCATTTGTGAGGATTTCGGCCAACAATGTTTAGTCGATCGGCACTGAAGATGGCCGACCAGCTATATCTTCTTGCAGAATGCTGTTTTGCTGCAGCAGAGGACAAACAGAGCATGACAATGCATTTTCAAGGCAATGTGTGCACAACCACCCTTCCTATCATGTCATGAACTCAAGGGAGTATGGTTCTCGACCCTCGGACCATCAATCGCGCATTTCAATGCATGATGGCCAAAGGAGCCAAGTGTGCAAATAAATATGGAATGAATACAACAAAAACATATGAATGCCTAGGACTCTATCATGCTTGATCAAGAGCGTCGGCGACCGAGGATTGAGGCACGTTTCGTCACTTCAAGTACGAACGCTCCTCATTCCTCGTGTTTGGTTTGACACCCCAAACCAAACACAATGTAATGCAATGCAACATGGAAAAGCTATGCAATGCAACATGAGTATGCCAAATGCAGTATGCCTCAAACATGCACACAAGGTCACGGTAACAAGCATGCCAAATGCAGTGCAACCTAAGTAAGCATGTGACAAAATACAAGCTAGCAAGCATGCAAAATGCAACCTAAACATACAAACATGCATGGCATGCAAAGATGGACAAGCATGCAACAACATGCAACATGTCAAGCATGCAACAACATGCAAAGATCATGCAAGATGGACTTAAACCAAAAAGGGACAGACCTCAGCCATGCCCAAAATCAGTGGCCATAAGTGCTAAAAAATGATGGTCTAAAAGTATATACAAGCATGCTAGTCAATTGGTTCACAAACCAAGCATGGAAGCACCAACTCTCAAGAGCATGGAAGAGGTACAAAATGTGAGGGTATGGCAGTGAAATAGGCTCTGAAATCATGCAAGGAATGATGCCAAACCATGCACATATGATAAACATAGCATGCAAATGGACTCAAAGATTAAAACTAGCCAAGGAACTTAAACCATGGCCATGCAAAGCAAGCCTGAAAGCGGCAAGGGCGATCAAAACAGTCCCAAGGCAGGTCAAGATGAGGCCAAAAACAAGCTTGAACCTAGCCAACACAAGCTAGAACAAGGGTCCAAAAGGCATGAGGCATGCAAAGCTAACAAGGGAGATTACACTACACTTATTACACCCAAACATGGCATGACTTAACCAATAAAAATCAGAGTTATGGCATGTCAAAATAAGCCCCAAAACCCACTTATATGGCATCCCAAATGCCTAAGCATGGTGGCATGCACAGTGATGCACTTTTAAGGCATGAAACACAAACCTTTCAATGCATGGAAAAGGTGATGAACGTGAATGCATGGCCACACTATATGGACTGAAATCTCATATGGGATGATGCCAAATCATGAAAAAGGTCTAAGTAGTGCATGCTAATGGCGTGGACACTCGAAGCTAACAAGCTAGGATATATGGTAGCTATACAAAGCAATGTATGTATGATCAAAGCAACATGAAACAGAGCTTTAGCATGCTGAAATATGTCTAAAAGTTCCTTTGAGTTGAGCCAAAGTGTGCAAGCATGATGGTCTAAATGCATAATACATGTTAAGACAAATAAGAAGATTGCAAGGCAAGTGCATGATGCATGTTAGAGGCTATTAAACCAACTTTGGACAGAGGTGTAACATGGCAAAATAAGGCCTAATACATGCTGAAATGAAGTCAAAATATGCTAAGCAATCATGTTACCATTATGAGCCAATAATGCAAGCAAATGAGACACAAGGAGAGAGGGGTGTCCCTCTCCTATACAAGATTCTAAAACCACCTTTCCACCACTGAAAATCCTCTGGATTTCAGTGGTAGAAAGGTCAAGCCAAAGCAAGAACAAAGGCCAAAAAGGATGACCCAAAATAATGCCAAACAAGGCCTAAGAGGGGGTGGACAACCCCCTACCCAAAAAAGACATTAAACAATCATCTTAAACATATAAAAACAAAACTTTTTTTCAGTTTATAGTTAAGCTTGAAACAAAATACAAATAGGTCTAAAAGCTTAAACCAAAATGGGGAAACAAAAGGTTAGTTGCTCACCCTTGAAGAACACCTTCAAGAACACAACTCTAGCCACTCCCTTGGATCAAAACCAACCCAAGAACTTTGAAACTAACTTCCTAGTGCCTCAGCAACCAAAGGAAGGTATTCTACTAGGTGCTACTAGGTGCTCTAGTGCAAAAGTATGAACAAAAACACACTTTAGGTCACAAACACACACACAAAATCTAGAGAGAGAGAGATATATATATCTTCTATATCAATTTGCTGAACCTCTGGAAAGGGAGGGGAGGCTCCCCTCTTATAGGAAATCAAATTCAAAGCTTCTTAGAGAAACTAAGTTTTGGTTCAAATCCCTCTATACACGTGTATGGAGGGAAGAGTCTGTGCTCACCAGCTGGCACAGTTGGCATGCACAATGCTTGAAAAAGGCAAAGAAAAGGCCTCAGCCAGAAAATATGACCGATCGACCAAAATAAGTGCCGACCGACCAACAAAAGTGCCGACCGGCCAACATTTATGGCCGATGGCAAGGAAACAAGGCCGATGGCATCACGCCATAGCCGATGGGGTGTGGGGATGGCCAACAAGCCACCCCCTTCCCTCAAAAGCTGAACCACAAGTGTTTGGTCCACAACCAAGCACAAAACAGACAAGTTGAGAGATCCTAAGGCAAGGCGCGCAGCCGAGGCCTTCGGGAACTCAAAACGAACACGAGCATGGATGATCATCGAGTGTTCAAACGATGACGTCTAAGTCTTAAGGACGGTCAAAAATGGGGTGTCTACAACAAGTTAACTACTTAAAAAGTTTGGTATGTATGACTCAAAAATAGCCGGAACACCTATGCGCACATCCATTAAGCTAGACAATGATAAAAATGGTAAGTCCATTGATCAAACAAAATATTGAGGTATGATCGGCTCACTTCTCTATTTAACCGCAAGTAGACCCGATATTATGTTTAGTGTTTGTGTGTGTGCTAGATAGCAATCAAATCCTAAGAAATCACATCTTAGTGCTGTTAAAAGAATTTTTAGATATCTTGTTGGCATTTAAAATTTAGGACTGTTTTATCCTAGAGGTGTTGCATTTGATTTGATTGGTTACTCGGATGCCAACTTTGCCGGATGCAAACTTGATAGAAAAAAGCACCAGTGGCTCTTGTCACTTCCTTGGTAACTCGTTAGTATCTTGGTTTAGCAAAAAACAAAATTTTGTTGCTTTATTAACGACTGAAGCTAAATATATAGCTTCCGGAAGTTGTTGTGCCCAAGTACTTTGGATGAAACAACAATTGGAGGACTTTGATTTGCATTATGATCATATCCCTATTAAATGTGATAATACTAGTGCCATCAATTTAAGCAAAAATCTGGTTCAACACTCATAAACAAAACATATTGAAATTCGACATCATTTTTTAAGAGATTATGTTCAAAAAAGGAGATATTGTACTTGAGTTTGTAAATATCGACAAGCAATTGGCAGATATTTTCACAAAACTCCTAAGCGAGGATCGCTTCACTTTTATTCGTGGTGAACTTGGAATGTCGAATTCAACTTAAAGTTTTTATTGTGACTGTGAAACTTGAATTTTTCTTAAAATGAATATATGTGTACTGCTACATTGATATGGAAACTTTTATATCAGTTGAATGCTATCAAGTATCTCATACATTTCTTTTTTGTTATCAATTTTGAGATCAGTATGTGTATTGTTACATTTCTTTTCTGATTATCAATTTTTGCTATCAAGTATCCCATAATTTGCTGTTATTAATTTTGTAGCATTTCTTTTGTTAGTAAATCTTTTTTACATCTTGAGATTAGTATGAATTCACATATACATTGACTTGTTATTGTGTTAAAACCTCATCATGTTCAGAAGCCCCAGATATGCCCTTCCAGCAACACAGCAGTTCCATATTAAATAAATAAATAAATAAAACATACCCAACTGGTCAACCGGTGCCCACCTGGACCGTTTTAAATGCCTCCCACCATCTACTCTGTCCAGCTTCCCATTTCTTCTTCGACTCTGTGCCCTAACCCCTCACTCTTCTTCTTCCATTTCTCTAAAATCCCATATTTTATCCAATCTTTGTACCAAATCAGGTAAGTTTTCCTGCTCTCCTTGTTTTATTCACTTTAACATTATGATTTTCCTTTTATATTTCCATGTTTCTACTTGAAATTATACATTCATATGTGGGTTTTGTTTAAAACTCAAAAATGGTGAAATACTTCCATGATTCTTGTTTACTCCTCAAAAATTTTACTTAGCATAGCTTAGATTGATAAAGCTTGGTTCATAGTCCATGATTTGTGCTTGATTTGTTTTTAACCCTGTACTTCCATACATATATTTATGTATTTATATATATATATCTCTATATATATATTTTTGCTCTTTGTGGCTGACTTGCAGACCCTCCAATTTTTTTTTCCTTTGTGGTCAATTCCTATATTAATTTGCAGAATCTACAGAGCCTCTATATGCTCACTTTAGTTCTGCTATATTAGGATAAATTCATTTTTTTTTTTCAATTATGCCTCTATTTGGGTTTGCCATATGAATCCACATTTTGCCTAAAAGTCAATTATGCATTGCCTCTCTCTCTTGAAATTTGTTTTACCTCTCCAATTTTATTTGCTCTCACATCAGTGATTGCATTTTTTTAAAAGCCTTTGTATTCTTCATTAACCCTCAGCGCCTGAATTTTTTTTTAAAAAAAGCTCTCAATTTGTTTTCTCACATCAGTGCTTGAATCTTTTTACTCTCCAAATTTTTTTCGTATCACTGCATTTCCCTTTATCTTGTGTTAACCTCATTTGAAATTTTTTTTTTACTTGCTTATCAACCCTTGTAAATTGCTTATTTATTTTGCTTTTCACACAGTTATGGCTCCTTGCACTAAAAAGCCTTGAACCAGAGAGAAAGGTCAGTATTCACAGTCCACACGTGAATATCCAACTCCTGACTTCCTTACCCCCGTCAACGAGCAAGCTTTTGGCGTCTTGGTATCCCGCTCCATCATTACCAGTCGCCGAGTTAGTCTTGCGCAACAATATGATGCTCTTCTAATGACTAAACTTGAACAAATGGGTTGGCAAAATTTGGTCAATTTACCAAAAAAGGTATATCCTTGACTCCTTGCCTTATTTTATGTCCACATACAATCTTCTGGTATTAACGCGGAAATTTACACTAGTAACTCCTATGTGAAAGACACTTATATTGAGTTTAATGTTAACACTTTGGCCATTATTCTCAATGTTGACACTAGTCCTTACCAAGCCTATTTCCAAACCGAGGCCCAAATGGCTCAAATTGTGGGTAACATTGAAGTTTATACAACCATTTGTCTTAACAAAACCACCAGGTCCCATCTTCAAGCTAAACACCTTGAACCCCATCTTCACTTTCTTCACCGATTTTTATTAGAAAATGTCACTCCAAAGGCCGGTCATTATGATGCTATTCCTACTTTTAATGTCTATCTACTTTATTGTTTTGAGATTGAGTACCCTCTTGATTTATACTACATCATCATAAGGGAAATGAACCTTGTTTCTCAATCATGTGACAAATCATTAGTTTTTGGCGCTTTATTGACAAAACTCTTTAAACACGTCAAAGTCAAATTTTTCAAAGAGCCCGAAATACCTATTGCTTCCGATATCAGTGAATACACCATCACCCGTGCTGGAGCAGGTGATGTTCTATTAGCCAGTATGGCTGCCCCTAATGTTCCCATGGAGGAGCCTCAAGATCCTCCTCCCGTTGCTATGCCACCACCTCATTAACCGCCTCTTGCTTATTGGATGGATTTTTTAGCTTTGGAACAAGACCGCTATAACCAACACCTTGCCTGGGAACAAGAAATGAGTCGGTAATTTGGCGCCCTCAACACCCGTATTGATTATATTGAGGCCCGCGTTGATGTCATTTATCATTATCATTTCCCTCCTCCTCCTCCAGATTTTGAGCAGTGATTTCCTTTTGATAATGTCAGAAAGGGAGAAACTGTGGTAATGTTTTGTATTGTGGTAACTGTGGTTATGTTTTGTATGTGATGTTTTGTATTGTGGTATTATGGTTTTATTTTTTAACCTGATGAAGACCAACTTGTTTTTATACTGATGATATTTGTTTTGGAAAACTATTGTGTTAAAACATCTACAGTTTGATATCTTAATCTCATATCATGACTTTGATTAAATCATATTTATTGCTAATGTGCTAACTTATGTATCTAGTATGAATAATCATTTAGGGAGCATGACTGGAGGGGGAGTTTTTCTTACTCTCAAACAAATCGAAATATCATGGTGTGCCATCATCAAAAAAAGAGGAGATTGTTAGACTTATTTATTTTGATGATTTATTTAATTCTGTTTTTGATTTATTTGGAAGAGAAAAATAGATTGAAAACTTAATTTATTCCATTATTTTTCACCTAAACTTTTATCTTAAATATTTTTGGAGTATATATATATTTGCTCTAATTATGAGGTAATTTCAGCTCAAAAGCAGTGCCCAAAATAACCCAGCACAGCAGCAGTTCAAGCAGTAATTCAAATAGTCCAGCTCAACAAGGCATCGGACGTCTAGGTGGACATCCGACCGGTCAGCCGGCCGGACGACAGGCCAACGGATTTTTGCCCAGTTTTGCTTCAATTCAAATTTTCTTCTCACCGGCTGTCTACCCAACAGTATCCTCGACATCCGCGGAAGCCATCCTTGACAACCGAGACCCACCGGACGTCTGGGTGGACATCCAGGTGGACGTCCCTCTAGAACAAAATTTCATTTTGGACAGACCACTCTGTTCTATTTTTCAAAGAGAGCTGTCATCTATCAGACCCATGCTTTGCCTCATTCAAGATCTAATTAGTAATAGAGGAATGCATCATTTTGAGTAAACTCAATCTTTTTGAATACACGCAGCAATCAACAGCTCCATAATCTTCTCCTTGATAAATAGCAGAGCTTCTGCTGAACAATATATAAGAAAATATACAAGTTAGAAAACATTCTCTGATTAATCATCACTCTCACCTTTCATTTACTCTCTGAAAAGTGTTCCTCAAATTTTGGTTTACATTTTTCTCTCAGAAATTATACACTAAGCCTTATAACTTTAAGCTTATTTTACTTGTATGAGGTTTACAAAAAAATCAGAGTTTCATCTTATATATCTATCTTTGAGAGACAACTCATGTAGCTTTCTTTGAAAGCAAAAACAACTTTATTTCAACCTTGTAAGAGTGTAGTACACTCAGTGTTCTTGACTCCTTGAGTCTGATTGAAAATCAGCTAAAGAAGGCAATGGTTTGGATTTAAAAAGTCTGTGTAAAATATGTGAAGGATTGCTCCATTTATGAAGAGGTTGCTAGCACCCCTGTGAAGCTAAAGTATAGTGAAAAATCTCAAGTGAAGCTTGAGGAGTGGATGTAGGCTTGGTTGAAACTGAACCACTACAAATCTGTTTGTCTCTCTCTTTCTTATCTCTTTATTTTGTTTAATTGTCATAGCTATATCTCACATTTTCACTGTGCCAAATTCATTAACTGATATAGTTGTTAGAACACTTGTTTTAATTATCTTTGTTTCATTAGCTATATTTATATGTTGTGTCAGTTGTAATTTTATTGGGGTATTATTATTATTTCATCATACTCTCACCTTTTTTGAAAATAATATAAATCTAAAATTTTAAAAATCCAATCAAATTAAAAATTCAATACAATTCTCTCTTTAAAATACTCAACATTTTATCTTTTTTGCAACCTGGCCAACTTCTCCCCAAATGTAATAATTATTCTCTCTCTTTGCCAATAGTCTAAACTTATTTTAAGTTTGTTTGCTTGTGTTTTTTTTTTTTTTGTAAATTTATATTTTCGTGTGAGTATATATTTTTTTCTTTCTATATGACTTTTTTTTTGTTTTCAATGCATTTTTTTTCAACTAAATTAAAAATAAATATATATTTGTTAACTATATTTATTTTGGGAGTTGATTTGAAGTTTTTTTTTTTTTGGTATGGATGTTTGTGTATTTTTTATATTGTTGTTATTACTTCTTTTGATATATGTGAATTGATAATATAATTATGATTTATTTTATTTTATTTTTTTATTTTGTAGAAAAAAACGTCTTATATTGTTATTTATGATTTGGCCATTTTTCAAATTTCTTAAACAAAACTTTCAAATTTTTTATTTGTAAAAAATTAAAAATATTTAATTGACTTACCCATCAATAAATAAAATTTTAAATAATGAACACTATTCCATAATTTATGGATTTAAAAAAAAAATTAACACTTATATATGGAATAAGAAAACCTAAAATTACGCATTTTTTTTATTTTTCATTTTTAACTATTTAAAACTCTAACGGTTTCTTTTTATTTTCACAATATTGTCTTTTTATATTTACAAAGATAAAAAATAGACCGGAGTTGCATAATGGTTAGTGTAGGTAGTGAGTAGGACTGGCAACGGGGCGGGGCGGGGCGGGGCCGGGGACTACCCCCCCGTCCCCGATCCCCGAAAGTAATACTCCCCCCCGTCCCCGTCCCCGATCCCCGACGGGGACCCCTATCCCGGCCCTATCCCCGCCCCCGATCGGGGATCGGGGATCCCCGACCCCGGATAATCCCCGATTTTTGTTTTTTTTTTTTTTATGAACTTGAAACTCAGACATCAACCAGCCAATATGTTCCAACAACCAGTTTCACTACTTTGGACTCCACTATTTTCCCTTTTTGCTTTTGTACAACATGTTGCTTTGACAAAAATACTAAATGATCTAGTGTGAAAGGGAATGTTGATTTCATTGGACCATTGTTGACAGACCCACCAAATATATTCTCCTCTTGAAAAATGATTCAAACCTCTAAAATATACAAAATATTTACAGATCTATATATATATAAAATATATTCTCCTCTTGAAAAATGATTCAAACCTCAGATATATATATATATATATATATGTAAACCCTAGAAAGAGAGAGAGAGAGAGAGAGAGAGAGAGAGAGATACCGAAACAGAGAGAGCCGGAGGAGCGGCGGTAAGGGACGATCGGAGGATCGCCGGTGAGGAGGGAGGCTCGACGGTGACAGATGAAAGAGAGAGGGAGAGACCAGTGGCGAGCGAGAGGGAGAGACCAGTGGTGAGCGAGAGAGAGAGAGAGGAGCGCCGTGGGTGAGTGAGAGGCTCGGTGGTGATGGAGGATCGCCGGTGAGGAGGGTCGCCGGTGAGGAGGATCGTCGGTGAGGAGGGAGAGACCAGTGGCGAGCTGCGAGAGAGGGAGAGGAGCGCCGTGTGTGACAGTGTGAGAGGGAGTTTGGTGTGGTGTCTGAATGAAAGGAAAGGAACCCTAATCAAATACAAAGCATATATGATATATATATATGCAAGGATAAAAAGGTAATTTCGTCTCGGGGAATTAGCGGGGCGGGGCCGGGGCCGGGGAGCGGGGCCGGGTCCGGGTATGAAACATATATCCCCGTCCCCGGCCCGGATATCATCGGGGATGAAATTTTAAATACCGTCCCCGGCCCGTAGGGGATATTTTTCGGTGAATAACCATTAAATTTGGGGACGGGGGTCGGGTCACCGTCGGGCCGGTTTCAGATTGCCATCTCTAGTAGTGAGCATGGCAACAACAAGGGTGATGATGAGCTCGGCTAGAGTATTGTTTGGGTGGATTTTGAAAAGGTGAATATTAAAATAATAGTAGATAGTTTGGGTGATGAATTGATTTAGAAAATTAATGTGTGGTTGAGATTAAGTGTGAATTTTACTATATAAAAATTGAATATGAATTATATATATATTTTTTTATATAATTTTGGATACTTTTGTATAACTATAAAAAATTATTGTGATCACATGTTACTTATCATTTGATATATTATTGTTGTATTATCGTAATGAATTTTATTATTAATGTCTATTATCAATGCAGTGGTGAGATATCATATGATAAATAAAAATATGTTTTGTTATTATTATTATTGATAATATATTTCTTTATTTGCCTTTTTACAATGTTCAAAAAATTAATTTATGTTTATTGTTAATTTTTGTAGATGAGAAGTCAAAAATAAATTTTAACCAAATTCAAGCTATAACTAATTTGATATTGAGAAAAGGAAATTTCAAAAGAAATTATAATTATATATAATTTTAAAATATTTTTAAAAAAATACAAGGAAAAATTGGAACTATAAATTAAAACTATCAAACAACCTAATTCTATGAAAAAATTTAAATGAAAAATTTATCAAATTTGAATTTATAATTATTAAATATTTTTAATAAGCCATTAGTTTTTTATTTAGGTTCTAGCCTGATCTGATCTTAAATAGTTTTTCAGATATAAATATATCTTAATATTGATACATTCAAAATTAAACATATTTTAAGAAGGCTAAATTATATCGATAGTTATTGCATTTTGCCTCTTGTGTCAATTTGGCCTTTGTAATTTCAATTAGTTCGATTTTTACCCATAATTTTAGATTTTGTATTAATTTAGTCTAATTGATAATGCCGGTCAAGATTTTTGAAATAAAATAGTTATTGCATTGGTTGAGATTAACTTATTGAGTTGAACAAGTTTATAATTTTGTCTATAAAAGTATAACAGATACTACTCATGTATGTATTTTTAATAAAAAAAATATTAGCAATTATAACAATTGGACCAAATTAAGACAAAATTATAAATTAGGGTCAAAATTGAGCAAATTAAAATTGCTAAGGACAAAAATAACACAAGAGTTCAAATATAGGAATTACCAATGTAATTTATCTTTTTAAGAATAAGTACATAATTTCTTAATTAATTTTGAAATTGTTAATAAATATACCAAATATTTTTGTTATAATTTTTTTTTAAAAATATATTTACTAATTAAAAATTAAATAAATAGGTAGGTCTACTAACTCATAGATTGGACATGAATTAGACGATTCTCTAAGGACAAGGCTTAAATCAAGAATCATTGGCAAAAAAAGATCAACTTAAACTAAATTTTTTTGGCTACTTTTTAGTATTTAATCCAATATTAGAACCCTAAAATTAGCTCATATCAGTCATGAACTGACAAATTATGATATAATTTAAATTTATTAAGACTATAATATGACCTACAATTTAGGATGACTATATCTTAAATAATTTTTTATACATAAATATATATAACTATTCATTTAATTGTTTTAAACATAAATATATAAATTTTTTTTTAAACTATAGTTCAAACTTTTTAATAAGTATGCATAAAATAAGTCCATATTTAGTATTTTTATTATAAAAAAATATTTACAAATATTTATTTACTAATTTAATAAATAGATAGGTTAAATGATTCATACAAGTTAGGAATAGAACAAGACAATTTTTAATGATTAAGTGAATAACAAGTTGGCGTAAATCTAATGTTAAGCCCAAATTTAATATCACAAGTGAATCCTAATTCATTTTTATGTAAATCTTATAACATAAGACAAATTATAATTTTTGGACTTCACAAAATAAAAAAAAAAATTAATATATTGACAAATGTAATTTACCACTATCATATGATAAATTAAATTTACAAAACTCATAAGACAAAATATATTTATTTTTTATCATAAATATAATTTTTGTGATTTATTTTTACTTTTTATCGCTTAAATTATGACATATATTTGTTATTAAGAACTTAAAACATATGATTAATGACATAACAATAAAAAAAATTCTCTTATATGTAATTCTGATAAAAATGAATAAATTTTAATTAATTTTAAATTATTTTTACAACGTATTGTAGATAATTTTTTAAATTATTATTTAATTTTAAAAATTAATTTTTAATTATTTATTTATAGTCGTAACCAATTCCCAAACGAAGGCTTTGCTTGGCAAGTAAGCCAGTCCGCAATCGAGTAGTAGAGTCCAGTCCATTCGATTCGATTCGGTGCCGACTTCAAAACCAGAACTTTTTTTGTGTTGTTCATATTCTCTCTCTCTCGCTCTCAATCTGCAACAATGGCGGATGAGAAATCAGTGTTGGCAGTGATTAGGGCAGCGAGACCCTCCTTCAGAAACGCCTCCGACAAGATGGCCTTCGCAGTTCACTCCTCCTTCCTCGCCTCCGGCTACCTTCTCCACTCCACCGGCCCCCCCGCCTTCTCCGACAACGCCCTCTCCTCCTCCTCCACCGGTAAACCACCTCTCTCTCTCTCTCTCTCTCTCTCTCTCTCTAGGTTATGAATAATTTGTTTTTTGATGTATAGATGAGGTGGGGATTGATAATTGGAATGAGTTCGAGGATGATTACGCTTTTCTGTACTCGAACCCTGAAAAGGATTCAAAGAAGGTGTTGGTGAAGTGTGTCGCCATGAACGATAAGTTGCTTGTTGATGCTTTGAAAGTAGGCAGTTCTGAGCCTGCTCATCTCCAAATCAAGTTAGGGTTTTTCTTTCTCTTCAATTTGGTTTCTTGTTCGTGACTTTGAAATTAATTGCTTAATTTTTTTATTATTTTTATTTTTTGAATTTTTGGGTTTTTTTTTTTTGTAGCATTCCGGATTATGATAAAGAGAATGGTGGCACCAATTATGGTGAGCAGTATAAGAATTTGGATAAGCTGGTGAGCAGTATAGACAAAGAGATTTTGTCTAAATTGAATCGTACTTCAACAGAGAGTTCATCAACTCAGCCTTCAAGGTGATTATTTTGCAATTTTTTTTTCTTCTTCTTAAGTTGTATATTTTTATGTAATTGGTTTCAATGGGTGTGTGATAAGATTAAGAAAGAAAGAATGAAAATATGGTTAAGTCAGTACCATGAAAACATATTGATGCAACGTTAGTTTCCTAGGCATTATTTGGCATGTGATGCAATAGTAAAAGGATATGAATTTGTTTAAATTAACTGAGGATGTAGTCTTTGACATAGTAGAATGATGAAAAAGAATTTAAGTATTGGGAATTTTTGAGATTTTCAGCGCACAACTGGGGTGTTAATTTATTTTCTGTGGAACTAATATGTTATAAAGCTGTAGTGTAGCCAACATAATTTGGTTTTAGGGGCGCATAGATTTCTAAGGGAGAATTTTTTCATAGTTTGGTTTTGGACATCAAGAGAATTTTTTTGTCATGTTGCCATCATATTTCTGATCAAATTCTTGCCAGTTATGTTGGCCATTTGCCAAAAGAAAATTTGCTTGCTGTGTCACTTTGTTTTTCTGCAGTCACTAACTCACTAACATGCTAATTGACTTACTTTAATGTTTGTATTGACATTTGAGGTTTTTTGTGTGATGTTCTTGTATTCCTACTCCCATTCCTTATTATAATTTTGCATACCAAGGACTCCCTCTCAACTGACTGATATATTGTTATATTTTATTTGCAGTTCTAGAACAAGGGATGTGGAAGTTACTGAACCCCCGATTCATAGACCTCAACCTCCTCCTGCAGGGTACTTTTAAACTAAAAAGTTTCATTTGGTTGATGCATTCCTTCAATAGAAGCCTTATGAGTCATTGCATGCATCGTTTTATGTTTGATCCACAGATCATTGCTGACAATATGATTTTTGGATTTTGAAGTTTTAGTGTTGTGTTATTCTAGACTCTAATATGTAACTATGATGGTATTTATAAATATTTTTCCTGTGTGTGTTTGTTTTGTAATGCAATAATGCTTCCTCTTTTAGATATCACAACAATCTAAATGGTGAAGAGTGTTAATGATTAGATTACAGTAGATGATTAAACAGTTCGAACTTTTTAAGAAATAGCACTTGCAGTTTCTTGTAGATTAAGTGATGTGGACAATTTATTTTGATTCCTTCCCTATGTAAAAATTACCCATTTGTGTTTTCCATTGGGCTGTGGGTTTAGTTGGTTGGATTTAATCCAAGTTGAGCACAATGAGGACAGGAAAGTTTGGCTCAGACTATTTGAGCTCTGGGTTTGGGGTACCTAACCATGTGGTAGCCAAACTTAGGACCTTGGAATGTATGAGTTGAAACTTGCAAGACAAGAAAAAGGTGGAATATGGAGAAGGCTTTTCCTAATGAATGACAAGGTTCATTTGTCAATTTTTTTTAAAGCCTAATTAGCTAAACTATATTCCTTTGAATTGAGGAACTTGTCTACCTTAATAGTAGAAGAATGAGCGGCCTTTCCAAATGTCCTAAGTCTGAGTTACCTAATAAAAATGAAGGTGAGTTTTCTACTGCCGTGAAAGGAACTTTCAGCTGAGTTTTGATGGAACTGGGAAATTATGTCCATTCAGATGAGTTCACAATTTTGGTCTTACAGATTGCTGCTTTACTGGTGTCTTTATATAATATACATGCTATATGGTCAGGTGACTCATCAAAATATGAGGCTCATATCATATTTGCTTGTCTAGTTGATGTGGCCATCTGAATGCAAATGGTAATATGTTTTGGACTAGGCTGAAGTCATTTTTAATATCCTCTAGGATCAGGAAAACTAGTGTTGTCGCTTGACTTAGGATGGTCCCCTCCACAATAAGGATGCATTTTTATGTCTGGGCCTTTCTGGCCAAATCCCTTGCTCCATCTAGTCTGACAGAGCTGATCTTTTTGCAATTGTGGTCAAACAAATTAGGTCTTATTAGGTTCAATGGTGGCTTTCCTTTTCTTTCTTTTTTTTCTCTTCCTATTTCCTTTCTTGAACATTTTTACTTTTATCATCCGATTTAGCTTAGAGATTGACCCCACTAGTTGAATTAGATTGAGCCAGTTTGACCTACTCTTCAGGTTGATGTCCATTTGGTTAGAAGGAATAACAGCACAATATCAGGTTTCCAAAAGGGTGTTGGAACTTCTTATGTAGTCTGAAGTTCTGAACACAAAACTGGCATTCAATCTCAACAGGAGACCAAGTAGCTCCTGATGGGGAACAATTCATTTGATGGTAGACCGAATGACTCTATGATATTATGTCGGTACGAAGGCTTATAACCGTCTTCTAATCCTATAACTTTCATCAACCAATATTGAGAATTGTTGAAACTATCATATTGGAAGATCAATCGGCCACAGTAATTTTGCTTGCTTTCTTCTGCCGCCATTGGTGGTTGACACACATGTGAACAATACACGAGACCTCATTGCTGCTGTACTAGTGTTATCTTTATATTATACACGTGCTATATGGTCTGGTGACTTGTCAAAATATGAGGCTCATATCATATTTCCTTATTTGTTGTCTGCTGTGCAGAATTGTGTATCCTCCAGTTTATCCTGTGGGTGCCAGTGATCTGTTTCCTGGGCCTGGTGCTGGAATGTACCCAACCAGGTATTGCTGGTCCTGATTGTTGTATTTCTTTTTATTGTATTAGATGCAGTTGCTTGGTCAGTTTTCCATTTTAGTAAGTAGTTTGAAATTCCCGAATTGATAATTTTATTATTTGTTTCAACTGTCTATCAGAGGTGATTTTGGCATCGGTGGTGGCGGCATGTTTGTAGGTTTGTCAAATGGTCTTATTTTTCAACTTTTTAATCAATGGATACATTAAACTCTTTTGAGGCTTATATCTGTTCATTATGTGGGGACAGGACCTGACCATCCTATGTTTGGTGGGATGGGAAGAGGGATAGGTCCCATTTTGCCTGGTGGACTACCGTGAGTTATTCAGACCGTGTTTCTCTCTTCCCCTTTTCTCTCTTAGTTTGAATAACTATCATTCGAGCTGGGTTGTAATTGGAATTTATTAATTGAAGCAGGGGTGTTCCACTGGGTGCTCGTTTTGATCCTTATGGGCCGCCGGGCGTTCCTGGATTTGAGCCTAATCGATTTGCCAGGTATCTCGATGCAAATGAAATGGATTTTTATTTTCTTGATGATTGTATGAACTACGAGACTAAATGGGGAAATTCAAAGCTCAATGGCTGTTGTTTCAATATAAGTATATATTATTATTCCTTCCGTCTCATATTTTGTGTTAAGTTTAAGAAAACATCTTTGCATGTTAAATTTACACAAGTATCCTTTCTGTATAATTGGTATAAATTTCTTGGGAATTATGATTGTATTTAACATAAATGTAAAGAAGGGTAATATCTAATATGGGGAAGTGATGATCAAATTTTAAACTTTTCAAACTAAAACACATAAAATGGGACTTACAGAAATGAAAAATAAGATGAATAAAATGGGACGGTGGCAGTATCAGTTTCTGGGGTGCTTTTTGAACCCTTAAATGCAGCTAATAGGGCACAGTTCAACATTAGATCATTGCTATGGTGCTCAGTGAACAAGCTGGGCTAACATCAAATTTATTTTTGTCAACTCTTTTTAAATGGCTTTTCTCAAATTGCTTCCTCTTGAATTGGGATCAGAACTTTCCTGGTTTCCTATTGATATGATTTCCAAAAATAATTTCTTTTCTATTTGTGGAACTGTGGAAGATAGAGTTGAGCCATCATTTTTTTTTCAAGGGGGTCTTTGATCTGGTCAGGTCGTCTGTTTTTTCTCTCTTTTCTGTTTCTTCTCCCAAAAATCTGGCATTTGGACACAAGTGAGCATCTTCTAAATCATCAAATAAAGTGGGTTGTATGACCTCTCATTTGATCTTATCTTCATGCCTTCCAGCCATCTGAATGCAAATTGTAATATGGTTCCAAATGGGTTCTGGACTCCACTAAAGTCAGGAAAACTAGTGTTGTCATTTGACTTAGGACCATCCCCTCCATAATATGGGCTTATTTTTATGTTTTGGCCAGCCAGGCCAAATCCTCGGGTCATCTAGTCTGACGTGGCTGATCCTTTTGCAATTGTGGTTGAACCAAATTAGGTCATGTTGGTTTCAATGGTGGTTTGCTTTTTTTTTTTTTTCCCCAAACATTTTTAATTAAATCATTAAATTTGGCTTAGGTTGTCCCCACTAGTTGAAATAGGGTGAGACAGTTTGACCAGTTCTTCAGGTTGACGGCCAGTCTGGTTGGGAAGAATAACAGCACAATGCTAGGTTTCCAAACTTCTTATTTGGTCTGAACACAAAGCTGGCAGTCAAATCTCAACAGGAGACCACATTGCCCAGTTTTGGAGTTCTTTCGATCTGCTTATGCATTCGATTAAACATGTGTGTATATAGCTGACAAATCTGCGTCATAGTGTTGCTTTGGTGCTTTTAAGCTTATGAGAACATTATTTTGCTTGCTTTCTTCTACTGCTACGTTGGTGGTTGACATGTATTTTTCTTATAATGTTTCGCAGAGACCCACGGAGGCCGGGGCGTGGAACACATCCAGACCTTGAGCATTACCGAGATGGTTCCGACTATATATAAAGATTAGGAAACTCGTTTACCCCCAATCAGAAGTGAAGTTTAGAATAACTAATTGGTGGTTTAATCATATGTTTTTGTTTTTTGGCTTTCACTTTGTCAATGTGATAATATCACTTTTTCTATTCTTTTTGTTTTTGCTTGCTTCCTCCCAAGGGATGAATTGTCTTTGTCTGCTACCAAAGTTTTTGTTCAATAGGATTTGAGAACCACCTGTATATGGTTCGATGTGCTTTTGATGCTTTTATTGTTGGGTTTTGATGCTTTTATGATTGTTTGGCAAACCAAATCTGCGGAATCATTGTACAAAGAACCTGCCATGTTTATACCACGAAACCAAAATGGAGTTCTGTTTGTGTTTTTCTGATCTTCAGGAAAGATGTTCCAATTTTTCTTTCCTTGTTTTGTTGCTCATGCTCCTCAAATCTTGTCAAAGAAATCTCTCTCTCTCTCTCTCTCTCTCTCTCTCTCTCTGTGTACTGTACAAAATAAACATATTTGTTTCAAGTACTGAAAATTTTTAAGTTCTTAGCGGAGGTACTGTCCAAAACGTAAATTGTACTTTGGAGAACGTGGAATCTTTGTCGAATGGCATTTAGGTTTGTATAATTATTTTGACCAATGAGTGACCTACAGTGGGCGTGCCGGAGTGGTTATCGGGCATGACTAGAAATCATGTGGGCTCTGCCCGCGAAGGTCCGAATCCTGCCGCTCACGGCTTATAAGGTAATCAATCAGCTAATTGTTTTACTAATCTTTTTGTGTTAATTAACTTTATTATTTCTTTTTTTTAAATGAATGAATTTTTTTTTTCTTTTTTTTCGTTTCTTTTGCTCAACTGAGTTTTTATTAATTAAATTTATTTTGATTTTGTTTTTTGCTTAAGAAAAATAGTATGATCAGAAAAATGAGCGTTACAAGTCTACAATCAACTTTGTCTAGTTTGTTTCTAGTCCAAACCATGTTGTGTGGAGTCATGGGATCTGCCAAGAGTCTTATCTGAATGATTTGAACTGTTCATTATTTAGACAATAACGTGTAGATTATCATAAAAAAAATTTGATCGATCCTATAATAATAGCCATGTTAGTTTATTGAATTTGTCTCTAAAAAAATGGATGGTTTTTTTAATATATGTCATTCTTTTTATTTTTTTTTTCTTTTTTGCTGAATAAATGTTATAACTAACATGACTACAGTTATCGAATTAACTTGATTTTTTTGATTTTTTATAGATAATTTATATGTTGTAGTTTAAAAATAAATAATACATATCATCAAGATGAAATAAGTGATAGGTCTTACATGCCCAAATAGCTTGGTGTAGCTCACTGGACTCTATTTTTATGAACACTAGCGGCTGAGACACACGTAATGCGTGTGCAAATTAAAAAAAAAATAAAACTATATTATGTAAATTGTGTTTGTATATATATATTTTTTATATTATGTAATTCATATTTTTTTAAGGGGAAGACATGCTTTTAAATGTTGTCTACGTTATGAAAAACTTTAAAATGATATATGGAGAAATATTTTAAAAAGTGTTTTGATATATATATATATATATATGCATACATTTTTGTATTTGAGATGGCATCACATTGTTTGGTTTTATGTCTTCTTGCCAATATACAATTGTTTTTAGCAAAATTCTTTCTGAATCATGTCATTTTAATGTAAGGTATTTTTGTTGCTACCGGATTATTTGGAGATCATAGTCACTCAATAGGCGGTAATGGTAAGCAAATTTACTTGCATATTCTGATAAAATGCAAAATATAAACCAAAAAAAAAGAGATCACTTTTTTTGACTAAATAATTATAGAATTTGTACTAAAATAAATAAATAGATACTGATAGACCACGTACAGTAAAAAGCCAATTGCATTTCTAATTTCTAAATTAAAAATACGTGGTAAAAAGTCATCACATACCATTTGAATTGGTTGATTGGAATTTTTATGATACATCATAATAAAGTAATAAAATTAAAAAAAAATTGAGAAAAATTGAAGAAAAGAGTTTTAGTTAAAAAGAAATTTAGAAAGAACTGGAAGAAAAAAAAAAAAAAACTTTACAATACTCAATCCGTATTTTACATACCAATAATATAAAAATAAATTGTATGAAAAAAACAGACCTAATACTGCTTATTTTTATATTTTTATTTGAGGAACAATTGCTTCCAAAATTAACAAAATGGTTAAGGTTAAAAATAAAAATAACAATAGTATAGTTTGATTGAGAAAATTAAAGTGAGCAACTTTAGTAAGAAAAAGACAACAGAAATGTGCAAACTTGTCAATGATTTGATGGAAATAAATTTTTTAAAAGGTTTGTGGAACTGTGAAACAATAAAATGAAAGTAAGGGAACAGAATGTGTATGTAGATATAGGGATGAAGTATTTTTTCTTTTTTTTTAAAAAAAAAAAAATCTAATTGGACAGTAGTTAAATGAGAGAAGTTGTAGGTGTGGAGCAATAAAAGATGAGGGTATAAAATGTGGGCAGTTAAACAGTGTAGGTGTAAGTTTTTTTCTTTTAAATTATATAATTTCCAGGTGACAAAAGCTTTAGAAATGAGAGCAAAACAAAAATGAAAGTAAAAAATGCAGCAAAAAAATATAAGAAAAAGGGGAAAATAGAAAAACTTGAGGAGAATATTATTAGAAATTTTATAAAAATGAAATATTTTATTGAAAAAAAAAGGAAAACTAATTGGAGACATATACAAATACTTGGATGGTTTCTAAATTTTTTAGTTATATAGTTTATTAATTTTTTTTTCCCCACTCATTTCTAATTTTATGTTTGTAGAAAACTTTAATACTATATGAAATAAATAAAAAATCATTATAAAATTTCATTAATTTTCATTTACACCAAATATGTTTCAAACAACTTGAACAATACATCAATAGTAAACTCATATTTTTGTTATTGCATTTTCTATCACACATGCATAAATCATAAAAAGTGATAAACACCCACAATTGAACATCGATTCAACGTGCAGGTCAAGTTTGAAACTTTCATAATACATCCAATTTAGGCTTGGTTTGGAAAGTGGGTTGGCTTTTTGGCTTTTTGGCTTTTTTGGTTATTTTAGCCTGGGCTTAAAAGCTTGGTTTGGGAAGGGCTTTTTGGCTTTTTGGCTTTTTTGAGTTTTTTTGTGAGAGAAGAATGTAATGATTATGGGTTGGATGTGATGTTTTGTTTGTTATGGCTAAAATAGCCTATTTTGTTTTTTATGGCTAAAATAGCCAAAAAAGCCTCCAACCCCACTTGCCAAACAGAGGCTACGGATAATCTTTTACTTAGTCACGAGACGAATTATTGATAGTTTGCTTATAATGTATGATTAAAGGCTCGTTTTGAAAAATATTATTTTAATAATTTTTTAATTTTTTATAAAAAAATATGCAAAAAAAATAGAGAGTAATGTAACACCTTATAATAACTTTTTAACTTTTTAACTAAAATATATAATTGTCAACCGAAGTCTAAGTTTCGTTCATAAACAAAGTGTGATAATAAAACTATTTTTTCAAGAGACGATGTAATAACTTTTTCAATACAAAAAAATTCAAATGTCTTTCTTAGAGCATCCACACCAGCCTCTTTAAATTTTTAGTCAAATTAGAGCTTCAAAACTTATTTTGCTATTTTAGTTAGTCACCTTTTTAGTACCTCCAGTATCAAACTCTCTATTATAATTTAATCTTATTAAAATATTATTTTCTTATTGTGTTTGTTATTCTTTTATTTTTTATTAAATTGATGAGTTATCAGTCAAACAATTCTTAAAAAATACAAAAAATAAAAAAAATTGCCGTTGATCGGTTGACTGGCCGGACTTCCGGTAACACTAATCTGCTTATTGTAGTGATAAACAGTACCTCACTACAACAAACGAGATACTGTAACAATCACAAAAGGAAACGAGCTGCAAGTGAGACTAATAGAGTTAATTTTTTAAAGTTTATATCTCTAATTTAATTAAAAAATAATTTTATCAAATTTGATGAGGACGCTCTCAGAAGCAACTTATCTCGAACTAGGTTGTGTCCCTTAATTTTATCCCAACCAAACATTGGTTTTTGGTAAAATTATATAATCACTATATATATCATTGACTACAATGTTGACTGAAGATTTTATTGGTGCAAAGACTTGGGGAGCTGTGCCGGCGAAATTTAACAACTTTCCCTTTGTTTTTGTTTTCACTTTTGAACTTTCAAATGCATGAATGGAAGACCTCATATTGCTATCTAGTAAGTAAAATGACTGGTGAAAGTTGCTTGTTAACTGCTTATACTATCATCCTTATGTTTTAAGTCATATAGATTGATGATTACTTTATTATAGTTTGCTTTAGCCTTTAGTTGAGATTTATATAAAGAGATTTTTTTTAAGGGAAAAATGAATAGTTTATAGGAGTACTTCATTTTCATTTCTCTTTTTTTTTTTCAAATTTTATTCTCAAATTGATTAAAGTTGTTTGACCCCATCTAAATAAAACTTATTTGAAATAAGCTTGTTTATGACATGGATAAGCCTATAAAGATCATAGCCCACCATTTAGGGTCCAATACACAACTCAAATATTAAGGCCCAGCACTTCCGAAGCCCCATGTAGCAAAAAGAACCAATGACATCAAGACACATATCAAGAGAAGGGCAAGCCATATAAGCAGACAAAGATCTGCAAAGTTATTGCCACTGCACATCGCCATTAATAAAGCCCCTCACAGCATTTATTGCGACAAGCCCTCTCCATCGAGACAGAACGTCTTCACCATGAACAAGGTAAGCTAGAGCATAGACTTTCGGCCAAGGTGACAGGTCGGAAGGGACGACGAAATGATTACCAGAGGATATAAGCAAAGGTCCAAGACAGAAAGAAAGTTAAGCTTTTCTATCTCTAAACTATCTCTACAATCCACTTCTCTTTCTAACTTGCTCGTCGGAGGGTTCGCTGGGGGACTCCCCGTTCCCCATTGAACTCTTGTGCAGGTTCTCTGGTGGGCTTGATCACTCAGATACCGGTTGGAGAAGCGTGGATCAGTCCGACCCATCCAAGTCTCTTGTAGCATCATCAGTTGGCGCCGTCTGTGGGAAGCACTTACTTCGCGCGCCAGTTGTGCTCATTGTCGCTGGAGGCTCTTCCCCAATAACCCCTTTCCTACCACCTGCCAAGGTGTATGGTCACGACTAGATCCATGGCTTCTCACCCCAATGTTCCCGATCATCAAGCCGACCTCCCCAACCCAAATAACCCACCACCGTATTTCACCGAGCTCACCAACAGCATTAACCGCTTGGCCGAGCAAAACCAAGCCCTGATTAATGCTCTTCTCCAAAGAAACCTTCCTATGCCTCCTCCACCACCTCCAGATATTCCCCCTAACCAAGAATGAGCCCCGAGCCATACTATCCTGCAGCCTAATCCACCCAACTTGGAAGGCTTATAACTCCCTCCCCCAGGTATAAACCTGCCACCTCGGGGCCCACAGCCATCGATCCCGGCACCGACCCTTGAAGGAGAGGCCAGCAGGGTCCAACCCCCGCTGCCCTCCGGTGGTGAAAACATCCCTCTCTGGGACGCAGAACTCCGAGCTATGAAGCTCCAACTCCAAGGGGTCATGCAGAACATACAACATAAACCATCTACCATAGCCAACTCCCCATTTGTTGCTTCCATCAGGGACAAACCTCTACCCCCCAAATTCAAAATGCCCACCATCGACTCTTTTGACGGTACGACGGACCCAGTCGACCACTTGGAGACCTACAGAACCCTTATGATCCTCCATGCATTCTCTGACGAAATTATGTGTCGAGCTTTGCCCGTGACACTCAAGGGGCCAGCTCCACTTTGGTTTAGTTAGCTGCTGGCGGACTCTGTCTCCACTTTCCAGTACCTCAGTGACTCCTTCCTCAACCATTTCATTAGAGCTCAGCGCCAGCGACGTCCGGCAACCCAACTCCTTAACATCCGTCAGACCGAGGGGAGTCGTTACGCAGTTTCGTTACCCGCTTCAACACTGAAGCCTTGCAGGTAGCGGAAAACGATGACAAAGTCATCCTTACAGCTTTCATGGCCGATCTGCGGTCATCTGACTTCCTCTTCTCTTTCTTAAAAAACCCCCCGACTTCCATGGCAGCCCTACTCTCCAAAGCCCAAAAATACATGAATGCCGAAGATTCCCTAGCCGCTCGCCAAGACCCTACAGCCAAAAACCCCACCATCAGGGAGAAGAGAAAGGACTCAGACACCAGAAACACCCAATACAATAACTGAACACCTCATTATACTAACCGACCCCCCCGAGCCGACCGGTCGGCACCAGCCGGACCGCCCGGTCGGTTCGAGCGGTACACACCCCTCAATTCACCCATGGAACAAGTCCTCAATCAGATCCAGCGTAACTACCCCCTAAAATGGCCTCCATCATCGCGGACTCCTTCCAATTGGGGAGACCAGTCCAAATACTACCGTTTTCACCAGGACCACGACCATAACATCGAAGAGTGTGTTAACCTCAAAGATCAGGTCAAGGGCTTGATTTGTCAAGGTCGTCTCAGTCGATTCACGAAAACTCGCCCTCAGCAGAGACAACGGACAAAACCCATCAGAAACAACCGCTGGCACACCCCTCCCCGACAACCAGCACAACCTAACCAAGGTCATGATTGCCTCCACAGCAACCTCGGGCACAAGGTAACCTCGCCCCACCTGTTAGAGAAATCAGAGTTATTTCTGGTGGGCTTGCTTGTGGAGGATCATCTTGCTCGGCCCAGCAGAAGAACTCAGAAAAATAAGGCAGGGCTCAGACAAAGATGTTTCCATGTTGAACCGACCCCCCAAATAGCCTAAACAGTGGATCGAGCCTATCACCTTTACAGACGCCGATTGCACAGGCATCCGTTACCCCCATGACGACGCTCTCGTCATCTCCGCCCTCCTCTTCAATTACAAGGTTAGACGGGTTCTCGTCGACAACGGCAGTTCTTCAGACATCATCTTTCTCAATTGCTTCTGCCAGCTCAAGATCAGGGAAGAAAGTCTGTCCCCTCTCCAAACCCCTTTGGTCGGTTTCACGGGCGACCGGGTGACCTCCATTGGCTCCATCGATCTTCTCATCACAATCGATGAGCACTCTCGACAGACCACAAAGTTGCTCACCTTCCTTGTGGTCGACTGCCCCTCTGCCTACAATATCATCCTTGGCCGTATCGCCCTAAATGCTTTCCAAGCTATCACATCCACTTTTCACCTTGCCATCAAGTTCCCCACCGATCTTGGGGTTGGCATAGTGGGGGGAGAACAGACCGTGGCCAGAGAATGTTATGTCGCCTCACTTAAAGAAGTCAAGCTCAGGGAGGCTATGATCATTGAAGGACTTGACGTCAGAGACGAGGACGAGCTGGTCAGAGGGGAACCAATGGAAGAGCTTGTCGAGGTCCTCATCGATCCCACCAACCCAGCCAAAACTACCAAGATCGGCAGCCAACTATCCCCCCACGCCAAGGCCGACCTTACCGCCCTCCTGATTGAGCACAACGATGTATTTGCATGGACCCACTCCGATATGCAGGGTATTGACCCCTCTTTCACCACACACTGTCTCAGCATTAAGCCTTATTTCGGACCTATTCGCCAGAAACAACACATCTGTCACCCGAAGCACAATAACCTTATTGCTTCTGAAGTTGATAAGCTCCTTAAAGCACAGTTCATCACAAATGTAGACTACCCCAGATGGCTGTTGAATGTGGTTCTGGTTCGTAAAAATAATGGTAAGTGGCGGCTCTATGTCGACTACTCCGATTTCAACCGAGCTTGCCCGAAGGACAGCTATCCTTTCCCTCGCATAGATCTCCTGGTTGATGCCATGGCCGGTCATCAAATGCTCAGCTTCATGGATACCTTCTCTGGGTACAACCAAATTCTGATGGACCCGTCTGATTGGGAACGTACCTCCTTCATCACCGACCGAGGTACCTATCATTACCGTGTGATGCCGTTTAGGTTGAAAAATGATGGGGCCACCTACCAACGGTTAGTCAATGCTGTCTTTCATCACCAGATAGGCCGAAACATGGAGATATATGTCGACGACATGCTAGTCAAGAGCAAGCTCTCCACTGATCATCTGGCTGACCTGCGAGAGACCTTCACCACCCTACAAAAATACCAAATGAAGCTCAATCCGGAGAAATGCGTCTTCGGCATAGGATCTGGGAATTTTTTGGGTTTCATGGTCAGTTAGCGGGGCATTGAAGCTTACCCTGAAAAGATCAAGGCCTTGATTAAAATGCAGTCTCCCAGAACAGTTAAGGAGGTTCAGAGGCTTACTGGCCGAGTGGCCACCCTCAACCGCTTCATTTCCCGCGCAACGAATAAGTGCCTCCCCTTCTTCAAAGTTCTACGGCAAACTTTTGAGTGGTCGGCCGAATCCGAAAAGGCCTTGCAACAGTTGAAGCAGTGCATGGCCAACCCCCCCTCCTCTCTCAAGCAATCACGGGCGAACTCCTCTTCCTCTATTTAGCCGTGTCAAACACCGCAGTTAGTGCAGCTCTTATCATTGAAGATAGCTCTGTCCAACGGTCAGTCTACTACATCAGTCGGGCTCTTAGAGGAGCGGAACAAAATTACCTACTGTTAGAAAAAATGTCCTTGGCTTTGGTCACCATCTCCAGATGGCTCCGTCCTTACTTCCAAGCCCATTCCATAGTGGTAGTCACTGACCAACCATTGAAGAAGATAATGCAACAACCCGAGCTTTCTGGTAGACTTATGCAGTGGTCGGTCGAACTCAGCCAGCTTGACATCTCCTACTGGCCTCGGACAGCGATTAAGGGGCAGGCTGTTGCCGATTTCATTCTGGAATTCACTAATCCCCCTCCAACCACAGCTCTTTCGCCTCCACCAACCCCTACCGAGCCAGAAGACCCCCACTCTTGGACCCTCAACGTCGACGGATCATCCTGCAAGGAAGGCAGTGGGGCTGGCCTCATCCTCACCGCCACCGACGGTGGATATTTCAAGTGTGTTCTCTATTTCCTATTTGATGCAAGCAATAATGAGGCTGAATATGAGGCGTTGATTGCAGGTCTTCGCCTCGCCCGAGACATTGGTGTTAGCCATATCCAAGTGTTTAGCGATTCCCAGCTCGTCGTCGGGCAAATCATAGGGAAATTCGATGCTAAGAAAGATTTCATGCTGGCTTATAGGGATATTGCACTCCCCATCACTCGCCTCTTCAATAAATTCCACATCAAGCACCTCCCTCGAGCGGAAAACTCTAAGGCAGATGAAATAGCTCAGTTGGCTTCGGCAGACCAGTCAGACCTCAGCCACGGTGTCCGCCTCGAGTACTTGGCCCACCCTGCCATTTCCCCAAACCAGCAGTAAGTCTACTTCCTCCAAAATGAACCTATCCCCTGGGCGTTCGACATCTTTTTATTTTTGACAACGCGGGAATTGCCAGATGACAAACAGCAGGCCGCCAAAGTCAGGGCCCGGTTGTCTAATTACATTCTTGTCGATGGTCTTTTGTACAAAAAGGGTGTAGACGCGCCCCAAACGCCCCGGGAGGGTGAGTCCCGTTTTGTTCATATTGGGCTCACTATAGTTCAGACTCTCGAATTGTCACGGTTCTTAATCTGAACCAAAGAGTCCAAATCCGGCAAATTGTTTTGAGAAAAAAACAGATTTTTAGAAAAGAAGTGCCAAACATGGACTACTTTGCCAGATACAGAGTCGCCACCTAAATATTTTATTTTGGGAAATTTAGGAAACCCTGACTCGGTGCCAAAGGCCACGTGTCCGTCATCACCAAAGTTGCCTCGGCTCGGGAACTTTGGTACGATTGGAGAAGGTCAGCTATGAGCACCCCCTCTCGCCCGATCAAAGATCGGCCTCTACTAACCGTGATATCTTGTTTTGAAAGCATTATGTGTTCCTATTCCGGTTATTAGCCTAGAATTACTATGTTATGCGCACAACAAACAAGTATAGACCAAATCGCCTAAGTTGGAACAAAACATTTCATGTCCGTTTGTTTGAAAAACAGTTTGAAATTTGCTACTCGCAAGTAGGCTAAAGCACGGATTTCAATGAGTTGTTCCAACTCAAACGATCCAACCTTCACCCACAGGCATTCAAGCAGTTTATATCACATAAGCATCTAGCCACATGGTAAGCATGCTGTCATGTTGACATTCACACTCATGCGAGATGCTAAAGCATAAAAATACTTACAATGTACTCCAAGCCAAGACAAGAACACGTTAGCAATCAATGCATGATCCAAGTCCATGTTAAGTGGCTAATGCAACGCATACAGAATGCAATCTAGAATAGGCTCGGCTAATCTAAGGATGACTTGTGAAAATGCACAAATAGCATGTATTCAAGTTGGATTTGAAATAATTATGCAGTTAGCATGATGCGCTAAGCCCGGTGCATGCAAGACTAATGAATGATGCACGCATGCATAGCATAAGGTATGCTAAAGTAAACATGTCCTAATACTAACCATCAAAAGCAGGTAAGTAAAAAGGAGAAAGAAGTGGGGGTTGGAAGACATGCATACACGCACCCACATTTATTACAAATTTGCCTTCGCTCAGAGGGACCGAAAGAATAATATAAATTAATTAACCTACAAGCTAATTAAATATTACAGACCAATTAATTAATTAACAAATTAACTAATCTAATGAAAGCAGTAAACAGCCTCGGGAAGAGGGCCCAATGCAATGCGCGCTCGGCTCCGCTCGGAAAGCCACTGCCATGCACAAATTGCCTCTGCTTTGACTGTTATCCTTCTCTGAAGACTGCACAAATCTCAGGGTTGCTTCCCTGAATGCTGTGGAACACCACCGGGCTGAGGGAATTGGTCACCGGCCATGTAGAATGGTCACCGGCCACAAATTAATACATCGGCCACTTATGGATGGCCGGTCGGCACTTCAAATGGCCGGCCGGCCAAATCTTCCGGCAGAATCTGTTTTTGACAGCAACAGAGGGCAAAACATAGCATGACAATGCATTTCAAGCAATGTATGCACCAATCACACCCCTTATCATATTCATGACTCAAAGGGATATGATTCTCGATTCTCGGACCACCAATCGCGTATTTCCATGCATGATGGCCCAAGGAACCAAGTATGCATTTTGATATGGAATGCAATGCACGTAATCAAGCAAAGGGGGCTCAACCTCTATCATACTCAACTCAAGAGGTGAAGCATGCATGCCAATGCAATGCATCCTAGGTATGGAGGCTAGTATGCAACATGGCAATGCAATGTGTAATGTAGGTTAGGCACACAACCTAAGTAAAGGCATGAAGCAATGCAACCTACAAGTATGCAAGACACAATATGGATGTTCAAGCATGCAAGCAAGCATGTGACTTCATTCAATCATGCAACAACACACTAGTATGCAACAACACACAAGGTGAGCATGCAATAATATGCAAAGGGTTGCACTTAAACTAATTTAGGCAGCCCTCAAACAAGCCTAAAACAGTGGCCAATGCTATGGAAATGAGGGCCTACACACACACACATGTACATGTTGATGGGCCAACACTTAAGCATCAAACAAGCAATCTTTAAGCACACTTAAAAGAGCCTACACATGGATAATTAGCATGCAATGTAAACTCTAGAAATCATGTTAATAATGGTGCCAAACCAATTTAAACAAGACAAACATGGCATGCAATTGGTCCAAGTATTTGAGGCAAGTCAAGGAAACTTAAATCACGGCTAAGTCAACCAAGCCTCACAAGGCCAAGAGGACTTAAAACAGGTTTAAGGCAGACCTAGACAATGCTAAGAGAACACCTATATAGCATCTAAATGGCTTAAACATGCAAGCATACAAAGAAGCATATTCATGGAGCATGAGGTAACAACCTTCTAAAGCAATAAAGGAGTATCAAATGCAATTATGCAAGCATGTTATAAGGATTGAAATAACATGGTAAGTGGTTCTAAACCACTGAAATAATGCAAGTAATGCATGCTACACACTCACACACCTAAGGCTAACAAGCCAAAATGCAAGGTGGCTATACTAAGCATGCTATGGTCGACCAAAACAACCAAGAACAGAACTTAAGCATGCTAAAACAAACACAAAAGCTTCACAAAGTTTGGACAAAATCATGTTAGAATAAGGATCAAAACCTAAAGCATGTTAAGGCCAAAACATGGCATTACAAGGCATGTATGCTAAACAAGCATGGTGTACCTAAACCAACTTAACACAATGCTATATCATGGCAATATAAGCACAAAAATCAGTTAAGGCATGATCAACATGAACCTAAACTAGATGCTTCCTCAAGAGGCAAAAATGGCCATTTTCAAGGACAACAAGGAGAGGGGGTGGCCCTCTCCTTCTTATGACCTCAAGGCATCATCCTCACCACTGAAATCCCTCAAGATTTCAGTGGTGACGAGGTCTAAACACAATGGTCCCGGAGCTCACCAAAATGGCACAAAAAAAGGGTCAAATAAGCCCTAAGAGGGGTCAAACAACCTCAAGGCTCAAAACACACTTAACCAACTATTTAGAGTAGGCAAAAAAAAAAAATTTATATGTTATACACCAAGTCTAAAAACAGTTGCAAGGTAGTCGAAAAAGCTATGCAAAAATGGGGTAAAAAAGGCAAAAATGTTACCCTTGAAGACCTTCTTCACAAATGGTGGACCAGCTGCTTCTTTGAGCTCAAAACCACCCAAGAACACCAAGAACAGACCTCTGGCCCCTCAGTAACCAAGAAAAGGTGTAAGACTAGGTGTTTGTGTGCAATAGTAAGACTAAAACACACACAAGGCAAAGAAAAAGAGAGATATAGAGATAGAATGGATACAAAACCTAACCCTAATATCAGAGGTCTCTCTAGAGATTTTTTTGTCTAACCTAGAGGAGGAAGGAGAGGTCTCCTCTTATAGAAGGTTCAATCTTGCAAGCTTACAAGACAAGCTAGATAAGAGGAAAATCCCTCCATACACGTGTATGGAAGGGAGCAGAGTGTATGCCAGCTATCACAGTTGGCATGAAAATATCTGCAAAAGCAGATGAACAGTGGTCGGCTAGCCAAAAATGCAATTTGGCCAAAAAAGATGGCCGGTCGACCATCTATAGTGCCGGCCGGCCAAACATTTGGCCAGTGGCAACAAAACACAGCCAGTGGCCTCAAGCCATGGCCGGTGATGTGTGGGGATGGCCCACAAGCCATTCTCTGCCCCTCCAAGGCAAAACACAAGTGTTTGGTGCAAAACCAGACACAAAACAGTCGAGTCGAGAGATCTTGAGGCAAGGCGCGTAGTCGAGACCTCCGGGAACTCAAGACAAACACAAACAAGGATGATCACCGGGTGTTCAAGCGGTGACGTCCAAGTCTTGAGGACGGTCAAAAATGGGGTGTCTACAAAGGGCTTTTCACGCCCATACCTAAGATGCCTTAATCCTGCTCAGGCGACCTATGTGATGAGAGAAGTCCATGAGAATGTATGTGGCAATCATTCGGGTGGCAGGTACCTAGCCCACAAAATACTTCGCACTGGTTATTTCTGGCCTACACTTAATCAAGATGCGATAGACTTTGTGCTCAAATGTGATAAGTGCCAACATTTTGCCAACATCCCCCATACTCCTCCCATAGAATTGATCACACTCTGCAGCCCTTACCCATTCGCCAAATGGGGGATCGACTTGATTGGCCCGTTGCCTACTGGCTGGGGGCAAACCAAATTCACCATTGTTGACATCAATTACTTCACTAAATGGGTGGAAGCAGAACCTCTTGCCACAATTACCGAGCGGAATACAACCAGATTCATCTTGCAGTCGATCGTCTGTTGGTTTGGCATCCCTCAAGCCATCGTCTCCGACAACAGTAAACAATTTGACAATGCCAAGTTCAGGAAATTTTGTGCCGAGCTTCAAATCCAGCCATATTTCTCTTCCCCAGGCCATCCCTAAGCCAATGGCCAAGTTAAGGTCACCAACCATTCTCTTCTGAAGATCATCCAAACTAAGCTGGAAGCTCCTAAGAGACTTTGGGCTGAGGAATTACCAAATGTACTTTGGGCCTACCGCACTACCGCCTGAACTCCCATTGGGGAGACCCCCTTTCGCTTAACATACAGCGCTGAGGCAATTATCCTAGTGGAAATCGGTCTGCCTACCCCAAGGGTTCTACATCCCAATCCAGAACTAACTGAAGAGCTGCGTCGGGCAGACCTTGACCTAATTGAAGAGCTCTGAGAAACCACTACAGTCAGACGCGCCTTATACCAACAGGAAATGAGAGCTCAGTACAACCGTAGAGTCCGACCGAGGGAGTTCGCCGTGGGGGACCTTGTTTTACGCGAAGTAACTCTCACCACCAAGAATCCGGCTGAGGGCAAGCTGGCACCCAAATGGGAAGGACCTTATGTTGTTAAAGCCAGACCTCGTCCGGGCACTTACCGACTTCAGGACATGGAGGGCTGAGATCTCCCCCACTCGTGGAACGCCGAGCACTTGAAGCGTTACTTTCAATAATTTTCCATTCTTGTACTGATCAGTTATTGTATTTTCTTCTTGGCTATTTACACACTTGAATGTTCTTGTTCTTCTCTTACATGATGTAAATTTTTGATCATATGGGCTACATTTTAATGACAACAAACTTATATCTCAATTATCTATGTGGTATTCCAATAACGCTTTGATCGCAGCCTCAACTAGACTGAGCATGAAGAGCTCGGCCAAACCGAGTAACTTAAAGCCTCAGCCAAACTGAGTAACTTAAAGCCTCAGGTAGACTGAGCATGAAGAGCTCGGCTAGACCGAGTTACTTAAAGCCTCAGCCAGACTGAGCATGAAGAGCTCGGCCAGACTGAGTTACTTAAACTACTAAATCACTTGAAGAATCAGCTAATCATAGCTTAACCCAAATGGAGCGGGAATAAGGAGCTCGGTCAAGGCCATCCATGTAAACTTCATTTCTTTTTGACAACATTCTTTACGTTTTTACAACACTCTTTACGTTTTTTCTTTTTGACTTTCATTTCCCAACTTAATCTTTCATTTATCAACACCCTTACGC
Organism: Camellia sinensis; assembly: GCF_055761805.1. Lineage (NCBI taxonomy): Eukaryota > Viridiplantae > Streptophyta > Magnoliopsida > Ericales > Theaceae > Camellia > Camellia sinensis. Next base: position 16,814,245 of record NC_138963.1, on the reverse strand, counting down.
CGTGATTTAAAAATTTCACTCTTGTGGACCCTTACAAGCCAGACTGACTCCATCTTTGGGTCATGATTTGAACCTTTAAACTTTTTGGCATTCTTACATTTTGAACTTCATAATGATTTGTACACAAGCAACTACATTTTTAACATCCTTACCTTCTTACAGTTTGTGCAAGTCACCATTCTCATTCATTGCAGAATTACACACACACAAAAAACAATATGCCGAACACCATTCATAATTTTATTCATTCACAAACTTGTACATAAGTTTATTACAACAATTCCAAAAAAAAAAAAAAAACCAAAACTCTGCGTACAACTTTTCTTTACCCACTCACTCCTCTTCACTTGCGACGAGATCCTCTTCTTCAACGCCCTCGTCTAGGGGGGTCTGGGCCGCGTCGTCTTCGTCAATCTTGACACTACTAAGGTCTAAGTCTGGGAACAGCTCTTCAGCTTTACACTTGAACATCTTCCACCCACTATTCCAGAACTTAGCCATTTCGTGTTTGTAGAAGTCCGACCGCTGGAAGCTCTGGATTACTTCTTCTTCACTCCTTCCTCCAGCGGTCGCCCCCGACGAGCCAGCCCCCCCAGACCATTCTCTCGCCAGGTGGCTGGCGATCACAGCATCGATAGCCATCTGAAAGTCAGCAGACCCCTTGAACTGCTCTACTACTGCAATGCACAGATCGGGGTATGCTGCCCTCTCTAAGGCTGACTTGGTTTTCTCCTCCCCCAACTCCTTCTCCAGCGCTACCTTTTTTGCCTCAGCCTTGGCGCGTTCGTCCGCAATATCTTGCTCCAACCCAGTGATCTTCAGGTCTGTTTCATCATTCTCTTTGATCTACTGGGCGCGCAGATGTTCATTGTTGGTCATGGCCTCTTCAAAACGCTCGTTGGCGATCGTGCAGGCATTTTGAGCATCTTCCAGCTTCTTCTGCTCGCCAGCCAGCTGGAACTTGAGCGATACCACCTTACGATGTTCGTCCTCCAGCTCCACCTTGGCTGTGCACAGCTCAACATGGGCACGATCGGCAACATTGCCCTGCACGATCGCTAAAACCTCCATCGGCTTATAACCCCCTCCCCCAGGTATAAACCTGCCACCTCGGGGCCCACAGCCATCGATCCCAGCACCGACCCTTGAAGGAGAGGCCAGCAGGGTCCAGCCCTCGCTGCCCTCCGGTGGTGATAACATCTCTCTCTGGGATGCAGAACTCTGAGCTATGAAGCTCCAACTCCAAGGGGTCATGCAGAACATACAACATAAACCATCTACCACAGCCAACTCCCCATTTGTTGCTTCCATCAGGGACAAACCTCTACCCCCCAAATTCAAAATGCCCACCATCGACTCTTTTGACGGTACGACGGACCCAGTCGACCACTTGGAGACCTACAGAACCCTTATGATCCTCCATGCATTCCCTGACGAAATTATGTGTCGAGCTTTGCCCGTGACACTCAAGGGGTCAGCTCGACTTTGGTTTATTCAGCTGCCGGTGGACTCTGTCTCCACCTTCCAGTACCTCAGTGACTCCTTCCTCAACCATTTCATTAGAGCTCAGCGCTAGCGACGTCCGGCAACCCAACTCCTTAACATCCGTCAGACCGAGGAGGAGTCGTTGCGCAGTTTCGTTACCCGTTTTAACACTGAAGCCTTGCAGGTAGCGGAAAACGATGACAAAGTCATCCTTACAGCTTTCATGGCCGATCTGCGGTCATCTGACTTCCTCTTCTCATTCTCAAAAAATCCCTCGACTTCCATGGCAGCCCTACTCTCCAAAGTCCAAAAATACATGAATGCCGAAAATTCCCTAGCCGCTCACCAAGACCCTGCAGCCAAAAACCCACCATCAGGGAGAAGAGAAAGGATTCAGACACCAGAAACACCCAATACAATAACCAAACACCTCATTATACCAACCGACCCCCCTGAGCCGACCGGTCGGCACCAGCCGGACCGCCCGGCCGGTTCGAGCGGTACACACCCCTCAATTCACCCATGGAACAAGTCCTCAATCAGATCCAGCGTGACTACCCCCTAAAATGGCCTTCACCATCACGAACTCCTTCCAATCGGAGAGACCAGTCCAAGTACTACCGTTTTCACCAGAACCACGGCCATAGCACCGAAGAATGTGTTAACCTCAAAGATCAGGTTGAGGGCTTGATTCGTCAACGTCGTCTCAGTTGATTCACGAAAACTCGCCCTCAGCATAGACAACGGACAAAACCCATCAGAAACAACCGCTGGCACACCCCTCCCCGACAACCAGCACAACCTAACCAAGGTCATGATTGCCTCCACAGCAACCTCGGGCACAAGGTAATCTCGCCTCACCTGTTAGAAAAATCAGAGTTATTTTCGGTGGGCTTGCTTGTGGAGGATCATCCCGTTCGGCCCAGCGGGAAGAACTCAGAAAAATAAGGCAGGGCTCAGACAAAGAAGTCGTCACGTTGAACCAATCCCCCAAATGGCCTAAACAGTGGACCGAGCCTATCACCTTTACAAACGCCGACTGCACAGGCATCCGTTACCCCCATGACGACCCTCTCGTCATCTCCGCCCTCCTCTTCAATTACAAGGTCAGACGGATTCTCGTCGACAACGGTAGTTTTTCAGACATCATCTTCCTTAATTGCTTCTGCCAGCTCAAGATCAGGGAAGAAAGTTTGTCCCCTCTCCAAACCCCTTTGGTCGGTTTCACGGGCGACCGGGTGACCTCCATTGGCTCCATCGGTCTTCCCATCACAATCGGTGAGTACCCTCGACAGACCACAAAGTTGCTCACCTTCCTTGTGGTCGACTGCCCCTCTGCCTACAACATTATCCTTGGTCGCACCGCCCTAAATGCTTTCCAAGCTATCACATCCACTTTCCACCTTGCCATCAAGTTCCCCACCGATCTTGGGGTTGGCACAGTGAGAGGAGAACAGACCGTGGCCAGAGAATGTTATGTCGCCTCACTTAAAGAAGTCAATCTCAGGGAGGCTATGATCATTGAAGGACTTGACGTCAGAGACGAGGACGAGTTGGTCAGAGGGGAACCAGTGGAAGAGCTTGTCGAGCCTCTCATCGATCCCACGAACCCGGCCAAAACTACCAAGCTCGGCAGCCAACTATCCCCCCACGTCAAGGCCGACCTTACCGCCCTCCTGATTGAGCACAACGATGTATTTGCATGGACTCACTCCGATATGTAGGTATTGACCCCTCTTTCACCACACACTGTCTCAGCATTGAGCCTCATTTCCGACCTATCCGCTAGAAATAACGCATCTTTCACCCAAATCGCAATAACCTTATTGCTTCTGAAGTAGATATGCTCCTTAAAGCACAGTTCATCACAAATGTAGACTACCCCAGATGGCTGTTGAATGTGGTTCTGGTTCGTAAAAATAATGGTAAGTGGCGGCTCTATGTCGACTACTCCGATTTCAACTGAGCTTGCCCCAAGGACAGCTATCCTTTCCCTCGCAAAGATCTCCTGGTTGATGCCACGGCCGGTCTTCAAATGCTCAGCTTCATGGATACCTTCTCTGGGTACAACCAAATTCTAATGGACCCGTCTAATTGGGAACATACCTCCTTCATCACCGATCGAGGTACCTACCATTACCGTGTGATGTCGTTTAGGTTAAAAAATGCTGGGGCCACCTACCAACGATTAGTCAATGCTGTCTTTCATCACCAGATAGGCCAAAACATGGAGGTATATGTCGACGACATGCTAGTCAAGAGCAAGCTCTCCACTGATCATCTGGCCGACCTGCGAGAGACCTTCGTCACCCTACGAAAATACCAAATGAAGCTCAATCCGGAGAAATGCGCCTTCGGCGTAGGATCTGGGAATTTTTTGGGTTTCATGGTCAGTCAGCGGGGTGTTGAAGCTAACCCTGAAAAGATTAAGGCCTTGATTGAAATGCAGTCTCCCAGAACAGTTAAGGAGGTTCAGAGGCTTACTGGCCGAGTGGTCGCCCTCAACCGCTTCATTTCCCACGCAACGAATAAGTGCCTCCCCTTCTTCAAAGTTCTGCGGAAAACTTTTGAGTGGTCGGCCGAATCCGAAAAGGCCTTTCAGCAGTTGAAGCAGTGCATAGCCAGCCCCCCTCCTCTCTCAGGCAATCACGGGCGAACCCTTCTTTCTCTATTTAGCTGTGTCAAACACCGCAGTTAGTGCAACTCTTATCATTGAAGACAGGTCTGTCCAACGGTCAGTCTACTACATCAGTCGAGCTTTTAAAGGAGCGGAACAAAATTACCCACTGTTAGAAAAAATGTCCTTGGCTTTGGTCACCACCTCCAGACGGCTCCGTCCTTACTTCTAAGCCCATTCCATAGTGGTCGTCACTGACCAACCATTGAAGAAGATAATGCAACAACCCGAGCTTTCTGGTAGACTTATGCAGTGGTCAGTCGAACTCAGCCAGTTTGACATCTCCTACCGGCCTCGGACAGCGATTAAGGGGCAGGCTGTTGCCGATTTCATTCTGGAATTCACTAATCCCACTCCAACCACAGCTCTTCCGCCTCCACCAACCCCTATCGAGCCAGAAGACCCCCACTCTTGGACCCTCAACGTCGACGGATCATCTCGCAAGGAAGGCAGTGGGGCTGGCCTCATCCTCACCGCCATCGACGGTGGATATTTCAAATGTGTTCTCCGTTTCCTATTTGATGCAAGCAATAATGAGGCTGAATATGAGGCATTGAGTGCAGGTCTTCGCCTCGCCCGAGACATTGGTGTTAGCCATATCCAAGTGTTTAGCGATTCCTAGCTCGTCGTCGGGCAAATCACGGGGGAATTCGATGCCAAGGAAGATTTCATGCGGGCTTATAGGGATATTGCACTCCCCCTCGCTTGCCTCTTCAATACATTCCACATCAAGCACCTCTCTCGAGCGGAAAACTCCAAGGTAGATGAAATGGTTCAGTTAGCTTCGGCAGACTAGTCAGACCTCAGCCACGGTGTCCGCCTCGAGTACTTGGCCCACCCTGCCATTTCCCCAAACCAGCAGCAAGTCTACTTCCTCCAAAATGAACCTATCCCCTGGGCGTTCGACATATTTTTATTTTTGACAACGCGGGAACTGCCAGATGACAAACAGCAGGCCGCCAAACTCAGGGCCCGGTTGTCCAATTACATTCTTGTCGATGGTATTTTGTACAAAAAGGGCTTTTCACGTCCATACCTAAGATGCCTTAATCCTACTCAGGCGACCGACGTGATGAGAGAAGTCCATGAGAGTGTATGTGGCAATCATTCGGGTGGCATGTCCCTAGCCCATAAAATACTTCGCACTGGTTATTTTTGGCCTACTTTTAATCAAGATGCGACAGATTTCGTGCTCAAATGTGATAAGTGCCAACGTTTTGCCAATATTCCCCATACTCCTCCCATAAAATTGATCACACTCTGCAGCCCTTACTCATTCGCCAAATAGGGGATCGACTTGATTGGCCCGTTGTCCACTGGCCGAGGGCAAACCAAATTCGCCATTGTCGACATTGATTACTTCACTAAATGGGTGGAAGCAGAACCCCTTGCCACAATTACCGAGCGGAACACAACCAGATTCATCTGGCAGTCGATCGTCTGCAGGTTTGGCATCCCTCAAGCCATCGTCTCCGACAACAGTAAACAATTTGACAATGCCAAGTTCAGGAAATTTTGTGCCGAGCTTCAAATCCAGCCATGTTTTTCCTCCCCAGGCCATCCCCAAGCCAATGGCCAAGTTGAGGTCACCAACCGTTCTCTTCTGAAGATCATCAAAACTAAGCTGGAAGCTGCTATGGGACTTTGGGCTGAGGAATTACCAAATGTACTTTGGGCCTACCGCACTACCGCTCGAACTCCCACTGGAGAGACCCCCTTTCGCTTAACATACGGCGCTGAGGCAGTTATCCTAGTGGAAATCAGTCTGCCTACCCCAAGGGTTTTACATCCCAATCCAGAACTAACTGAAAAACTGCGTTGGGCAGACCTTGACCTAATTGAAGAGCTCTGAGAAGCCACTACAGTCAGGCGCGCCTCATACCAACAAAAAATGATAGCTCAGTACAACCGCAGAATCCGACCGAGAGAGTTCGCCGTGGGGGACCTTGTTTTGCGCGAAGTAACCCTCACCACCAAGAATCCGGCTAAGGGCAAGCTGGCACTCAAATGGGAAGGACCTTATGTTGTTAAAGCTAGACCTCGTCCGGGGCACTTACTGACTTCAGGACATGGAGGGCTGAGATCTCCCCTACCCGTGGAACGCCGAGCACTTGAAGCGTTACTTTCAATAATTTTCCATTCTTGTACTGATCAGTCATTGTATTTTCTTCTTGGCTATTTACACACTTGAATGTTCTTGTTCTTCTCTTACATGATGCAAATTTTTGATCATATGGGCTACATTTTAATGACAACAAACTTATATCTCAATTATCTATGTGGTATTCCAATAATGCTTTGATCGCAGCCTCAACCAGACTGAGCATGAAGAGCTCGGCCAGACCGAGTTACTTAAAGCCTCAGGTAGACTGAGCATGAAGAGCTCTGCCAGATCGAGTAACTTAAAGCCTCAACCAGACTGAGTAACTTAAAGCCTCAGCTAGACAGAGCATGAAGAGCTCGGCTAGACCGAGTTACTTAAAGCCTCAGCCAGACTGAGTGACTTAAAGCCTCAGCCAGACTGAGCATGAAGAACTCGACCAGGCTGAGTTACTTAAAGCTACTAAATCACTTGAAGAATCAGCTAATCATAGCTTAACCTAAATGAAGCGCGAATAAGGAGCTCGGTCAAGGCCATCCATGTAAACTTCATTTCTTTTTGACAACATTCTTTACGTTTTTACAACACTCTTTACGTTTTTTCTTTTTGACTTTCATTTCCTAACTTAATCTTTCATTTATTAACACCCTTACGCCGTGATTTAAAAATTTCACTTTTGTGGACCCTTACAAGCCAGACTGACTCCATCTTTGGGTTGTGATTTGAACCTATAAACTTTTTAGCATTCTTACATTTTGAACTTCACAATGATTTGTACACAAGCAACTACATTTTTAACATCCTTACCTTCTTATAGTTTGTGCAAGTCACTATTCTCATTCATTGCAGAATTACACACACAAAAAACAATATGCCGAACACCATTCATAATTTTATTCATTCACAAACTTGTACATAAGTTTATTACAACAATTCCAAAAAAAAAAAAAAAAAACCAAAACTCTGCGTACAACTTTTCTCTACCCACTCACTCCTCTTCACTTGCGACGAGATCCTCTTCTTCAACGCCCTCGTCTAGGGGGGTCTGGGCCGCGTCGTCTTCGTCAATCTTGACACTACTAAGGTCTAAGTCTGAGAACAGCTCTTTAGCTTTACACTTGAACATCTTCCACCCACTGTTCCAGAACTCAGCCATTTCGTGTTTGTAGAAGTCCGACCGCTGGAAGCTCTAGATTACTTCTTCTTCACTCCTTCCTCCAGCGGTCGCCCCCCATGAGCCAGTCCCCCCAGACCATTCTCTCGCCAGGTGGCTGGCAATCACAGCATCGATAGCCATCTGAAAGTCAGCAGACCCCTTGAACTACTCTACTGCTGTAATGCACAGATCGGGGTATGCTGCCCTCTCTAAGGCTGACTTGGTTTTCTCCTCCCCTAATTCCTTCTCCAGCGCTACCTTTTTTGCCGCAGCCTTGGCGCGTTCACCCGCAAGATCTCGCTCCAACCCAGTGATCTTCAGGTCTGTTTCATCCTTCTCTTTGATCCACTGGGCGCGCAGATGTTCATTGTTGGTCATGGCCTCTTCAAAACGCTCGTTGGCGACTGTACAGGCATTTTGAGCATCATCCAGCTTCTTCTGCTTGCCAGCCAACTGGAATTCGAACGACACCACCTTACGATGTTCGTCCTCCAGCTCCACCTTGGCCGCGCACAGCTCAGCATGGGCACGATTGGCAACATTGCCCTGCACGATCGCCAAAACCTCCATCTTCTTCGCCTTTTGAGCCTCTTCCAACCCCCTTGCGCACACACTTCGCGCGGTCTCCCTCCATCCAGCAGTTTCTCTCCTCAAACTTGCAAGTTGGGCCTTCACCTCCTCCAACTTTGCCTTCACAAGTTTCACCTCACCTTTTGCAGCCGTCGCCTTTCTCAGTAGAGCCCCTGCTAAGGTGGTCACCTTCATTTGGGTAGAGCACAGCCCCTTGAATAGCTCAGCCTCATTGAACCTGGCCACCGAGCGCACGACTGCTTCGTCCACCGCCCCCACAAGACGATCTACTGCCGCCCTGGCTGGGCCTTTTTCTCTCTCCAGCCGCCCAGCCACTGCGCGAGCATGATAGATGGCAGCCGTCAGCCTGACCCCTTTTCTTTGGGGTGCAGGACCCCCTTTGGGCTGCTGCTCTATTCCCTCTTCAGGACCAGCTGACCTACCCTCCACTTGCAGCTTGGGGCCCATGGCACTCATGGGTTCTCCTTTACCTTGAACTTTGTCCCCCTGCGCCTCTGGGACAACCACCTCTTCTGGAGTAGCCTCCACCATCACCTCATTCCTTCTCTTCAGGGCTGGCCCCTCCTCCCTCTCCCTTACCCTCCTCTTATTCTTCGCCACAGCCTCCACCTCCTTGCTGGCTCTTTCCTTCAAAGGATCAATTGGGGGGGCGGTCGTGGCTCAAATCCATCAAAGTCCTTTTTCCCTAGCGGTTTGGGGCGCGGTCGGATCCTCTCCCTTGCGATCGGCTTCGACGGCCGGTCTGCCTGTGACTCTTTGAATTTACTGGCCTTCGCGAGAATGGTCTTATCCTCCAGGTTTCCACCGGTCGGCTGGGGGCCCAACCCTGTGGCAAACAAGGCAGACGGCTGAACGAGCTTATCCCATTTGACACCCTTCTTCTCCTTCCATGCCTTCACTTTCTTCATCCTCTCCTCAGCCGCCACTCCCAGCTTTGGCTCTACAGACTTGGTAGGCACTCTCCACACCGTGCGCACTCCAACTCCTCCGTTTGTGGACACGTAGAACCACCGCGGCCTCCACCCCTTTATTGATGATGGCAACCCCGCCACCAGGCCCCTCTCCGCCGCCGCCTGCAAAGTGACCCACGTTTCTTGCTGCCCCGAGGCCTTGTAGCATGCAAAAAACTCGTCCACCGTCATAGCCGCTCCCTCGTTCGCCCTTGGCCACGCGCTTGCACAGGCCAGTACAATCTTCCACGCGTTAGGTATTAGTTGACCCGACGCCACTTCCAACCGATTTAAGACATCCACTACCACCTGCGGGAGTGGCAACCTCAACCCTCCTTTCAACGCCTCCTTATAAAGAGCAAATTTCCTCGGTCGGGCGTCGAATGGCCTCTCTTTCATTGTTGGCAGCTTTAACTCTATTTATGCGGGAATCTGGTATTTCTCACGTATACCGACCAACTCCTCCGCGGTCACGATCGACTTATCAGCCTTCGTATGCCAATGATCTAGCTCAACCTAGCTGATTGCCTGCGCAGCCACTATCATCGTGGACGAACGAGGTCACCCCACTGGCTCCCCCTCGCTTCCCACTCGCCTCTCCATCCGGTATTATTCCGCCAACTCTACCGCATCATCGTCACCCAGCGGATCAACTCTTGCTTCCTCTTGGGCCATCTCTCTTGTATGTCTGCGAATCGCTTCGGATGCGGGTGCAAGAAAATTCAAAAAGTGTTGCAGGGGTGTATCGTTAGCAACGAAGGAGTTTACACTTGGAATGTTTTGATTTTTTGCAAAAATGAAGGTAAAACGAATAATACCAAAAGCCCAAGGCTTGCCTGTATTCCAAGGGTCACAATTAATTTTTGCCAGTTTGAAAATTTTCAACAATCCACCAAAACTATCTTTTCAAACACCCTATAATGACCTATCGTTTCACTTATTGCCCAACGCCTAACCTCCCCCACTACGAGATTCTGCCACGTGTACGGTCACGATCCACTGCCCCTTTTCCCTTCCCTATCTATTCCACTTCACCTCACCACGTGCCCCGCCGCCTCTCAAGCCCCGCCCCGTACCAACCACCCTCTGCAGTCAGCCCTCCCCGTAGTCAGTCCCTCCACTCGGCCACCCTTCGTAGTCGGCCCTCCATGTGGTCGGCCCCTCCACTCGGCCACCCTTCGCAGTCAGCCCTCCATGTGGTCAGCCCCTCCACTCAGCCACCCTTCGCGGTCGGCCCTCCCCGTAGTCGGTCCCTCCGCTCGGCCACCCTTCGCAGTTGGCCCTCATCGTGGTCGGCCCCTCCACTCGACCACCCTTCGCAGTCGGCCCTCCCTGTAGTCGGTTCCTCCGCTCAGCCACCCTTCGCGGTCGGCCCTCCTCGTGGTCGGCCCCTCCACTCGGCCACCCTCAGCGATCGGCCCTCCACGTAGTCGGTCCCTCTGCTCAGCCACCCTTCGCGGTCGGCCCTCCTCGTGGTCGGCCCCTCCACTCGGCCACCCTTCGCAGTCGGCCCTCCCCGTGGTCGGCCCCTCCACTCGACCACACTTCACAGTCGGCCCTTCCTGCGGTCAGTCCCTCCACCCGGCCACCCTTTGCGGTTGGCCCTCCTCATTGTCGGTCACTCTCCTCGGCTAACCTTCACCTTTCCGGTCTCTCACAACCTTTCGTTTCTTAATTATTCCCTTCATTGGACTAAAGCTGCATTTGGGAATGGAGAACTACTAACATGGATAAGCCTATAAAGATCATAGCCCACCATTTAGGGTCCAATACACAATTCAAATACTAAGGCCCAGTACTTTCGAAGCCCCATGTAGCAATAAGAACCAATGACATAAAGACACTTGTCAAGAGAAGGGCAAGCCACATAAGCAGACAAAGATTTGCAAAGTTATTGCCGCTGCACATCGCCATTAATGAAGCCCCTCACAGCATTTATTGCGACAAGCCCTCTCTGTCGGGACATAACGTCTTCACCATGAACAAGGTAAGCTAGAGCATAGACTTTCGGCCAAGGTGACAGGTTGGAAGGGACGACGAAATGATTACCAGAGGATATAAGCAAAGGTCTAAGACAGAAAGAAGGTTAAGCTTTTCTATCTCTAAACTATCTCTACAATCCACTTCTCTTTCTAACTTGCTCGTCGAAGGGTTTGCTGGGGGACTCCCCGTTTCCCATTGAACTCTTGTGCAGGTTCTCTGGTGGGCTTGATCACTCGGATACCGGTTGGAGAAGTGTGGATCAGTCCGGCCCGTCCAAGTCTCTTGTAGTATCATCAGTTTATAAGTAAGTCAGTCTTTCACAAAATTTAAAACTCAATTATGAACAAATCAAGTCATTTGAATTTTACTAGAATACATCTCTAAAATTCTATAAAATTTTAAACTATCATTTATTTTTTTAACTTACTTTATAGGAAGTTATTTCCAACACTAATAGCAACGGATATTCTAACAATGTTAATTGGTTGATACTGTAATGAATTGACAATAATGACTAGTAGGTAATGGTAGACTCACCAACAATAGAGAGCTTAATCAATTGAAATGGTGTAGGTACACAGCCTGGTACAATTTTTTGACCAAACAATAATGTTCCTGCTTTACTAAGATCGACTTGACTCTAATTTAAAATCCTGATTAGGGCTACTAATTTTAGTGGACAAAAATCGATTCTTAAACGCTTTTATTACAACTAATTATTAGGGTCAGCAAAACATTTAACCAAAATAGGAAAAATTATTCAATGTTTCTAGAACGTCACATGTTTATATTTTAGGATTAATCATCATATATCATATCTCCTCATTCTCCTCAATCACTTGACATAAAATCATGGATTATACCTTCTCCACCAATCACAACACATTGGAACACCACGTAATTGTACTCACTACAAGAAATGTCACTTTTGGTTACCAAAATATTGGTCGCCAAAAATCGAAATTTGGTCAGTGAAATGATTTTGCGACAAAAAATTTTGGTCACCAAGGTCGTCGCCTATACCCTGTCGGCGATAGTATTGGCAACTAAACCTTATTTGGTCGTGAAACGTGTCACATTGGGCTACTACATTTCTTTTAGTCAGCAAATGTTAACTTTGGGCCACTAAAACCATTAGTCGCCCAATGTGACTTTTGGCTACTACCATTTGTGTGGTCGGGGAAGGTGTCACTTTTTGCTACGAAAGAATTAGTCACCGAAACTTAATATTTGGCTTTGAATTCGTAGTTAGTCGGCAAACGTGACATTTTGGCAACTCATTTTTTAGTCACTAAAAGTTCTAAATGGAAATTTTAAGCAACTATAGAAGACTAAATATTTTGGTCACCAATATAATCCGACGTTGTAGCGACCATGTCATTTCGTCGTGGTCACTTTTGCCGACTAAAATTGGTCGTAGCCAAAAACTGTGAAGACTCACTTAATTAATCATTAGCGACCAAATGATTTAGTCGCCAAATGATACCCTTTTTTTTCGTGACTAAAAAGTTTAGTGGCCAATAGTTTCTTTCTCTCATTCTCAATTGTTTTAGTTGCTAACTATTTTGTCGGAAATAGTTGAGATGGTTATCTTTTTGCTACTAAATTATTAGTCGCCAAAAAGTTCTGACTACATATTTGGCTACCAAAATATTTGGTGGCCAAATTTTTTTTTTTTTTTTTCAAAAAAATTCTACACAACCTATATCCATGTTTAATAGAACCTATATCTTGTATAACCAATATAATCCATCAATGCTAAATATATTTTTAACCATTCAAGCATTCAACAACGTTCACACATTCTAGATCCAACCATCCAAAACATTAAAAATAAACATCCAATTCTATATATAGTACAAATTCCATACGAACCAAGTCTAATCCAGTGTCAATAATTTCATTTCATACATAATACAGGACTAACCAAATTAATTTCCAAAATGGACATATGTACCACAACATAAATTAACATATATGCAAATTTCAACCATGCCAAATTAGCTGATATGTACCACGCCAAAAAAGTTATTTGTACAAACCACTATATATACGGACAGATGTATAAAAATAATGCCCTTCCGTACTTGTCAACAAAAATCATATCCACATTTGTATGTCCAAAACCATCTGCAAATAAAAAAAATGTGATTAGTTTGGTGCCTATAAAGGCAATTCTATTCGAATATAGCAACTATATTAATTTCAAACTTGAAAACACAAGGAGAGTAATAGCTATTAAGTAATGAAAGACACCCAAACATGGATTGGTTGACGAACATCGATTCTATGAAGGAATGCCAAATGACATGTTAATGGCAATTAAAGGGGCCACACTCAACAAAAATAGTAAACAATTTCACATAAAATATAACCATACACAAACTAATATATGAGAAGAGTTAAACAAACTATAGTGTAAGATGGTATTACCAAAATAGTTACCCACGACATGGGCATTTCATGTTCTACCACATAAACACATTGTCGCCACCCAAACGTTTTTTTTAACTATTTGTTATGACATTTTCAACTTTAACTTCCAACATAGGTGTCCTATTTACGTACCGTCTGTCCTTACATGTCACATTTCCCACCAAGAAGCTTACCGTTACGTTAAAACAGAGGTTCAGGGGCTGTTTTCCAATTTCGCTCCCCAAACGCCCTTTTCCGATTACATTTATGACATTTTCAACTCTTACTCCCAATGTAGATATCCTATTTATGTACCGTCTGTCCCTACATGTCACCTTTGTCACCGGGAAGCTTCCCGTATGTGAGAACAGTGCATCGGGGGCTGTTTTGCATTGTCGGTCCCCCCAACCCCTTTTTTGTCGACTAAATTTATGACATTTTCAACTCTAACTCCCAACGTAGGTGTCCTATTTGCATGCTGTCTGTCCCTACATGTCACATTTGTCACCGGGAAGCTTCCCGTTACAAAAAAATAGTGGCTCGGGGGTTGTTTTGCATTTTTGCCCCCCGAACCCCTTTTTGTCGACTAAATTCATGACATTTTCAACTTTAACTCCCAACGTAGGTGTCCTATTTACGTACTGTCTGTCCCTACATGTCACATTTTGCACCGAGAAGCTCTCCGTTACGTTAAAACAGAGGTTCAGGGGCTGTTTTCCATTTTCGCCACCCGAACCCCTTTTCTCGACTAAATTTATGACATTTTCAACTCTAACTCCCAACGTATGTGTCCTATTTGCGTGCCGTTTGTCCCTACAAGTCACATTTGTCACTGGGAAGCTTCCCGTTATGAAAAATCAATGGCTCGGGGGCTGTTTTGCATTTTCGCCCCCCGAACCCCTTTTTGTCGACTAAATTCATGACATTTTCAACTCTAACTCCCAACGTAGGTGTCCTATTTGCGTGCCGCCTGTCCCTACAAGTCATATTTGTCACCGGGAAGCTTCCCATTATGAAAAATCAATGGCTCGGGGGCTGTTTTGTATTTTCGCCCCCGAACCCCTTTTTGTCGACTAAATTCATGACGTTTTTTACTCTAACTCCCACTGTGATCTCCAACTAAATCAAGCCCAAGTGTTCCACTTAGACGGGGTGGACCACATGAGTGTTTTTTTTTTATTTTTTATTTTTTTTTTATTTTTATTCTGAGATTCATTTTAGGATTATTGTTCATAAAGAATCTAATGGGGATTTTTACGTTTTGGTTGTTAGGCTAACCCTCCTATTAGGATTTTAGTTATTTGAATTTTATCGTGAAAGGAGACTACAGTATAGTTCTCAGTACAGGATGACATATTGGAGAGTTTTGAAGTCTCATCTATCCTTTATGAGCATTTCCTCTCTTTGGGTGGTTCTTCTAGTTAGATTCCATCTGCAGTTTTGTTTCCTAGGAAAGGATGTCTTGTCTTTTCACTTTTTCCCTTGAACATATGCTTCCACTAGTATCTGTACACATACTATCATGCTGGCAGACTCATATACATTCATATTCCTTATGCTATCTCTTGTAGTTATTATTGTCTTAATTCTTTCTAATGTGTACAGGTATATTTCAGCGTTTTCGTTGGATTCTCCATGAAGGAGGAATTTACATAAACAATTCAATTACTGATTGAAGGTTTATTTGCAATAAGAAAAGCCAAGTTTTAGGTGCGGTCTTATTTGTTTTTGTAGATTATTAGTAGATTAGTTTTTGTGAGTATTTAGAAGTTAAGAATGGTCTTAACCTAAAACTGCTTCATGTCTATGTGCATATGTAGGGATATCCAGCTGTTCGTCCAGAGTTGGATCTTGTTGAGCAAGAAGATTAGCTAACTCATGAAATCTCTCTTCAGGAAGAGGAAATAGACTCAGAGATTGCTTTACGTATATGTATATCCTTTAGACGTTTTAACTTTGGTTATATATCATTGTAATGCTTGTTATTGCCCACATCCAGATATTTTGGTTTCGGATCCACAGTTCTTGGAGAATGACAAGCGATATGACGAAGAGAAAAATACCATAGTCGGTGAGGAGTCTGAGGATGATGCAGATGCAGATTCAGATGCAGGCTCAAATGATGAGGATGATGAAGAATCTGATGAAGAGGATGAAGAGAAGATGGAAATAAAATATGAGACAAACAAATGTTGTAAACCTTCGGAGGACAATTAATTGTCAAGGCATCTTCAATAATGTCTCCTAATTGTCACTGAAGGAATTCTCTTCCTTCACAACTTCTCATTTAAAGTATTCTTTTTTCTAGGTAAGAGTTCAATGAATGACGGTCTTTGGTGGTAATGATACAATGTATTTCATAGTTGAAATTACGAAGGTTTTTGTTGATGGTTCATGGGCTGCACAGGGGTGGGTTTATGTCATATACAAGCGTATGATGGAGAATTGGAGAGAGAGAAGCATAGAAGAGTTATATGTAAAGTAGGTGTATAAAGGCTTTAGCTTATCTTCATATGCAGTAGTCTATTGTATTGATTAATCAAGATGAGATGCCAAAAAATGTATGCAGTATCAAAATGTGATATTTCATTGAATTGGCTAATAGGCATTCATTTGGGTGCTCCCTATATAAGTACAGATTTAAGGGACAGTTGATGAGTACAAAGTGTCACGACCCAAACCCGCCCCTGTAGGTTTAGCACCGTAACCAGCCAGTAATCAGTGGATTACCAAAGGCCTCTGAAGAGATTATCAAGTAATAAGGGGCTACGGAAGCAATAATACAAAATAGACAAGGTCCAATGAGCTGTGATAACGTACATAGGACAAAACATTTTAAAACTTACTTATAGATATATAAGCATGCTAGTCTAGATACACAATATTTACAACATATTTACAGAAGTGAACTTCCCAAGATTTGACTTTACAAACAGTTACAGAGACTAGCATGAAAACAAAAGAAAACAGCCATGGCATTAGACTTCGATTGGAACCTCCTCGGGAGGCACAACAGTTGGCTGATAAAAACAGTACAAAAGGCCGTCAACTCTAGCCCTGGTCATGTGCTGGCTCACCTACATACATAATATAAACTGTGAGTGAAATCTCAGTGAATAATAACAGGGTAAATGGGTTATATGAATGATGTCCAGAACAAGTTAGAATCCAGCATTTAAATCAGAGCATAATCAGACTTCAACAGAAGCAGATTCATATACATTTACATATTCAGATTTTTGCATAAGATCATGCGTGGCACACCCATTAGCTATCATATCAGATTGGTCCAGAGACCCATATACATAGTTGGTACCAACGACCATAAAGGTCCATATCTTGCACGCAAGTAGCCATGGTATTGTTACCCCCATGCAAGGGCCACGTGCAGATTGGCCGCGGTATTGTTACCCCCGGGCGAGGGCCACATGCAGATTGGCCGCAGTATTGTTACCCCCGGGCGAGGGCCACATGTAGATGAGCCGCGGTATTGTTACCCCCGGGCGAGGGCCACGTGAACTAAGGGTGCCATAATTACCTTTCAGAAAATTGGACATTCATTCATAATTCGTAAGATAGCATTTCAGAAAACAGATCATACAATACCAGTCAGAAAATACTTAATTTGAACATAATTTTATAGAGTTATTACTCGCAGTAGGCTTGGAGACAGACAGACAGAGCAGATCGATCAGACAGGACATGGCACGTGACCTACACGACACATAACAGATGCACACTTGAAACACACGTTCTAATTGTACAAAACTTATGTCGATAGTTCTTAGTGTGTTTTTAATCTCTTACCCTCACTATAGAGTCTTAAACATGGCCTAGGAATGCCTAGGATAGAATGAGGATACAAAGATGCACTATGAGACACATTTCAAAATTTTGCTGAAACAGGGGTCTCGCTCGAGCGTGGCCTTCTATGCTCGAGCGGGCATGCAGACAAAAGGAATCCGCTCGAGCGTGGATTACTTCGCTCGAGTGGACTACAAGCTACAGTAAAAGTACTGGATGCAAGAAATTCATACTCAATGGGCGCTCGATACCCGTTCGAGCGTGAGATACAAGTCCTCGCTCGAGCGTGCATTACCTCGCTCGAGCGGACTGAAAACACAGGCAAAGTACTGGATACACGAAATTCCCGCTCGAGCGTCATTTTACCCGCTCGAGCGTGCAGCACGAACTCAGTGTGTATGCTCGAGCGTGGAGTTTCCCGCTCGAGCGTGAGTCCAAAATCTGGAATTTCCAGATTTGAACCTCAAGCTCAAAACTCAACTACAATGCATCAAATTCAATCCTTTTGGGCTAATTTTCTGGAAAACTCTTGTAAACTCATAGTATGACATGTTTTGAAGATCAATTTGCTAAATCAAAGCCCAAAGGTAGTTCAATTAAACACAATTTCAAGGAAAACTTCAAGAACAAAACAAGAGCTTACATGCAAGTGTTCATTTTAAATCCAATGCTCTAAAACATGCCCAAATGTAAGATTAAACTCAAAATCATGATGAACTCATGGACTATAACTAGAATATGGTCTTGCATGCAAGGATTCCCATGAAAACACTTCAAAATGCTAAGATATGAACATGCATGCATGATACAAGCTTCAATTCAACATTTTCAACCAATTCTTGTCTTTAAACTCTAAACTTCCATGAACCATGCAAGAATTAAACTTAAATGCACAATTGAAAGGGAAATCTCCTACCTTAAACCTTGAATTCCAAGTCTATGAGCTCAAATATGCAAAGCCTTTTCAATTCTCCTAAGTTCCAAGCCAAAACTCTAGATGAATTCAACCTCCTACCTCTCCCTCTCTCTCTAGTCGGTTATAACAAGAAAGATGGCTGAGGAAATATGTTAAAGCTAACATAGGGAAATCAAACAAATGGCTCATGGAATAGTCCACTAAGTGGCGTTCTTGTAAATAAGTCCAACTTTGATAATTTAGCTTAATTAATCCAATTTAATCATACCAAATCAAATTTCAACTAAATTTACTATAAAATTCTATAAATCCTAACTAGCATATAAATCAAGTCAATTTCTGATTCGAACGCCGTTACTTTCAATTCGCAATTTAAAGTCAAAGACATGAACAGATCATTTTATGGCAAGCTGATAGAAACACATAAATAATGCAATACACATGCAAATAAATCTCAATTCCTTCCTAAATTACTATTAAGCATAATTAATCATGAATTAGCATTAATCGGAGGTCGGGGTCATTACAGTTTTCCCCCTTTAAAAGAGTTTGGTCTTCCAAACTCGAATTACCTTCATTCTAAATCAACATTGGGTCCAATGGGAACAATTCCGGATATCTCTTCATCATGTCTTCCTCGGTTTCCCAAGTTGCATAGGTTCCTCCGTGGTTTTTCCAATCAACTTTTACCAACGGTATTTCTTTATTTCTCAACCTTTTGATTCGACGATTCACAATCTGGATAGGTCTTTCCTCATAAGTGTAGTCATATTTCAAAAGTACATGTGTCTGTTCGACGACGTGAAGTGGATCTCTCCGATATTCTCGTAGCATCGATACATGAATGACGTTATGCATGTGTTCCATTACTAGAGGTAAGGCTACCCGATACGATACCGGATTGATCTTTTCGAGAACTTCATAAGGTCCAATGTATCTTGGCACCAATTTTCCCTTAACACTAAATCGAGTTTGACCCTTCATCAGGGTCACCGTTATGAACACATGGTCCCCAACTTCATATTCCCTATCTCTTCTTCGGACATCAGCATACCTTTTCTACCAGCTCTGTGCAGTTTTCAGACGCTGCTGTATCAGTTTCACTTTCTCAGTTATTTCTTGCACAAGTTTCGGTCCTAACAAAATCCATCACCTACTTCAGCCCAACATAGCGGAGATTGACATTGTCTTCCATACAAAGCTTTGTAAGGAGACATTCCAATGCTTGAATGGTAACTGTTGTTGTACACAAATTCAGCTAATGGCAAGTAGGTCTCCCAATTCCCATGGAAGTCTAACACACACATTTTGAGCATATCCTCCAGAGTTTGGTTCGTTCATTCAGTTTGGCCATTTGTCTGTGGGTGATAGGCACTGCTCAGTCTCAATTCAGTCCCCAAAGCCTGTTACAAACTCTGCCAAAATCTCGATACAAACTTTGAGTCCCTATCAGACACAATAGATACAGGCACTCCATGCAATCTCACGATTTCATTCATATAGATATTAGCCAATTTATCAGTATTATAAATAGTTTTAACAGGCAGAAAATGGGCAGACTTAGTTAAACAGTCAACTATAACCCAGATAGAGTCTATACCTCGACAAGAACGAGGCAATCTCACAATGAAGTCCATGGTAATGTGCTCCCATTTCCATTCCGGTATTGGGAGTGGCTATAGTAACCCAGTGGGTCGTTAATGCTCAGCTTTAACTTGTTGGCAATGTAGACATCTAGCCACAAAGTCTGCAATACTCTTTTTCATTCCAGGCCACCAAAAATTCTGTTTCAAATTATGGTACATCTTTGTGTTCCCCGGATGCATAGCAAACTTACTACTGTGAGCTTCGGTCATAACACGTTTTCTCAAATCACCACAATCGGGTACATAAAAACGGTTTTGAAATTTCAGTACATCATTCTCAAACACAAATCCTGGCCTTGGCTTCGAATCAAATTCCTCTATAATCTTTTTCAAGTGTTCATCTTCACATTGTTTTTGTTTGATCTCATCAAGAATAGCAGGTTGAGTAGAAATAGTAGATAACAACCCATCTTGTTCTAGGTCCATCAACAATTCCTTTCGGTTGCATAGAAAACATGACAAATTCACACTGGATTTTCGGCTCAAGGCATCTTCTACAGTATTAACCTTTCCCGGATGATACAAAATTTGCAAGTCATAATCCTTGATTAGTTCTAACCATCGCCTCTGTCTTATATTCAATTCCTTTTGGGTGAAGAAGTATTTCAAGCTCTTATGGTCTGTGTACACCTCGCAAATTACCTCGTACAAGTAGTAACGCCAATTTTCAAAGCAAACACCACAGCTACTAACTCAAGATCATGTGTTGAGTAATTCTTTTCATGAGGTCGAAGTTGTCTAGAAGCATAGGCAATCACCCTTCCGTTTTGCATTAGTACACACCCCAAGCCTTTATAAGAAGTATCACTGTACACTTGAAACCCATCAGTACCATTAGGCAAGGTTAAGATTGGTGCAGTCACTAACCTGGTTTTGAACTCTTGGAAAGCTGCCTCTCTTTGTTCGTTCCAGTCAAATGGCACATTTTTCTGAGTTAACTGAGTCAATGGTAGGGCAAGCTTAGAAAAGTCTTTCACAAACCTCCGGTAGTAACTTGCAAGTCCTAGAAAACTTCGGACTTTTTTCATATTTGTTGGTCTAGGCCAATCCACAACGGCTTCAATTTTCTAAGGGTCGACAAAAACTCCATCCTTGTTGATTACATGTCCCAGAAATGCCACACTATCAAGCCAGAATTCACACTTGGACAATTTAGCATACAATTTCTTTTCTCTCAAAATCTGCAAGGTGGTTCTCAGATGGTTCTCATGCTCTTCCCTGTCTTTAGAATAAATCAAAATGTCATCAATAAATACAACAATGAAGTCATCTAGATATGATTTAAACACCCTATTCATTAGGTCCATGAAAGCTGCAGGTGCATTGGTCATCCCAAACGGCATTACTAAAAACTCATAATGTCTATATCTAGTTCGGAATACAGTTTTTTCTATGTCCTCAGCTCTAACCTTTAACTGATGATACCCGGACCTGAGGTCAATTTTAGAAAACACTTGGGCACCCTGAAGTTGATCAAACAAGTCATCTATTCGGGGCAGTGGGTATTTATTCTTGATAGTCACTTTGTTCAGTTCCCGGTAGTTTATACTCAGTCTCAAAGATCCATCATTTTTTTTGACAAACAAAACTGGAGCACCCCAAGGTGAAGTACTCGGACGGATAAATTTCTTATCTAACAGTTCCTGCAGTTGGGTTTTCAATTCTTTCAATTCAGAGGTAGACATTCTATAGGGAGTCTTGGAAATAGGTTGTGTCCCCGGAAACACTTCAACAGTGAATTCAATCTCCCTATCAACTAAGTCCCCAGGTAAGTCAGTTGGAAACAGATTAGGAAAGTCACAAACAACAGGGATTGTTTCTATAGTAGTACTGTCAGATGGTGCAGTCAGTATACAACACAGGTAACCCCTACATCCCTTCCTAAGGAGTTTTACAGCTTTCATAGCCGAAATCAAATATGGGGGAGGAACTACCCCATTCCTAATAAAAGTAAATTCAGGCATACCCGGTGGTCTAAACACAACAGTTTTATTTGCACAGTCAATGGTAGCACAGTATTTAGTCAAGCAGTCCATCCCCAAAATACAATCAAAATGACTAATATCCAAGGGTAATAAATCGACATATAACGCCATATCACCAATCATAATATCACATGTCGGATAAACATGAGTACACATCATAGAATCCCCAGACGGTGTGGATACAGATAACACATAGGTCATTTGTTCTAGTGGTCTAGTCAATTTTTGAGAGAAAGCATGCGATACAAAAGAATGTGTAGAACCAGAATCTATCAATACACATGCATTTTGAGAACATACAGAGAGTGTGCCTGACACCATAGTATAAGTGTTGGGTACGTCACCAGGCACTAAGGCGAACACTCTCCCTTGCCTTAATGTTTCATTGTTTGCATTCCCTCTAACATCGGCCTTTGCATTTGGTCTTGCTGCGGAAACAGACCCGGTGGAACTTGTCATAAGACGGTTAACCTCATTGGATCTCATCGAGCAATCCCTCACCATGTGGCCAGTCTTGCCACAGTGAAAACACACACCTGATGCTCGACAACAGGCACCCCTGTGCTTCTTTTCGCAGTCAGGGCAGTTTGGAGTAGATCCGCTACTTTAGCTAGAGCTGCCGGAGGATCCTGTATATTGCCTCTTCGAAACTGACCGACCTTTCTTGAAACTGAATCCAGTCCTCTTTCCTCTCCATTCTGTTGTTGGTGTTGTAGTTTGTTTCTTAGCCGCTATTGTGGCTTCTGCCATCAATGCCCTGTCAAGTACCTCCACATAAGTAGGTAACTTTAGGACACCCACGCAGTCAAATATTTTTAGGTCCAGCCCTCCCTCAAACTTCCGTGCTTTCTTGTAATCAGTATCCACCATATGTGGAGCAAAACGTGCCAACTCAGTGAATTTGGCTTCATATTCTGCTACAGCCATTCTTCCCTATTTAAGTTCTTGGAAGTCCGACACTTTCCGATCCCTGAAACATTGGGAAAAGTACTTGTCGTAGAAGATAGCATTAAACTGTGCCCATGTCATATTCCGATTGCCATTTCGGATCAGTAACCACCACCTGCAGGCTTCATCTTTCAGAGTGTAGGTGGCTAGGAGGACTTTCTGAGTTTCAGTACAAGGGAACACTTCATATAACTTCTCCATTTCAAGTAGCCACGTCTCTGCTTTCAATGGTTCAATTCCACCATAGAACGTTGGCGGTTTCATTTTCATGAATTTCTGTGTCAGATTGATGATGTCATTATTATCTACCTCGGCTTGTGTCGGTGGAGGCGGAGGGGGCAAAGGTTGTTGTCTCTGTTGTTGTGTCCAGGCTTTAGTCAACGCTGCTAACATCTGTTCCATTCGGCCCATGCGAGCCTCTGAAGACTCACTTTCACCACTTTCCTTGCATTCTCCATCTTACTATACAGACATCAAATGATAATAAACACAGGCATAATCTTATTCATTTCCTTTAATTCATTTGATTCAAATGTACATTCAGTTTTCATATTCAGTTGCATTACCACACACTCACACATGCAGATGAAATGCCCTTAATGCTTACTAGGACATCCCAAGCTCATACGAACCTGTGTGTGCGGTAGAACACGTGTTCTGATACCACTCTGTCATGACCCAAACCCGCCCCTGTAGGTTTAGCACTATAACCAGCTAGTAATCCGTAGATTACCAAAGGCCTCTGAAGAGATTATCAAGTAATAAGGGGCTACGGAAGCAATAATACAAAATAAACAAGGTCCAATGAGCTGTGATAACGTACATAGGACAGAACATTTTAAAACTTACTTATAGATATATAAGCATGCTAGTCCGGATACACAATGTTTACAACATATTTACAGAAGTGAACTTCCCAAGATCTGACTTTATAAACAATTACAGAGACTACATGAAAACAAAAAAAAAATAGCCATGGCATTAGACTTCAATCGGAACCTCCTCGGGAGGCACAACGGTTGGCTGACAAAAACAGTACAAAAAGTCGTTAACTCTGGCCCTGGTCATGTGCCGACTCACCTACATACATAATATAAACTGTGAGCGAAAGCCCAGTGAATAATAACAAGGTAAAGGGGTTATATGAATGATGTCCAGCACAAGTTAGAATCCAACACTTAAATCAGAGCCTAATCAGACTTTAACAGAAACAGATTCATATACATTTACATATTCAGATTTTTGCATAAGATCATACGTGTCACACCCATTAGCTATGAGATCAGATTGGTCCAGAGACCCATATACGTAGTTGGTACCAACGACCATAAAGGTCCATATCTTGCACGCAAGTAGCCATGGTATTGTTACCCCCAGGCAAGGGCCACGTGCAGATTGGCCGCGGTATTGTTATCCCCGGGCGAGGGCCACATGCAGATTAGCCGCGGTGTTGTTACCCCCGGGCGAGGGCCATGTGAACTAAGGGTGCCACAATTACTTTTTAGAAAATTGGACATTCATTCATAATTCGTAAGATAGCATTTCAGAAAACAGATCATACAATACCAGTCAGAAAATACTTAAGTTGAACATAACTTTACAGAGTTATTACTCACGGTGGGCTTGGAGACAGACAGATAGAGCAGATCGATCAGACAGGACGTGGCACGTGACCTACACGACACATAACAGATGCACACTTAAAACACACGTTCTAATTGTATAAAACTTATGTCGATAATTCTTAGTGTGTTTCTAATCTCTTACCCTCACTATAGAGTCTTAAACATGGCCTAGGAATGCCTAGGATGGAATGAGGATGCAAAGATGCACTATAAGACATATTTCAAAATTTTACTGAGACGGGGGTCCTGCTCGAGCGTGGCCTTCTACGTTCGAGCGGCCATGCAG
This sequence comes from Camellia sinensis, assembly GCF_055761805.1. Lineage (NCBI taxonomy): Eukaryota > Viridiplantae > Streptophyta > Magnoliopsida > Ericales > Theaceae > Camellia > Camellia sinensis. The sequence goes on along the minus strand of NC_138963.1, from coordinate 16,789,677 downwards.
ACAAAAAGAATCCGCTTGAGCGTGGACTACTCCGCTCGAGCGGACTACAAGCTACAGTAAAAGTACTGGATGTGAGAAATTCACGCTCGATGGGCGCTCGATACTCGCTCAAGTGTGAGACACAAGTCCTTGCTCGAGCGTGCATTACCCCGCTTGAGCGGACTAAAAACACAAGCAAAGTACTAGATACACGAAATTCCTGCTCGAGCGTCATTTTTCTCGCTCAAGCATACAGTACGAACTCAGTATGTACGCTTGAGCGTGGAGTTTCCCGCTCGAGCGTGAGTCCAAAATCTGGAATTTCCAGATTTGAACCTCAAGCTCAAAACTCAACTACAATGCATCAAATTCGATCTTTTTGGGATAATTTTCTGGAAAAATTTTGTAAACTCATAGTATGACATGTTTTGAAGATCAATTTGCTAAATCAAAGCCCAAAGGTAGTTCAATTAAACACAATTTCAAGGAAAACTTCAAGAACAAAACAAGAGCTTACATGCAAGTGTTCATTTTAAATCCAATGCTCTAAAACATGACCAAATGTAAGATTGAACTCAAAATCATGATGAACTCATGGACTATAACTAGAATATGATCTTGCATGCAAGGATTCCCATGAAAACACTTCAAAATGCTAAGATATGAACATGCATGCATGATACAAGCTTCAATTCAACATTTTCAACCAATTCTTGTCTTTAAACTCTAAACTTCCATGAATCATGCAAGAATTAAACTTAAATGCACAATTGAAAGGGAAATCCCCTACCTTAAACCTTGAATTCCAAGTCTAGGAGCTCAAATATGCAAAGCCTCTTCAATTCTCCTAAGTTCCAAGCCAAAACTCTAGATGAATTCAACCTCCTACCTCTCCCTCTCTCTCTAGTCGGTTATAACAAGGAAGATAGCTGAGGAAATATGTTAAAGCTAACATAAGGAAATCGAACAAATGGCTCATGGAATAGTCCACTAAGTGGCATTCTTGTAAATAAGTCCAACTTTGATAATTTAGCTTATTTAATCCAATTTAATCATACCAATCAAATTCCAACTAAATTTACCATAAAATTCTATAAATCCTAACTAGCACATAAATCAAGTCAATTTCTGATTCGGACGCCGATAAGGCTTTCAATTCGCAATTTAAAGTCAGAGACATGAACAGATCATTTTATGGCAAACAGATAGAAACATGTAAATAATGCAATACACATACAAACAAATCCCAATTCCTTCCTAAATTACTATTAAGCATAATTAATCATGAATTAGCATTAATCGAAGGTCGGGGTCATTACACAAAGCCTTATATATGTGCTTACTTCAGATATTGTGAACCATTCGTATTTTTATACATCAAGATTTCAGTGAGCCCTAATGATACGTCTTATTTGTTTCGAACATAATCTACCTTAACTAACAACAGTTCTCATAGTGTCTGTTTCGTATTCATTTACAGTGGCCTCTAACAAGGCTAAACTTTGCACTAATTAAGGAGGCAACATTGTACAAAGTACGAATGTTGTTAGCCAATAGAAATCTAGGAATGAGTACCACATAATCAGGTCAAAAACTTAAAAACATAAGTTAAAGCGAGCATATTAAACAACTCCCATTGAATTAATGAGGTAGACTAACTCCCACATTGATGACATTTTCAACTCTTAATGCGAACATATTTAAACAAAGTAAGTGTGACATTAATGATATTGTTCTTACCAAAAAGCAAACGTCGGATGCCCAACTTAGATTCCCAAGAATTGTGACAGTTTGGCAACTATGTTATTAAGATGCTCGACCTTTGTATTTGTGTCTTCCCTTGCTTTTTGTCCCTCCTCCCGCTCTTTCAACATCTCATTGGCTAATTGAATGCGCTCCTCTCACTCTTTCAACATCTCATTGTAACATCTCTCGCGCTCCTCTCGCTCTTTCATTAACTCGTCATGATCTTTTTGTCGCTCCTCACGAAATGCCTCTACCTCAGTGTGCATTGCCTCCATGTTCTTATCGTGTGCTCGTGATGTAGCTATGGTAGAGGGTTGTGGGCCACTCCCAAATCCAATCAAGTACCTTTTCTTCTGTCCAAGCACTTGCCTTGAAAGCTCCTCGTGTGTCAATGGCGTCCCCGACTCAATGGCAGCTGCTTGTACATTGACCATCTCTTGTTATCATTGCAA